>NC_037682.1:123328176-123668893 GCF_003255815.1 Theropithecus gelada | reverse complement strand
TAGGAGGGGAAGAGGAGGAGGGGAGGAGGAGGAGGAGGAGGGGAAGAGGTGGAGGGGAGGAGGAGGAGGAGGAGGAGGGGAAGAGGAAGAGGGGAGGAGGAGAAGGTGAAGGCTAAGAAGAGGAGGAGGAGGAGGAGGAGGAAGAAGAAGAAGAGGAGGAGAAAGAAAATCAGGATCCTCACAAAAGTTTTTATGGGCCGGGCGCAGCGGCTCACGCCTATAATGCCAGCACTTTGGGAGGCCGAGGCGGGTGGATCACGAGTTCAGGAGATCGAGACCATCCTGGCTAACACGGTGAAACCCCGTCTCTACTAAAAATACAAAAAATTAGCCGCGTGCGGCCGCAGGCGCCTGTAGACACAACTACTCAGGAGGCTGAGGCAGGAGAATGGTGTGAACCAGCGAGGCGGAGCTTGCAGCGAGCCGGGATCACATCATTGCAGTCTTGCCTGGGCGAAAGAGCGAGACTCCGTCTCAAAAAAAAAAAGAAAAAAGAAAAAAGAAAAGAAAGAAAGTTTTTATGGAGAAGGGGAAAACTGAAGCTGAGTATGAAGCGATGAAGGTCTAAACACGGGAAAGGGAGAAAGAACTGTCCTCTCAGGGAAGCAGAGAGAGGCTGGTACCCGCTCTTCACTGCATCTCCTCTAACTACTCACAAGCCCCACACATCGTAGGGAGTAAGTAACACTGTGTGTGGATGTGTGTGTTCCTTTTTGTCTCATTTGTTCCACTAGATAGAAGACACTGTTTTTTCAAAAGACGAGTAAGTGGAGATTTTAAAATAAATTAAAGTACATTATCTGTAAATATCTCTAAAAGACCACAATATTGCGTCTTCTGCGGAGGTTTTTCTGGCTCCCCTGGTGCCCATCCACCCCTGTTAGTTTGCCCATCACCCTGGGTGCACTTATCACCTTCTCGTGCAAATAGTGCAACTCAGTGCGGGTGTTGAGCCCTATTCGTCTTCATTACCTCAGTGCCTGGCAAAGTGCCTAGAATACAGGGGGGTGCTCAGTAAGTGTTTTTTGAATACAGACACAATTTAATGAGCGTCATGAATCAGGCAATGTTAACTAAGAAAGCTTTCTTGAAGAGGTGAACTTTGGAATGGATTATTAACAAAGGAAAGGATGGGATTCAAATAGGCATGGGACCCATGTCCCTTCATTGGACAGCCCACCAAAGATGTCATGGTAGCCCGGGCATCCTCGAGCATCCCATTTTCCAGAGCAGGGGGGTTGGGCGCCAGGGATGGCATCCTGTGACAAGACTTCACCGACAGAGTGAGACTTCTCTCTTTCCAACCGCAGGCTTAATCAAGGAAGAAAGAAAACCAAGTCATAATATCCTAATTCTCAACGGAGTGTACAGAAATACCTCTTTCACTTAAATCTAAGGGATGATACCTCTGCCTCCCTCTATGACTGAGGAGAAAGGACCTTGGAATCCACCGCTGCCAATCGGCTCTGGTACAAAATCTAAATTGGTTTCCGGCTCCCACGGACATAATCTGGCACTTTCCCTGAGCACTGTATTTAATAACAACAGTTGCAAAGGCAATAAAAGAGGTAAAAAATGGTATTGTTATTTTATTATTACTTTGTCTCCATTCTTTTCATAGATACCCAGTCAACTCCAGTAAGAATAAGGTTTTTTTGGTAATATCCTGCTCCATAAAATCAATTTCACACATAAAATCGGAAACTCATTTTCAGCCAGGAACACAGACCTAAGTACACATATATTTTGTGAGAAAGAGTCAGAACTCTCTTCCTCGTGGGTTTCAAGATGGTAAAATTCCAGGTTCAGGGTAGTTTAGAAGACAAAGTGGAGTTTAATATCTGCCTAGGAGAGTCTAGGCCCAGCTAGAGTCACAGTTCTCTTTTCCTGCAGTACTTGGTGCAGGTAAGTGTAACATCAGGAGTAGGTCTGGAGAGGAAGTGGAGGCTGTAACAGCCATCACATAGCAGAGGTTACAGTGTGCACCAGGCCAGCCGAGGGTGGGTGTTCTGGAAGGAGAAACGGGCAGCCTCTCTGACCGCCTCTTAATGCAGTGGGAAACGTATGCTGTGAACTTTAAGTCTGTTTGCATGAATCGGAAGACCTGTTTCGCTCCCACATTCCTAGGAGGTTTCTGCAAGCTGCCAGAAGCTACTTGGTGAGCTGAGACTGCACACACGCTCCTGTTTGTGTGACCTTGGGGAAGTGTCTTCTCTCCGGACCCCAATTTCCTCATTTGTAGGATGAGGAGGTTGTGTCATGTGGCAAATTCTAACGTCTCTTGTAGCTCTAAAATTTTATGATTCCATAATTAGAAGCAAACCTCCTGAATGTTTTGAAGATCTTTGGGTAGGCTTGCCATTCCAGCAGAAAAAAATAAAGTAAGATACACTTCTGTTTCTTATAAATGATCTTAAGTCCATTTTAGAATTAATATATTCTGGTTCCCTTACTATAAAAAACAACAATGTTTGGTTGGGCACAGTGGCTCACACTTGTGATCCCAACACGTTGGGAGGCAAAGGCAGGAGGATTGCTTGAGTCCAGAAGTTTGAGACCAGCCTCGGCAACATAGCAATATCCTGTCTCTACAATTTTTTTTTTCTAAATTATCTGGGTGTGTTCATGCACACCTGTAGACCCAGCTATTTCAGAGGCTGAGGCAGGAGGATTACTTGAGCCCAGGAGGTCAAGGCTGCAGTGGACTGTGATCACACCACTTCACTCCAGCCTAGGTGACAGAAGGAGACCCAGTCTCAAAAAAAAAAAAAAAAAAAAAATCCAAAATATTTATTAAAACAAGAAATATTTTGATACAATCCTTTGAAGTTCTTTATACTCTCTTTGTAAAGAGATCACCCTTTGTTGATCTCACTTCACAAGTGCTCTGTGACACACAGGTGCAGAGTTCATGTTAAGATCACAAAAGCCATTATTTTTTCAGACCAGTGCTGCATGGGCCCAGACTGATTAATAGTGAGCAAAATGGATGAGGGGGGCATGGTTGCTCACTATCTCATCCTCAGAAGTCTGTGTGCCTTCATTCTTACCCTCCTTTCTTCAGGCTTGAGGGTTTGTCAAGCCATTCCAGAGACTGAAAAATCTCTGAAAATAAATCTAAATTAATTTAGCTTGGCTGGTTCCCCTTTGATATGATTTGGCTATGACCCCACCCAAATCTCATCTTGAATGGCAGCTCCCATAACTCCCACGTCTTGTGGGAGGGACCTGGTGGGAGATAATTGAATTATGGGAGCAGTTTCTCCCATATTGTTCTTGTGGTAGTGAATAAGTCTCACGGGATCTGATTGTTTTATAAGGAGAAACCCCTTTCACTTGGTTCTCATTCTCTCTTGTCTGCTGCCATGTAAGACGTGCCTTTTGCCTTCTGCCATGATTGCAAGGCCTCCCCAGCCATGTGGAACTGAGTCCATTAAACCTCTTTTTCTTTATAGATCATGAGTCTGTCTTTATCAACAGCATGAAAACAGACTAATACACCCTTAATCAAAAACATTCATGTTTCTCTCTGAGAAATCTAACAGACTTAGCAGACATGATTTTCCCTTGTGGTTGCAGCATCCTTCCCCTGCTCTCTCAGAGGGAATCACTTCATCATGCAGTGGTCCTGCCATTTTCCCATGGATCACTTGACATTACGGACTCTCTAAGTGTGCCTCCTAAGGACTTTTTAGGGAAGTGTTCTCATCAGAGAAAATGCCCCAAACAGAAACTTTCGGAAACTCTAAGTCTCAGATCTAGGTCTGTCTAACCATAGAGTTAATTAAAACAAAACAAAAACAAAAAAAACAAAAACAACAACACAAAACAAAACAAAACAAACAAACTTTACCCCATACTCATGGCTTTTATTTACTTCTTAGTTTCAGTGGATGCTATTTGCAATGAAAGAAAAGCTCTGTGACTTAATAACATAAACACATGGAAAGAGCCTTCATAGGGTCCTCCTTTGTATTAGGCAAAGTCCTAAGCTAAGGCTCAGAACATTGGAAAGCCTAGTGAATTGCAAAGCTCAATGTGAGAGTGAAAGCTCTGGCCTGGTAGACTGGAGACAGGACACCACGAGCTGAGACACCCCAACAGGTGGGGTGGTACCTGCAGAGCTGAGAGCGTCCCCACTGTCCTCAGCAAAGCTCACCCAGGCCAATTATTTTTGTGATCAGTCGCAGCTCTTCTGACAAAGGGAGGCTTTACAAAGGTGCTCAGGAGCTAGCTGGCTTCTGAACGTTTTAGCAAAAACTTGTTGGAAATGGTTTCATTTGCTCCTGCCCTGAGACCCATTCTGTCCCTGACAGACTTTGATTTGACACAGTGTGGAAGGGTAAATACCAGGCTTGTGCCAGGGGCTGAGGCCTTTAGGGTGACATGGGAGCCAACTAAAGATTTTGTAGTTTTGGCCTAGAGTCTGCACTCAAATTAAAACCAGATAAACTTTATAAACACAGTTTGATGACTGTGGAACAGCAGACTGACATGGGGTGAAGGAAATCGGAATTTGCCTGATAATTTGTCAGTCAGAGTGGAAGAGGGGAGCAGTTTCATCCTCATGTTTAATAATCTAAATCTCAGGTCTCAGCATGTTCTCCTTTGTTCTAACCTCTGCAGGCCCCAGGAATTTCCAGGTGGGCAGAGTATTTCCCAGAAAGGTCCCTGGCAGGCGGGCTTTCATTGACCAACTCCCCATCACTCCTGGGCTTCAGCAAAGATGATAAGGGTACAACATTGGGAGAGAAGGGAAGGAGGCTTTGACTCATGGTTTCCAAATTAATATCTTTTCTCTTCTTATTTTGCATTCAAAACCAAACACAGTAGATCCAATTCAGCTTCAGGCACTTTCATCTGTGAAGTCAGATTGGCAGAGTTTGGAAAGGGAGAATATGGGGGAATCCAGGGAAAATGTAGAGGGATGCATTATTCATTCTGCATTATCAGATAATGAGATGTTCCAAATGAGTGAATCTTCTAGATAACTGAATCTTCCTTTCTAAACATTCATACTTCCTCTATATTTTAGAATATATTTATATATTTTGTTAAAAGTGCGTTATAAGCATCTCTGCCTAGAATACCTGATTATAATTAACCATATCTTGCCTACTTACCCTGTTTTAAAGAGAAATTAATTTTATTTCTCTGCCTCCCAGAGATGCTCTCAGCTATGCCCTTCCGTGGCCTGGCAGTTCCAAGCTCTTTCTCCTGGTGTGCATGCACACTCTTCTTTGTGGGGGTCAGTTGTCGGTACACTGGGGCTGATAGCGTGCTCTCCCTTTCTTTTTCTAATCTTTTGAACACACCGACTTAGGAATAAATGGCTGTTTCCAGGGAAAGGCAAATAGCCATGCCTATTAAATCAGCAACGTTATTTCCTACATGATTCTAAGTCCAGATCCATAAGCCATGATTCTCCGTCTGTTAAGTGATGATGCTGCGCTTGGTACCTGGGATGATAAAAAGTGCCCTTGAGTGGTTGTCCCCCATTATGGGAGATGACTGATGCTTCCCATTTATCAGGGCTGTCATTTGGGTAAAGACCATAAGTTGAATTCATTGTGTGAAGCGCATCAACAGAGGAAAGCACAGGGTGGAGAATAAGAACAGTGTTCAATTTGGCCGTGCATGGTGGCTCACACGTGTAATCCCAGCACTTTGGGAGGCCGCGGTGGGTGGATCATGAGGTCAGGAGATCGAGACCATCCGGCTAACACAGTGAAACCCCATCTCTACTAAAAATACAAAAAATTAGCCGGGCGTGGTGGCGGGTGCCTGTAGTCCCAGCTACTCTGGAGGCTGAGGCAGGAGAATGGCGTGAACCCGGAAGGCAGAGCTTGCAGTGAGCAGAGATCATGCCACTGCACTCCAGCCTGGGCGACAGAGCAAGACTCCATCTCAAAAAAATAATAATAATAAAATAAAATAAAAAGAATAGTGTTTAATTCAGTTTGACTAGAGAGGGTTCAGGAGGCTTTAGATAGGAAATGATACCTAAAAGGGGTTTAACAGGATGAATAGGAGTTTTCTAAGTGGAAAGAAAGAAGATAAATATGTTCTAGGCACAGGGAATAATAGCTATGTCCATAAGTTTAGGAATGCTAAAGGTTATCCCCATATGTCTCTGAGAAATAAACACATGGGTTGGGTGATGGTATTATTTGTTGCATTCAAAAAACTTCAAACAAAACAAACAAACAAACAACAACAAAACTTCTTGTTTCGTGAAAATAAAAGCACGTGACTGAAGCTGCTACTCAGTACCAACCTACACATAAATATGGGGAACACTGGAGAAGGAAAGAGGGATCAACTCCGTAAAGGAAGAACATTTTCACTTTTCAGTGTCCTGTTTCCTTCTCTGGTGGCAAAGTCTGTCACACGAATGGAAGAGAGGTCTCGTGTATTGTCTTACCAGTCTTAACAAGGGTGCACCATGCTGCTCACTTTATTTATTGATTTATTTTAATAAAGTGGTTTTCAAAAGGTACTTCCCGAAACGGCAGCATCAGCATTACTTGGGAACATAGAAATGGAAATAACCTCATTGTTCAGTTCCCACCTATGAGTGAGAACATGAGGTATTTGGTTTTCTGTTCTTGCGATAGTTTGCTGAGAATGATGGTTTCCAGCTGCATCCATGTCCCTACAAAGGACACGAACTCATCCTTTTTTATGGCTGCATAGTATTCCATGGTGTGTATGTGCCACATTTTCTTAATCCAGTCTGTCACTGATGGACATTTGGGTTGATTCCAAGTCTTTGCTATTGTGAATAGTGCCGCAATAAACATACGTGTGCATGTGTCTTTATAACAGCATGACTTATAATCCTTTGGGTATATCCCCAGTAATGGGATGGCTGGGTCAAATGGTATTTCTAGTTCTAGATCCTTGAGATCACTTGGACACAGGAAGGGGAACATCACACACCAGGTCCTATTGTGGGGAGGGGGAAGGTGGGAGGGATGGCATTAGGAAATATACCTAATGTAAATGACGAGTTGATGGGTACAGCACACCAACATGGCACATGTATACATATGTAACAGACCTGCATGTTGTGCACATGTACCCTGGAACTTAAAGTATAATAAAGAAAAGAAAAGAAAAGGAGGCCGGGCGCGGTGGCTCAAGCTTGTAATCCCAGCACTTTGGGAGGCCGAGACGGGCGGATCACGAGGTCGGGAGATCGAGACCATCCTGGCGAACACGGTGAAACCCCGTCTCTACTAAAAAATACAAAAAAAAAAACTAGCCGGGCGAGGTGGCGGGCGCCTGTAGTCCCAGCTACTCCGGAGGCTGAGGCAGGAGAATGGCGTGAACCCGGGAGGCGGAGCTTGCAGTGAGCTGAGATCCGGCCACAGCACTCCAGCCTGGGCGACAGAGCGAGACTCCGTCTCAAAAAAAAAAAAAAGAAAAGGAAATAACCAGGCCCCACTAAAAACCTGCTAAAGTTAGAAACTGGGGCAGGGCCTTGTCATCTGTTTTTACAGCTCTTCTGGTGACTGAGATACTCACATTTGCGAACCAGTGCTCTGACAACATAGAGAACGGGACCCAGACTCAGATGGAAACCCTGACAAATCAAAATCGGAATTGAGGAGAGCACAGACAAAGATATTTGTTGCCACTCTGTAACTGCCCAATGGGTTCACCTTGCCCACTGCCTAGACAGAGCCAATTTATCAAGACAGGGGAATTGCAATAGAGAAAGAGTAATTCACACAGAGCTGGCTGTGCAGGAAACCAGAGTTTTATTATTACTCAAATCGGTCTCCTCAGGCATTTGGGGATGAGAGTTTTTAAGGATGATTTGGTGGGTGGGAGAAGGCCAGTGAGTTGAGAGTGCTGGTAAGTTGGGTCAAAGATGAAATCACAGGGAATTAAAACTGTCTTTTTGCGCTGAGTCATTCCTGGGTGAAGGGGCCACAAGATCAGATGAGCCAGCTAA
Organism: Theropithecus gelada; assembly: GCF_003255815.1. Taxonomy (NCBI): domain Eukaryota; kingdom Metazoa; phylum Chordata; class Mammalia; order Primates; family Cercopithecidae; genus Theropithecus; species Theropithecus gelada. Next base: position 123,660,930 of record NC_037682.1, on the reverse strand, counting down.
TCAATCTGTGTGGTGCCAGCTGATCCATCAAATGCAGGGTCTGCAAAATATCTAAAGCACTGATCTTAAGAGCAATTTAGGGAGGGTCAGAATCTTGTAGCCTCCAGCTGTAAGACTCATAAACCGTAATTTCTAATCTTGTGGCTAATTTGTTAGTACTACAAAGGCAGTCTTGTCCCCAGGCAAGAAGGGGATTTGCCCTGGGAAAGGCCTGTTATCATCTTTGTTTTCAACTATAAATTATAAACTAAGCCCCTCCCCAAGTTAGTTCAGCCTATGCCCAGGCATGGATGAGGACAACTTGGAGGTTAGAAGCCAGATAGAGTTGCTTAGGTTAGATCTCTTTCACTGTCTCAGTTACAATTTTCCAATGGTGGTTTCAACTCTACCTTATTTCCTAATTCTAGCGTACATGGTCTGGCTGACCAACCACAGCAGGGCACAGACAGCTTCTTAGGGAGACCTCATGTTGCTGAGGTGGCCTTGGTTCTGAAAGTTCAAGACAGGAGAATTGTAATAGAGAAAGAGTAACTCACACAGAACTTTATTTTGTGTTTCACTGAGAAAGGGCCTATCTCTCTGGAAGGCTCAGGGTAAGGCGCTTCCAGGAAACAGACACGGAAATTCAGTGGTGCTTTACTGATTTGTAAATGAGCCAGATTCACTGCATGATAGCCCAGGAGTTCCTCCATTGGTCTATCTCCTTCCCATCCAAAGTCTAAATCGAAAAATAAATTTTAACTAGAAAGTAGCACAGTTCAGGCAAAGGGGACATCATGGTCCTGTTCAAATGTTTCCTAGCATCCACATATTATGGCATAATCCACCCAGTTCACAAATATTCTTTTAGTCATAGAAACCAGGCAGATGGAGTGTAGAGCTGGGGACTTGGGTTCCTCTGGCAGTAGTGGGTAAACCATTCCTTCCTCTTCTCAGACACATGCTCTGTGCTTCCAGATAGATTCCCTACTAACAGACGGAGGCAGGCTTTATCAGAGATGCCTTCTCAGGCCATTCTTGTGTTGCTATAAAGAAATGCCCGAGACTTGGTAATTTATAGAGAAAAGAAGTTTAGTTGGTTGATGGTTCTGCAGGCTGTACAGGGAGTATGGCACTGACATTGCTTGCTTTTTGGGGAGATCTCAGAGAGCTTTTACTCATGGTGGAAGGCAAAGCCAGAGCACTTCACATGGCCAGAGGAGGAGCAAGAGAGAGACAGAGGGGTCACTCACTTTTGAACAGTGAGATCTCATGAGAACTCACTCACTATCATGAGGACAGCACCGAGAGGATGGTGCTAAACCATTCATGAGAAATCCACCCCCATGATCCAGTCACCGCCCACCAGGACCCACCTCCAACACTGGGGATTACAATTCAACATGAGATTTGGGCAGGGACAAATATATACACTATTATCACCCCCTTAATGTCACAGATTACATTAGTTTCGGATCTTAATTGTCCCTGGGATCCATTTGTATGTATAAGGTAAGTTTGTGTTTATATGATCTCAGCAGTCATGTTACTGGAAAGAGCTCCTGATCCAAACCCCAAAGGAGGGTTCTCGGACTTCATGCCAGAAAGAATTCAGGACAAGTACACAGAGTAACATGAAAGTGAAACAGCTATGTTGTCTGGGGTATATACCCTGGGGTTCATTATTGAGCACCAGGAAAATTTAGGACACAGACACGCAGGAGGCATTTAGGAGAAAGGGGTCTCAGGTGGCAAAGGCGCCAAATTTTATAGTCAGGTTTGAGGAGGTGGGGTCTGGTTTACATAGGGCTCACAGACTGGTTCCATCAGGTATGATGCTTACATAGCACATGGGGAAGGCTGGCCACCACACCCTAACCTTATTATGCAAATAGTTTTTCTAGTTAATTGGCGCCATCTTGTCTGCTGCTTACAGTACAGGCCGCTGACCAAAGAGAAGGGAAGATGGAGCCGCCATCTTGAACGTGTGTAGTCTACTTCCCGCCCCATTCACTCCTACAAGCTCCCAGCTTGCTTGTGTGTGTCTGAAGCTCGACTTTACAGGCTACTCTTTGTTAGAAAATGATTTGGGGCTGCTTTTCATGAAAAAGAAAAGCCTTCCCAAGGACTCCCATACCCTCGCTATCTGCCTAAGTAATTGCTTCTTAACTCCTGTATCGAAAGTAAGTGTATTACGAATGTAAAGGAATAAAAGAGTGGCCACTCCCTTGGCAGAGCAGCAGCATGGGATGCTCGACTGAATATACTTATGGTTATTTCTTGATTATACGCTAAACAAGGGATGGATTATTCATGAGTTTTCTTAAAAAGTGGTGAGGATTTCCTGGAACTGAGGGTTTCTCCCCCTTTTAGACCACATAGGGTAACTTCCTGACAGTGCCATAGCATTTGTAAGTTACCGTGGCGCTGGCCAGAGTGTCTTTTAGCATGCTAATGCATTATAATTAGTGTATAATGAGCAGTGAGGATGACCAGAGGTCACTTTCATCACCCTCTTGGTTTTGGTGCGTTTTGGCCTGCTTCTTTACCACATCCTGTTTTATCGCTGGGATCTTTATGAACTGCGTCTTAGGACCTCTTATCTCCTCCTGTGACTAAGAATGCCTCACCTCCTGGGAACGCAGCCCAGCAGGTCTCCACCACATTTTACCCAGCCCACCTTCAAGATGGAGTCACTCTGGTTCCAATCCTCTGACAATCCTGGGTGACATTTATTGATCAAGTTCATGGGAATGAGGATAATATTGTCGCTTGGTATACAATTTACATATATTGTATAATATGTCTGTGTTCCAGTTACTTTAGCCATTACATGAAGGAGAGGGTTGAAGATGGAGAGAGGAAAAGGAAAGAAAAGGAGAAAGTGACGTGGTTACGGATATGTCAAGGAGGCACCGATCTGTCACCATGAGAGATGCTTATAAGCTTTAGCTTGAATTTAACTTGAGTCCAGCCTTCAAGTAGTTCACTTGTTTTTTGGGAGTTAGGTGTCTCTCCCAAACCAAGAGATCCTCTGCTGTCTCTTCACTCTTTAACATTTTAAGGGAATGGGGTAGAGGAGAGTTTATTCCTCACTGGCTCTGCTCTGTTGTCATTGTGCTAATAATATTGTTATTTTATATGAGAGTATTAACATTTACTTGTTGTCTTATCTTTTAAATGCCACTTAATTGAGAGGGAAATGAGCAGATGAATGAAAGTGAGCTGTGGTGGAAAAGAGTAACACCCCTGCCCTAGCCCATCCTCCCAGGGCCAGGAGGGTCCCCATTATCTCCATTCTCTTTTGTGCTGGGGCAGATATAGGGGGGGCAGGTGCCAGGGAGAACGGGAATTCTGTACACATTTCTAAGCTAGGGCAAACTCTTCAAAATGTCCACTTTCCTTTCCGCCCTACTTCCATTACAGCCTACTTTCTTCTTCTAGTCTTTTTAGTCCCATTATCCTTTTACTTTCTGCACCCAGCCCACCAAGCTCCTATGCCTTCCCCAGGAAAGCTTGCTGGCTCATAAGTCTTGATCAGTGTTGGAGAGGGAAGGATGAGATAACCGTTCTGAGTCTCCACAGACACACACAGCCCGTTTATAATCTCAGCTCTCTTTGCTTTGAATCCTCCCAAATGCTGTTTCTGCTTCAGGCACTCTCCGTAGTACAGTGTCTAACTATAAAGAGTTTTCATCACCTTGAGAAGGACCTCAGCAGGTACCAGGTCTAAGCTCTCATTTTTACACCCTTAGGAGAAGTGAAATCCATTGGGAATTAATCTTGCATTGTTGAGCTCTTTTGGGTCTCCCTCCTTCACTTTCCACCAATGCACGCTGCTTGACACTGTCACCAGTAATGCATGTGCTCAAGGCTAAACATGGTGTCACATTCAGAGAGATGGCAAGTGGCAGACAACATTCTTGATGGAGACTTTTTCCCCCTCCACCCCCTTGATGGAGATTTTAACTTACCCACTTCAAAAATGTTAGGAGATACCTAATTTAAGGATTAAAAGAAAAAATAATCTTCTAATAAAGTGGGTCGTAGGCTAGCACAATGACCTTCTTCAAAGATAATAAATCTGATGTGGGCCTTGCCAGTATACTTAGAGTGAGATTTGTACATTCTCTAGAAGTAGCACTTTACTGTCTATTGGATTTGGAACCCGACTGTTCGCTTTCCCGGACTCCCTGCCTCTGCCCTTTCTAAGAATCTAGTCATAACCTTCTTCTTCTCCTACTTTAACTTGCCTAAAGCTCCACCAAGGGTTTTCAGCATGGGACTGCTCTTCCCTTTCTCCAAGATGCCTGCAGGCCATTTACTCTTGACTCACCCGCCCTCTTTGTCTTGGGGATAGACAAATGAATAGTTAGAGAAACAGTGAATGCCTATGCTTCAAGGTCAGCTTTCCCACCCCACTTTTCTGCCTTTACTTATGGCATCTCCCCCAGTAAAAATTGTAGAATTTCCCAGCACTTTCCGAAGAGGGAAGAAGGTATTTCATCAATTTTAATTCAAATAAAGTGAGTGCCCTGCTGCCTGCCCCACTGAGTATGTGCCAAGCATGGTTTTTGCCCTTGTCATCTTGCTATGTCCCAAGAGCCTCTGACATTTTCTCTGGTGACATATTTTTAAAGTGGCCTTTACTTTTGCACCCAAGTTTATGAGAAGTGCCAGTCCACAGATGTGTTTGCAGAGACTAATTATTAGGCTGATTCTTTTGAAATGACTGTTCTCTGTCTACAGCAGCGGAAGGTAGGACCACACAGGCTTTCCTTTCCCTAATGTGTCCCATCTGTGAGGGAGCAGAGAGCACCTGGGGAAATATGCGATGTCAGTGTGTGAGAACAGTCATATTTGAACACTGTCCACCAGCCACCCGGCGCTGGTACTGTGCTTACTGCTTTATATGTACTGACTCATTTAATCCTCACAACAATCCTACTTTGTAGGTACTAATTATATGCCTATGTTATAGATGGAAAAAAAATAACATACAAATAGCTTAAGAAGCTCTCCAAGGTCACACAGCTGGTAAATAAATGGTAGAGCCAGGAAACAGACCTGCCCCTCTCTCTCCGGAGGCCAAACTCTGAACAATACAGTAAATGAAACTTAACTGACATATGTGGAAAGGTGATTTACTGAAAAGGATGTTGGATCGTGCATTCTCACTCATAAGTGGGAGCTAAGCTATGAGGACACAAAGGCATAAGAATGATACAATGGACTTGGACACGCAGGGGGAAAAAGGACTGGAAAAGGGTGAAGGATAAAAGACGACACATTGGGTGCAGTGTCTACTACTTGGGTGATGGGTACACCAGAATCTCAGAAGTCACTAAAGAACTTATTCATGCAACTAAACACCACCTGTTCCCCCCGAAACCTATGGAAATTAAAAAATAAAAATAAATAAATAAATAAACCCTTTTAAAAAGGATGTTGGGAAGCCTGGCAAGCCCAGCAACTTCTCACTGGGAAGTCCCTGGGCAAAAGACATAAACAGAGTTCACAGAAGACAGTAGAAATCACCCTCACAACGATGACATGATGTAATCAAAACCATGCAGATATACCATTTCTCACTTATTGAATTGGAAAACATTTAAAAGTTTAGTTATATAAGCTTCTGACAAGACTTCTGGGGAAACAGGTTATCTCATAGGTTTTTAGTGGACGGGAACAATGGTAAGACCCTCATGAAAAGAAATCTATCAGCAGTCATCAAAATACAGATAGACGCATTTACATTTTAAGCCAGTACTTATTCTATGTTTCTATACCAAATACACAGTTTACAAATCTTGTGGGAAATTGTAATAGCAAAATGTTGAAAACTGAAATCGACTCACATTCTGTGGATGGGGTACTAGTTAGATAAACTATGATACATTTATGCCAAGGAATACTACACAGCTCTGAAAAATGTATAAGGTATATTTCTATAAATATGGGAACAACAGTACATATGCTCTGCTACCTTTGTCTTAGGAAGGATGATGATAATATATTTTCTTATTTGCTTGTTTTACATAAGTACACATTGGATGGATAAACAAAATACAAAGTTGTACAAATCTGTAGAAATAAAGGGATGGAAATGATAAAGGTAGGAGTAAAATATTTCTGTATATACTTTTAAAAGTAGATTGGTGTTTGAATCATGTTAATGTATCAACTTTTGAAAAGTTATTAAATAATTTGAAAACAAGATATTATGTAGCTTGCAGAATTGTGGGGAAGGCTGAGTAACTGGTTGTAGCAAGTCTCTTATTTACAGGGAAAAAGAAAAATATTTCTCTATGCAAAAATAAATATTCTCCATCAAACCTGTCACCATATGCCCCAGATACTCTGATACCAGGCTATGAAAGTAAACTTAGTTATTGTTCCTTCCTCATAATAATAAATGAAGAAAAAATATTCTTTCCAAATCTCCCCACTTCACAGCTTCATAATCAAGTTCAAGTATAGTGACATTACCGCTATATACCTGCTTGATGTATCCTGGAGCTACAAGACTAGTACATAGTGGGTATTTGGCTCCTGTGAAATTATAAAAATCAATTGTTCCTCTCCCCCAATCATATGTATGTGACAATTACCTGCAAAGAGAGGTACATAAAAATAGACAATGTTTAATGAAACCAAAGTATTATTTGAAGATGAATCAAATAAAGATGATTTAAAAGCTGCAAGACTCTGGAATGTATGATGAGTATGCCATGGGCTCGTTGGGATTCTGATTTGGAGAATCCCTATAAAACTTGAATGGGGCAGTCCTTTCCTTCTCAAGGCCATGCTCCTATCAGCTTCCCTGAGTATAGCGAGAAATGTTAGTGTGTGGCTCCTTCATCACCTTCCTGGAGCTGGCATGGTGTGTGCAATGCAGAGGATACTGATTTATACAAGTGGGAAGTGATGACCCAGCTTGTCCTCCTTTACTGACCCTGGAGGCCCAGGGAAGGCCAGCGAAGAGGTTTTTCAGCAAAAGTGGCCTTCTTTTGTAGCTGAAAGCACTGAACTTGAGGCCACTATTATAAATATCAATGGCTTTTTACCTGGCATGCCGGTGAACCTTACTAACCTGAAATATTTTCTGGGCTGGTGACACTGGAGCCTCTAATGACTTTTTAGTCGGCTGCCTCTGTATTTAATGTGTTTTCAACATTTTTGGCTGAACTGCTTTCCAAAAAGATTTGCCCAATAATTTCAGCCTAAGCTGTCTAAAATATTATAGAACACTTGTTGCTGGGAATAATATTTTCCGTGATAAAATCCCTGCAGCATTGTGACATGTTAAATATTTTTAAGATAATTTTGTATATGTCTCACCTTTCAAGGGAATGGGAACCTCAGTTCCTGGTGGACAGGTGGTGAGTAAGGAGATCTGACCCCTCCTCAGTAAATGGTGTGAATTATTCCATTGGAAGCATGCAGTCACGTTTGGTCTGGAGTACTGGGAAGCCATTTTTTTTTAACGTGCTTTAATTGCTTTTTGCTGGGGCCAGGGATATTTATGGGTTAGGAGATTGCCAAGTTATTTATTAGATGGAGTATCTAGGGATAGACTAATATAAATCACTTAGGCCAGTATTGAATATACCAGACACTCAGTAATTTAAAAAGCTTTAATAAAAATGCTAAAATATGAGACTTGTCTTTGGCTGTAATGAGACTCAGTTATCATGTTTTTATCAGCAATATTCAGTCACAGACCCCCCTGCCTTTTTCAAGAGTAAGAAAATGTGGATATAATCCTCATTTCTGTACTCTCCAGGTTTGTTGGAATTGAGGAAGGTTTTAAAAATTTGAAAAAAGGCTTATATAATAATTATTTGGGAAGCTAATTGCTGACTGAATTCCTCATTCTTAGAAATCCAAGAATTATAAGTAATGTTTTTTGTGGATCCAGCATGATAGTGAGTGGGGAAAACAACGTGGGGGTATATATGGCTAAACTTGGCTTATGTGTTGTACTTTCTATAAAAGAACCATTACTGTGTATGCTACACTTAAGCCCTGGTCTACAGAGAACAGAGTCAAAACTCACTGTGGGCCGGGCACGGTGGCTCACGCCTGTAATCCCAGCACTCTGGGAGGCCGAGGTGGGCAGATCGAGACCATCCTGGCTAACACGGTGAAACCCCATCTCTACTAAAAATACAAAAAAATTAGCCAGGCGTGGTGGCGGGCACCTGTAGTCCCAGCTACTGGGGAGGCTGAGGCAGGAGAATGGCGTGAACCCAGGAGGTGGAGCTTGCAGTGAGCTGAGATGGCACTGCTGCACTCCAGCCTGGGCGACAAAGCGAGACTCCGTCTCAAAAAAAAAAAAAGAAAAAAAGAAAAAAACAAAAACTCATTATGTTTAGAACCAATGGAAACCCTGAGAACTCAAAATGTAGTTGTTAATTTGTTTTACTGGAAACACTAAATTAATGGTCTATTCGATATGATTTTTTGTTTTTGTTTTTATTTAAATATTTTTCTTTTTTAGAGACACTTGGAGACACTGTACTCCCAGGCTGGAGTACAGTGGCACAATCACACCTAACCATAGTCTCGAACTCTTGGGCTCAAGCAGTCCTCCCGCCTCAGCCTCCCGAGTAGTCAGGACTATAAGTGCACGCCACCATGCCTGGCTCTGTGTGTGTGTGTGTGCATTTTAAAGAGACAGGGACTTGCTATATTGCCCAGGGTGGTCTAAAACTCCTGGTCTCAAGCAAACCTTCCACCGTAGCCTCTGAAAGTGTTGGGATTACAGGTGCGAGCCACCGCTCCTGGCTTGATACCATTTCATAGTTTAAAAATTATATTTACTTTTATCATGTCATTTATTCACAGCTAGAACCTTTTGAAGATAGCTCTATCATCCGCATGCCACCAAATACTGCTTATTTTAATAAAATTACCCAGTGGAAGAATAATCCCTGAGCTCAGACCCTTTCCCTTCTCTTCCTACAGTAGACAAGATGATGGACAAGTGCCCATTTCTTAAACATTTTCCAAATCCCATCTTCCTCCCAAGATAAAGAGTTTCTGTATCTGTTCCCAGATAATTTTCTTCTTCAATTCTGTGGTAGACTTGAACACACAATGACCACAACTTGGGTGCAGGGGTGAGGCACAGTGATCTAATCTTGGCAGCACAAAGCAGGTGGGAGAAGAGAAGAGGGGTGGGTGTTCAGTCACAGGCAGGAAATTTACTGGGAAGTGTACCTAGGCTGATTCCAGATAGATGGCCTGAGGGTGAGGCTGCATCCCAAGGGGCAGCCAACTCTGTTGAGATACCCCCTGGCCCCCAACATTGCTACTCAGGTGAGCAAAACACAACAGAGACCTGCAGCCCATTCATCCTTGGAAAGCTCGGGGTGTGGGCAGGAGTCTGTCAATACTCCCATGTCGCCAGGTGCCAGGCTGCAATATGGAGCAAGCCAGCGAGGCTCAGAGAGGCTGGGTCAATCTGTCCTGCTGATGTGGCTTCCAGAAGCTGTGCTCCAGACCCGGATGGAGACTGGGTCCTATGCAGGGTTCTAGAATAAACTTAGAGGTAGGGTCATGGAAGAAACCACATTTCCCCTCAAAAGTTTAGGATGGGGAACAAAGATGGACACACAAAAGTCGTTTCAGAAAGCAATGGCAGACAGATCTGCTGGACAGTGACAAAATCAGGAAGGCTAGGAGTTGATGGAGACCAGGAGGGGTATGAAATCCTAGGAGTGGACACATCTGGCCTAATTCTCAGCCCAGGCATCATTCCACATCTACCTTCCCCAGCTGGGAGTGGCTTAAAATGTGATAGGACTGAGGCGGAAGACTGGAGGCATCAAGGACCGTCAGTGAGAAACTGAGGAATTCAGGCTGCTTGATCTGGGCCAGGAATGTCCCTGTTCACACTCCTCACTGATCATCTGTAACCAAGGATCACTAAATGACAGGTCCAGGAATTAAAGCAGAGAGTGAGAAGATGCTGGACTTCCCCTGCTTTGCCTCATTTGGTTTTCTCCCTACTCAGTGCAGCAGGTGCTTTTCGCATGACCTACTTTTCAGATCATCAAAGTGAGGGCCACTTCTGTTCCAAACCTTGCAAGACTTCCGTTTTACCCATCTCACTGTGTCCAAACCAAAAGCCCTGCCAGCAAGAGTAGAGAGACCCTGGCCTTTGAAGCCAGGCACATTGGATCACCTCAAGCTGTGGCCTGGCTGTAGCTGAGACCTTGGGTTCTGCAGTCAGTCAGCAGGAGACACATCTTAGCCTCTCCTCTTCCAGGCTGTGTGACATTTAGCAAGTTATTTAATCCCTCTCTGCTTCTATTGCCTAATCCTTAAAATGTAAAGTAGTAGTAAAACTGCCATGTAGGGTTTTCATAAGATGAAGTAAGTGATGTGCGGCAAACTTTGCACAGTGCCACTTGACACTTATTAAGTTCTCAATAAATGAGAGTTGCTGGCAAAAAAAATCTGAATATAGAACAAAGAGCCCATAACATTGTCATTTACTATGTGCCAGGCACTGTGACAAAACCCTTTTATATTCATTTACCATTTATTCCTCACAGTGACCCTGTAAGTTACCTATGATCACGATGCTGTCCTGCAGTTTGAGAAGCTGAGATTAGAGAAGTCACACAACTTGCTCAAGGTCACACTGTGAATAAGAGGGAGGGAGCTCGGGTTGTAGTAACAAGAGACTGCCATGACCGTGTTAAAGAAGAGGGTAGAGAAGGAGAGAGGTCTGAAACTCGCTCCAGGGAGGCTGGAAATACTCAGGGGCCTTCCTGCAAGAGAGAGACTTGGGTTGACAGAGGTCATGGGCTTGGCCACCACCTCACAGCAAATGCTTGACAGAACTGGGACTGGAACCAAAGTACTTCCTCATGGGCAAAATGGGAAGTTAGAGCGAGGGGCATTCCTAACATCTATTTTGACTTGAAAAATCTATGATGTAAATTAAACCCTGTGATCCTGAGTGTGTGTGTGGCCAAAAGAACTCTCCAGGGAGCCTACAAGTTGGGGGGGGAAGGGAACAAAAGGAGCCTCCCAGAGGGAGGGCACCTCCATGCCCCAGAAAGAAGAGAACTCAACAAGAAAGACTCTTTTGCCGTGTTCAGTTCCTCTGATCATGGTCACTTGTCTGAATTGTGCAAATTAAAAATAGGAAGTGTGTGTCTGAGTCTATAAATAACTTCTGTAAGAGACACTGTGGAGACAACCGTCACAGATGAACTTAGCAGAGCCTGAGAGCTTTGTGATGTCACCCAGTCCCTGGCATGTATTCATGTATGCGTTATTCAGAACCATTTGTTCTCATTCCCTATCATTTCTCTCATCAAAATAGAGCCAAGAGGAGAAAAGCAGTCAGAATGGAGTGGGTCTATTCTGCAGCACAAAGTAAAACCATATCACACCAGGACATGGCGGGAGTCTGACTCACACTCAGAGTATTTAAGACCAAATAACGTGGATCTGGCCCTGCCTCAAAAAATAGGATGTGACTTCATGCAATTAACCTAGTTCCAATTTGCTGGCTGCCCCCCTGGATCCTGAGAGGTTGTATTTTTCTGAAAATCTCCTGGCATTAGCAGTTACATTTAGCACACATTGATTGAGCACCTACCAGATACCAGGCATTGTGCTGAGAGGCACCTGGAATACTGAGATGAACAAATGACAGTTCTTAATTATAAGGATCCCCAGTCGAGTGAGTGAGAGAGACATGGAAAACAATAGAACAGTGTGAAAAGTGCTGTGACACTAACCACATATCCTGCCATTCACCAGGCTGTGTTTATTTTACTCCCAAATGTCACTCAAATCTCTCCCTTTTGGCTCATCTCTCCTACTACTGCACTTGTCTAACCTTCTACCATTTCACTTTTGGACAACTCCCTAGCCAGTTTCATTTTCACTTGCTCAACTTCAGTCTATTCTCCACACTGCAGCCAGGAGTGACCAATTCCCAGTGGAAATCTGTCATGCCTGCATCACTTGTCATTATCATCATTATTATCATCATCATCATCACTACCACAATCATCACCACCAACATCACTGCTATCATCATCAACATTATCATCACCACTACCATCATCACCATAATTACCATCACTATCTTCACCACCCTTATCACCCTCAACATCACCATCACCGTCACCATCTATTACCATCATCACCTTCATCATCATCATCACCATTATCATCACCATCACCATCATCATTACCATCATCATCACCATAATCACCATCACTATCTTCACCATCTTTATCATCATAATCACCGTTATTATCACTATCACTATCATCATCTATCACCATCACTATCTTCATCACCACCTTTATCATCAGTACCATGATTTTCATCATAATCATCATCATCAGCAGCAGCAGCAGCAGCATCACGTCTTTAAACATTTTAATGTATCACTCAACTGCTGTTACAAAAAGATTGAAAATCTTAGTGTTTATTCAAAGAATCTGTAAGTTCCAGGGTCTACCTGCTCTTTCAGCCTCAGTTTCTGAGGTTCGCTATGTTCACTTCATCCACACTCACTGAAGCTCATCATGCTCTCTGTTTTGTGGATCCTTTGCACAGGCTGATCCATCTGCCCAGCTCTGCCCACAACAAACCCTTCACCAAACTCACCAACCAGTAAAAAGTCCCTAGTATGGGCTATCATGGAGCTTTGAACCACTTCATAGCATAGCCAGAGTGAAATCACACTTAGATTCTCATGATGACTTACCAGCATCAGTGTTCTCCTGTATACACTAAGCTCCATAATTTACACGAGAAAAGGACCTTGTCTGTTTGTCATTCTACTTCCAATGTAATGCCTAGTTCATCGTGGGAACTCAAAAAATGTTTTCAGTGAATATATTAGATCATTACACATAGGTTGTCATGGAACACAGACATACATTTATCTGTAGAATGTGGGAACTGATGGAGAGAAGGTATTCTATCTCAATACCAGTTTTCAAGTATGAGTAAGAGTTGAGCATATGGATGGATGGGGAAGATGGCTCATGGGCAGAAGGAACAACACATGCAAAAGTGTGGATTCATGAATTAACATGAGGTATTTGGAGCATTGCCAAATGGGCTGATGTGACTAGGACTGTGTGAGTTGTCTTGGAAAGAGAAGAGGAAACAGTGGGCAAGTAATGAGAAATGGGGAGTTAAGCAGACATTATGCAGTATTATTCAAAGAACTATCAATAAATGAAAAGAATATTTTCTGAGAACTCGTGTGTGTTCAGTTGTCGTCTCTCCTTGTAGTACAAGACCTCATAAGAGATGATTGGCCATGATTGATGTTTTTATAAAACTTTTATGAAGATACAATTCACATACTATAAAATTAGTCCTTTATTAAGAGGACAGTTCAGAGCTTTTAGAATATGCATAGGTTGTACACTAGTCACCACTATCTAATTCTAGAATATCTTTATAATTCCAATAGGAAGCTCCACCTCCATCAACAGTCACTTCTCATTTATCTCTCTCCCTAGCTCCTGGCAACCACCAATGCATTTTTTATCTTTATGGATTTTACTATTCTGGATATTCTACGTGAATGGAATCAGACAGTATGTGGTCTTTCGTGTTTGGCTTCTTTCACTTAATATTTACATGGTTCATTCACATTGGGTCACATATCAGTACTTTGTTTCTTTGTATAGTTATATAATATTCCATTGTATAGGTGTATCACATTTTGTTTATCCATTCATCTCTTGATAGATATTTGACTTGTTTTAAAATTTTGTGTGTTAGGACCAATGCATGAGCTGTTGTGTGGATATATGCCTTCGTTTCTCATAGGTACATAGCTAGAGTAGAATTGCTGACCCATATGATAGCTTATATTTAGCCTTTCGAAGAACTTACAGACTGTCCTCCAAGGTGGCTGCACTGTTTTACATTCCCACCAACTGTATTAGTCTACTAATTCTCCACATCCTTGTCAAAGCTTATTATTGTCCCTCTTTTTGATTAAAGTCATCATAGTGGATGTGAAGTGATATTTCATTGTGGTTTTGATATGCATTTTTTTCTGGTAAATAATGGTGCTAAACATCTTCTCGTGCATATTGGCCATTAGTATATCTTCTTTGGAGAATTATTTATGCAATTCCTTTGTTCATTTTTTAATTGGATTATTTGACATTTTATTGCTTTTACTTATTTTGACAGTAGTCCCTTATTAGATATGTGATTTTCAAATACTTTCTCTTATTTTGTGGATTTTCTTTTCCCTTGCTTTTTGGTGTCTTTTTGAAGCACAAATACTTTTAATTTGAATGAAGTCCAGTTTATCTATGTTTTCTGCTGTTGCTTGTGCTTCTTGTGGTATATCTTAAGAATTCATCACCTAATCAAAGGCTACGTAGTTTTTCTTGTGTTTTCTTCTAAGTTTTAGCCCTTACATTTAGGTCTTTGATCTATTAATGTTTTGAGTTGATTTTTGTATATGGTATGAAGTAGGGGTCTGACTTCACTCTCTTGCAAGGGGATAGCCACTGGTTTCAGTACCATTCATTGAAAATACTATTCATTCCTCATTGAATTGACTTGGCACCTTGTTGGAAATGAACTGACCCCATAAAATGTGGATACATTTTTGGATTCTCCATTCTATTCCATTAATATATATGCCTATCCTTATGCTGACTTTTAATAGTGCATATTTCCTAAGAATGTGTCGGGAATTAAAGGAAGCAATGTGTATAACAGCACTTGATGCTGGGCTTCAAGAAATAAACATAAACGATTTTGTTGTTGCTGCTGGTGGTGGTATTACTGTGTTCCCAGGAGGAACTCACTGATAGACCCAACTTGTTCCTGAAAGATCATCAGCTCCCAGGGTTTTAGACCAGAACAGACCTGGGGATTTGCAATCCAATGCCTCCATTCTAAAGCTAACCAAAACAAATTAACAACAATGCACACACACAAACACACAAGCACACAAGTGCACATACAGCTCTAGCCAGGTACATTAAATGATTAGCAAAAGGTCACAGAGCTACAGAAGGAAAATGTTCAGAAAATGCTCCTCCTTACACTTCATGCAGTGCTTTTTGCAAAATATTATACTATTTGAGTATACAGAATATCACACAACCTAGCCTAGGTAAATGCCATAATTCCCAATTTGCGTCTGGTTTAAGAAGTAAACATTTCTATTAAAATGCAAAAAGGTAGCCCCATAAGGATAAAACATTGGATCTTTAAAAGTCTTTTTCTGTATTATTTTTATAAATTAGCCTTGAGTGTTTAAAATGGTAATGAAAAGTATTTCACATTTATATTAGCTTTTACATGGTCTCTTAATATTTTGTTATTCCCTGATAATAACAACAATAAAGTAAAAACAATAATAATAGCTATTTAAGCCATTTTGAAATAATTATCACTAATCTAATCTCCATATCTCTGTGATGCAAATATTTTTATGCCCATTTCACAGTAGAGGAAGCTGAAACTTAATGGCTTAGGTAATTTTTTTCAAAAATCACATAGAAAATACTTGGAAAAAAATTGTATTCAAACCTTAGCCCCTGTGACTGCAAATCCCAAGATTTCTTTTTCTAACTCTGACATACAGTCTTAAATAAAACAATTAAGACTAGACAACCAATTGACAGAGACAGGGCAGAGTTGAGTGCAGGGAAGGCTGCCTTTGCAGTTACCTTGTGGAGCCATCTCTAATGGGGAGCAGGTCCTGGAGGGACAGGATGCGGAGGGATGTAATGGAAGCTGGGCAGCTCTGGGTGACTGGGAGGGGACCAGACAGAATGGATGCCCCTTGCAGGGGTGTAGCAATGACTCGTAATCTTGGCTGCTTGCCAGATTCACCTTGAGGACTTTTTGACACTATTACTCCCTGTTCTGATTCAGATCTAATAATCTGCAATTTTAAAAAATTCCCAGAGAGTTCTTGACAATGTGGGAATTCTTGACAATGTGGACAGAATGAGGAAGCAGCCCTCAATACGCACCTGCTTTTGGCCAAGGATTGAACTCAGAGTTTTACCCATACCTTCACCCTGAACTGGCGAGATTCAGAACTCACCTGCACTCAGGCATCCAGCTGAAGTGAGGCCAGGACCAGAGTCCAGAGCTGTGTGACCCCAAGGCCAATGCTGCCCTGGTGACCTGAACCCCTCTCAGTGGGTCTGGCCCTGAGGGTGAAGACTGTGTCCCAGCATCCTGCCTTGTGGACACACTTCAGTTCCTTTATCTTGTCCTGTGTACCTCAAAGCTGTTGTCAAGACCAAATTAGATAATAAAGCCCCAAATATCCATCACATACGAGGTATCATTACTTATTGCATTGCTAAGGATGTGGGCAAAGCTGAGGTAGGGAGCAGCAGCAGACACCTGTGCATCTGGTCCCAGGCCCACTTTGCTTCTGCCTCTCAGCTGAGATGAGGTCTGGGACCTGGCTGAGCAGGACATGGTGCTGAGGTCTTGTACCCTGTTCCTTCTAGAAACAGACACCCCTTAAAAGAAAATATTTTAAAAGCCAAGCAATTTCTTCATACACATGTGAGATTTGCCATATGCATTTGCTTAGGCCCAATAGCTCAGTTTAAGAGGAGGAAATTGATGGTTAGTCATTGAATATGCACATTTTACTCTGATAGCTAGAGTGTTTATGCACATATATACTCTACATATACTCTATGTACATATGAAATATATAGTAATGTTATACTATATTATTAAATATAGTGTACAATATACTATATTATTATATATAACATATCATATAATGTATTTAAATATATATATATGTGTGTGTATCTCCAAGGTAAGCTTCATTTAGTTATAAGTCCCAACTTAAAGTTGGAAACTGAGATTTAGAAAATGAGCAATTAGGCACAGATAAAGCCATTTCTCTGATTCTAAATGGCGTGAACAATATCAATAATGAGTATATACAAAGGCTAATAGCAGCTAACATTTACCAGATACTTCCTTATTTCCATGCACTGTGCTCCTGTGTTGAATACATTTATATTTAGTTCTTGCAACAACCTGAAGAGACAAGGTTTTCATCTCCATTGTACAGATGAGGAGCCATGGGCTTAGGCTCAGTAAATAAAAGTTGTCCAATGCCAAGCAGGTCTATTGGACTTCAGAACCAGAGGCATGTTCCCTGGCCTCTCACTGCTATTTCCACCACATCATATCAACTTTATGCAGGGTGGGGCTGATATGTGCAAAATCACGCATTTCAATCCCAACTAACTTTACGGAAAGACATGTTTCATCTTTGGGAAAGCCTTTTCCAGCTCAAGTCTTCTGTCTCCCAAGTACACAATCATTTGAATGAAACAGTATACAGAGTAGTCATTTATTTATTTAGCAAGTTTTTATTAAGCATCTATTAAATATTGTGTGGCAGGCATAGTTCTATTTACTGGGAGTGTAGTGGTTTGTAAAGTAGATAGTTTAGTGGGCCAGAGAGATGTTAAACAAATAGTCATATACATGGATATAAAAGCCCAAAACTATGTATGTATTATACAAGAAAATGTAAAGGTTGAGGAGAGATTGTAACAAGAGGACCTGAATTAGATATTGGGGGCAGGGGACTGGGATCCTTAGCAAAGACTTCTCCAAGGAAGTAACATTAAAACTGAGCCCAGAAAAAAAATTACACACGTGAAGAATAGGATGGTGAGGATTTCAGGGAGAGGATAGAGCGAGTGTCAGTCTCTAGGATGGGAGACACTTGACACATTATCAGATACTGAATTTAGAAACCCGTGCACTCATACATTATGTTTACAGGGATAAAGAAGATGTTACTGCATGTCCGTCATTGTGTGTATAATAGGAATACAAGGGTACCTATCACAGATCCTGTCCATGGGATAGCTCAGTTGCAAAGATAAATGGTATGATAAAGGCATAGACAAGAATGTCTTGGGGAGAGAAAGGGTGACTCAGACATCACAAGTAAGCTCTGAATGTGAGTTGAGAACTGGAGAGTGGGTGGATCAGATGGCACAGGTGTGGGAATGGGTTTTCCAAGCAGAGGGAATTGTGTGTCTAAAGGTACAAAGTTGAGAGGATGATGGAGCTCTGGAGAGAGGCTTTAGAGAAGGACCTAGAAGTTATGTTTTGGACAGACTGCAAAACAAATGGTTTTGTAAATCCTGTTAAGAAGTTTTAGGCCTTCCATCTTTATCAAGGGGCACATGTGGGACGTTTTAGGCAGAAGCAAGATATTTAAAAGATAACTGTGGAATTTCTATCTCTGTCTATCTGTCATCTATCTGTTTATCTATCTATCTATCTATCTATCTATCTATCTATCTATCTATCTACCTATCTATCTATCTATCATCTATCTCTTTCTGTCTACCCACATACTTACCCAACTTCTGTCAATATATCATCTGTCTCTCTCTATTTCTATCTATATTGATCTTTCTTCTGCCTAGCTATTACCCGTCTATCATCTATCCAAAATGACCACATTTTGAAGTTACCGTAGTTGTGCATTTAACCCTCTGCACAATCTATGCAAAGGCCCTATTGTAAAACACCACCGTCCGTGAAAAGATAAGCAGATACCTACGGCACCAGCAGGGGAAGCTCAATAGTGTCTGCACAGATGACACACTGTGCTATTTATTATCCTTTAGTTAAACTCTGTGGGTCCTACCATTTCCTTTGAGTCATTTGGGCATGTCAGGTAAGGTTATTATTCATTTCTTTATGTTTATATGTATATTTACAAGCAGTAGCAATATGTATAGATGCATTTGCTACAGATACTCGTCTAAAAATTAAACAAAGATCACCTGCCAAAATATGGAGAAGCATTTAAAAGCTATCCCCAAGTGTTCCTTTCTTCACAAAGTCATCATGGAAACAAGGGTAGAGTTGTAGTGATATTGCGGAATTCAACTCAGATTTAAATTTACAGTAAAAGTATTGAATACCTTCCTTGGCAAGCAGCATGCATGGCCCTGGGGAAACAAGGACAGTGAAAATAGGCTCCTCGTGTTGTGGCCTGCAGTGTGCAGGGGGCACTGACTTGAATGGGATGGTTTTGTTCATCATGGCAGGTGCTGTGAGGGAAGATGCTCTGGGAAGACATTTGAAGCAGAGTACACAAACACGTGAAGGCTTGTGGATGGAAATTTTGTTTGGGGAATTGGTCAACAATAAACAAAGAGGAATCATAATACAGTGAGAGGAACTCTTGTTGACTGACCCTATAATTTTGATCAATTTATCTCCTCATGCCTCAGTTTCTTCAATATTAATGGTGAGAATATTTATTTGATTTATCTCACCATTTGTAAGGAGCTTGTTTGTTTCAATAAACAAGGAATTTGAAAACAACAAAGTTGCTTATTAATGTTAGTTTCTAAGGATATTTAATTAAGAAGAGAAAGAACTTCCCTTTCTGCCAGTTCATCCTCTGCACTTCCTTTTCTGTTAGCGATCCACACCCTAACACTGTACTTATCTTTCCTCCTTGGAGAAAATGACAGAGAACATGAAGGAGCTACAGAGGATGGCACACAACACTACCTGGGCTTAGTAGGAACGTCTCGGTTAGCCTTTGTGATCCTACTTCAGGAAGCTCTTTCCTCATGGGTAACATAGACTGAGCACCTGAGCAATGAGGATGACATGCTAAGCATCCATGGAGTTTTACATATCTCTTAATCCAGCATCCTTCACACTATCGGATGAGGTACGATGTCTGCGGAAAGAACAGTTCTGAGTTGGTGGCTGTGCTGAGTTCTATCCTGAGGCATCATAGCTGCCTCCATTCAATGAATGTGCTTTCCCCAGCTGTGTGTAACTTACTATTAGGGAGCCTTTAGGGTCTGAAAAAAAAATTAAGACAAAAAACTTCAGATGGCCTAACAGTTCCAGCTGAAGCAGACATTATTTTGAGAATATTTTGGAAGTTGCACTCGAGTTGTTGCTTTACAGAAGTGAAAAAAGTATTGACATTTCGAAGCCCAGAACTATTTTTTAACAAGCTAGAAAATATAGGAAAAAGAAAAAAAACAGGTAGAACATTTTTCTCAAGAGAATGCAGTGTAGCTAAAATGTACGCTATTTTTCCCCAGCATGTATTTGGGTAAAATATGTGCACTGAAATTTCAGGCCAAATCCTAATGCAGAAATAATCCCAAATATGGCAGATTTATAAGATAGGCAATTTTTATTTATTTGCTAATGTAGATTAAGAGCTCAAATGTTCTACTTGTTACTCATGGCTTCTCCTTGAAAAGACTTAGCTGTAAGGTCTCAGCAGCATAAAACTCCAAGCTGCAAAATTGTCTGAATTCAGCATTTGCCATAATTCTCCTTTGCCATCAGCTCAGCTCAGGTTTGTTTGGAATTGACCTGCCCTGTACCTGTTTGGTAATTAATAATTCACAATTAAATTGGCAGTACAAATACATCAGCATGTCTGCAGGCTTGGAGCCTCCGCTCTGTGTTATCTTCCTTTTATTTGAGGATCTGAAAGAAAATTGGAAAGAAAGGTTTGAGTATCTAAAATCTTCCATTCAAAGCTTTACGTCCCTTAGTTTTGGGATTTCTTTTCAATCTGTTTTGGATCTTTCTTTCAAAGAGAAATTAAGCATGTACCGTTGTCAGACTCTGTGATTTACACTGAGGAGTAGAGATGTGTGTAATTCCACACTTGCCCTCCAGCTCCTCATTCTCTAGGTGCAGAGACAGTCAGAAGACAATAAGCTGCCATACATAGAGCACGTTCAAAGCCCTCCCTGGGACAGGTCTAAACAAAATGCAGCAGAAGAGATGACTGCTTCTGCTTTCAGGATGTGGGGAGAGGTTAGGGCAAATGGCAGGGGAGAGAGGATGTTAGGGTACCCTTTGAAAGATGAGTCATATCTGTTGGTAGGGAATCAAAAAAAGACAGTCAAGGAAAAGAAAAGCTATGGGAGTGCTGATGCTTTTAAAACATTCAGGAGAATATAAGGGGCCAGTGTGTGCCATGCGCTTTGTTAGAGGAAACGGGGCCTGAGATGAGGTTTGTTGGTGGGTTTGGGGGTTCGACTCCAGAGAGCTCAGGTCATGCAGAAGGGTTTGTTTGTTAAACGTGGTAGGCCATTCTGGGGTAAATGAGTAAGGAGGAGAGAAGTTTGATTCCATGATTACTTGGAAAGATTGCTCTGGCTATGTGTAGGGAATAGATTGGTGGGAACCCAAAATGGAAAGAGGCCGGGTGGAAGGTTCCTGGTGGGAGGCTACTGCAATTATCTGTGAAAATTGGTGAGAAACAACCAAGACAGTGGTGGTGATAAATAAGAGGTGAGAAGGAATCTGGGCGTTTTCCAATACTGACCTTTGAGTTGAAGAGAATCAAGGCCTGGAGGTGAGAGAGTAAGACCAGGTGTCATTTTAGGCTAAAATTTGTAGTGCTGTGGGTACATGGGCATGGTCCTGGCTCATGAGAGGAAAACTGTTGTTTGTGAAATATGTTTTTCCTGACATCATCATGATCGTCGTTATCGTCATCTTAGGAGCTAACATTTATTGAGTGCTTACTTTATATCAGTCACTCTGCTAAGCCGTTATTTCACCTAAACTCACTGTGTTGTGAGTTTAGCTACTACTATCATCCACATTTCACGAGTGAGAAAAATAAAGCTCAAAGGGACAAAGGCAGGTCACCTTGCTAACGGTCATGTAGCAGGTGAGGAATTCAGCTGATTGAAACATTGGTCTATCTGAATCCAGAACCCTGCTCCTAACCACTAGGATATGATGCCACTTAAAAAATACAATTTGGAGTACAATCTCATGGTTGCAGTAGTAGTAAGGACACACATGCATTGCTGGTTGGATCCAGGATTTTCTAAGTCTATCAAGAGAGTCAGAGAATTTCACTGAGTTTTAAAGGATGTGTTTTAAGGGATGGTGAGAGGTTGTCAGGTTAAAATAAGTGAGAAACAAAATAATTCCAGGATGGAACAACCTGTTCAAGGTCAAAGATTTTAAAAGGGTCTGCAATGCTCAGAAAATAGTAACTAACTCAGCGTTATCAGCATTTTGAGTGCAATATTGGGGAAGACTTGAGGCTGAGGACAGTGGTCCCTCATGGTTATCAGCTTACGCCACTGATTCCACTAAAAACAATAAACATGGGGATAAACAGGAGCTCTTGGAAGGCTTTGTGAATATTTTTGATTTCACCTTTTAATCAACAGTCACAGCCTCTCTCAGGTCCTCTGCTTCCCACCAGTGTTCCCACATCTGCCTCCTGCTATCGCCAAGGTATAATATAGAGCTCCTTCTACCATAAGTACAAGGCAAACGTTTATGGCCCTATCTTTGACGAATCAAGCAACTTGAAATTTATTACTGTGAACAATATTTATCATAAAAACATGCTATACAAAATTTGTAGGCTAACACCTCCTTTTAAGTGCAGAGAATTATTCTCAGGTATTTCTTCTATCCTGTTTCCTTACAGTTCCTCCTCAGATCATGAATATCTCCTCAGACGTCACTGTGAATGAGGGAAGCAGTGTGACCCTGCTGTGTCTTGCTATTGGCAGACCAGAGCCAACTGTGACGTGGAGACACCTGTCAGTCAAGGGTAAGATGCTGACCTGGAGGACGTTTTCAGCGGTAGTATGTTAAAGTCTTGGCTCTTATGCACAACAGAGCTTCAGGAATCAGAAAACATTTTGTAGTCCAGTCATATAAAATCAAGCAGGCAATATGCACCAATTGCTGGCTTTTTCATTTCCAAAGAAGGATTCATAGAGGAAATTTGCTAAATTATGGTCTCAGTCATTTTTATGGCCTTAGGTGGCTTCTGTTTTCCAAACTATGAAGAACAAAGGACATAAGAATAACTTCCAATGAAGATGTGAATTTCTGAAAGTAGAGGTGGGTCAGTTGGTGGTTTGTTCTTCCTGGAAGTAGAGCACAAGGGTATGAGTGTGGCCATGGAGAAGTTTGGCGTTATTGTGTGTCCAGGAGAAAAAGGATCTCCTTGCTTCAGCACTTTTAGGACATTTATCCAGAGCCACACATGTCTGACCTGTCCATAAACAGTTCACCTTGAGTGGAAGAAGGATGATGGAAATGGTTAAGTGCACTTGGGCATGACTGTGCTAAGCAGTCAATAATTGATATGAAAACATCGGTTAAAACCATTTCCAACTTAATAGCAAGGGAACCAGAAGGACAGTGGGGCTTGTCCTTTTGGAAATAAAACTTGCCCCAAGCCAAACTTGAAGAGATGGGCACAGAGCCAGTTGAAATATTTACACTGCTACTAAAAGCTGTGATTAATTCTAGGAATTATACAAGAAACAAGAGCTTCCTCAGGCATTAAAAATTCAAACATGAAACCAAGTAAATAGGAAAAATGTGTGGAGTATGCCTACATAACATTCAAAAGTAATATGGATCTACAAGAAAGTGTAAGAGTAAATCTTAGTAATATTGAGAAAGACGAAGATTTGCCAGGACAAGAAAAGCCCTAACCATGACAGAAGAAAAGTAATAAATTCATGTTAATACCGAAATACCCAAAATTGTGTGATTTAAATAACAGAAATGTATTTCCTCACATTTCTGGAGGCCAGATGTCTGAGGTCAAGGCGTCAGCAGGGTTGGTTCCTTTCAAGAGCTTGAGGGAGAATTCGTTCCACGTCCTTCCCTAGATGCTGATGGTTTGCTGGTAGTCACTGGCATTGCTTGACTGTAAATCTATTACCCTGATCTCTGCCTTCATCTTCCTATGGCCTTCTCCCTAGATGCATCTGTGTCCAAGTTGTTCCTTTTAATAAGGATATAAGCCATCATATATCAGGGTCCACACCAGTAACTTCATTTTAACTTGATTACCTCTATAAAGACCCTATTTCTAAATAAGGTCACATTCTGAGGTATCAGGGGTTAGGAATTCAAGGTATCATTTTTATAGGGTTGTAACTTAACTCATCACAGCCTTCATCAAAATTAAAAACCTTCAGTGGAGTCACAGACTGGATAAAAACATTTACTGTGCATATATTTGACAAAAAATTTACATCTAGTGTATATGAAGAATTCTTCCAACACAATTCTGACACTCTACCTCAAAGTGAACAAAAAATTTGGTCAATTCCAAAAGAAGATATAGTATGTGAATGGCAAATAAGTACACAAAAATGTGACTAACATCTTAATCGTATAAATAAAAATTAAACCAAAAATGAGATACCATTGTATAATCCCTAGGAAGACTAAAATTAAAAAGGCTGATAATATCGAGTGTTGGTGAGGATGTGGATCAGCTGAAGCTTTATATATTAACTCTGCAACTGTAAAAACATATAAGCACAATGGGGAACAATTTCACATTTTGTTATAAAGTTAAACATACACTTAGCATACGCACCAGCAATTCCACTCCTAGGCATTTATTCAAGATAAATGAAAGCATATGCTCACAAATGTATATTGTACACAAATGTTTTTTAGCAGTTTCATTAATAATAGCTGTAAACTATGAATAACCCAAATAACCATTGACAGACGAATAGATTAATTGTGGAATATTCTAACAACAGATTGCTACTCCGCAATTAAAAGGAACAAACCACTGATGCACATAACAAAATGGATGTATCTCAAAAATGGCGTGCTGAGGAAGATAAGCTAAAAATTAAAAAACACATGCTGTATGAATTTGTTTGCATGAAATCCTGTAATAGGCAAAACTAATCTGGAATGGCAGAAGTCAAGTCAGTGGTTACTTAGGGTAGGGATTTGGGGAGAAGTGACTGCAAAGGGCCATAAGAGATTTTGGGGGATGTTGGAAAAGTTCTGTATCTTGAAGGTTATGTTGGCGTCAAAATTAGTCAAAACTAATAAAACTGTAAAAAAAAAAAAGTGTATTTTATTGTTGGTAATTAGATTTCAATTAAATTTGAAATATAAATATACAGAAATGTAGACAATAATGATCTGAATTTTTTTCCTAATTTGAAACATTAATTATGTTATTGCATTTATCAAATAAGAGACTGGATCTTCTGCTAGGAGTATCATTCAAGCTTTTGCTGTTTTTCTCTTTGTGGACTGAGAACACATATTTTTGCTCCTGCCTTGTTATAGGGAAAGATAATGCTAATAAATTAGCCTAATATTCTTGGTATAAAGACCTTGCCTATTAAAACCTAGAATGTCTCTATATCATAAAGTAAAATTATTGAGAGTATTAAAGTATATGTAAGGGATATCGCAAAACTCAAACTTAATATAAACACAGCAATAATGTTCCCAAAGACATGGGTTCCATGATAATTTTGCCTAAAGTTAGAGATAATTTTGGATTTATATTATATACAAAACTGTGTCTAACCATCAGATCAACTTTTATATATTTGGTAAAATCAAATGTCTTTATAAATGCTTGAAATCCCAGAATGTAGTTATTTGATCCTAAACACACAGTTCTCTAAGCTTGGAAATCATTTAAAAGGCATTTTGACTTTATGTAAATGTTCTGAAGCAATTCTTTATAATGGTACACTGGTAAGATTTCCCTTTTAAAATAAGGGGGATTCATTCATATTCCCAATCTTTTATAGAATGTAATAGCTGCAATTTAGCCTCACTGGAAAATCGTAAATTTAAGTGATCCCTCTCTTCTTTAAATCTCCCAGGCTGTGCTCTACTTTGAAGTTGCCTTTGTTTTTTCATAGGCTTGGCCTTAACTTTGCTGTCTTTCATTTTCACTATTGTCTTTCCCCTTCCCTCTCTCAATGATATTTAAGCATTTGAACTCCAAAAAATGGTTTCCCAGTTTGAAAAGCACAGGGGCCATGCTAATCTTCTCTGTAGCATTTCAATTTTATACCTAATGTAGGTGACGGGTTGATGGGTGTAACACACCACCATAGCACGTGTATATCTATGTAACAAAACCACACGTTCTGCACATGTTCCCCAGAACTTACAGTATAATAAAAAAAAAGAAAAGCTCTGGAATATGAAGTGTTTGTAAGTTTAAAATTTGCATCTGCAGGGTGGCTACCAATATTTATTTTTAGAAGGATGCTCCTTCTGACTTGCAATTAGGGAGTTGTTTTAAAAGATTAGAAGTACATTCAATGAAACTTGAACATCAAACAGCATTTTTTAGAAAAATTTGTTGATTGATTCAGCATGGAAGAATAAGAAATAAAGGTTGCAATGATATTTTCTTTGAAATTCCAGTAGGATTATGGTGGAGGAGTTAGCTAATGCAATATTTGAAATATATGATTTAAATTTGGGGATCTATAAACAGGGACGAGTAAATCAGCCTTCATTTAAGAAAAATATTTTAATAAGCAGATTATTAAAAATTAAAAATAGTAACAATCACACTTACAGTTTAAGATGGCAATATGAGTACATGCTGTCGACCCCTTACAATTGTAGAAAAGAGGTAAAAATAAATGAATAAATAAATCCATTATCACATGAGAAAAATAATAATAAGCTTTGATGGATCTGAAACTATGAGGAATCTCTGAAATATAAAAAGTAGACAGATATAATGAAGGAAAAAATACAGCTCAAAATACAGAAATGCAATCTCTACCTAAGAGTTGAAGAGTGAAGGTTTCAGGTAGTGAAACTGCACTGGTAAGTGATTAAAGTGATTGGAGTGGGAGGAGGCAAGGGAGTGAGAGGAGCCTGGGTAGCCTTTGCCCATGTTGGTGGTGTAAATACTCCCATCATTGACGTTTCTGGGGAGCCCCTTTGAAGTAATTTTTCTTTTCAGGTATATTTGTTTCACAAAAACAAACAAACCAAAGACATATCCTTCTTACCAAAGTAGGGTAAAAGTTTTGAAACATCCCCAAGTTTCCAAAGGTGGATCTGAAGACTTCCCAGCTTTTCTGCTCTCTCGACTGAGTAAGCTGCGGGAGCCCTGTTGACCTCTCGTCTCCTTGGCAGTACTGAAAGTGTACCAGATTTCCAGAACCCGGGCATTTTCGAGGACACGTGCCTCACTTTTGAGGAAAGCTGGATGTTACCAGGATCATGAATAAATGTTGTGAACATAACGAAAAGCACTATGCAAACGTCCCTTTGGGGGTTTGCTGTTTCTGTGCAAACTGCTGAGCTTTTGACTGTGTATTCATTCTTAATCTTTAGATATAAAAATCTATACTTAATTTTTTCAATAGCAGGCAATGTCTTACTAAAAATATTTATATAGATCTGCTAGAGGGTATGGCACTTGTGTAGCAGCCTTTACATATATAGAAATCTGTACTTAGTCACCCATGGCCCAGGAAGTAGAATAATGATGGAATTATTATTCTATATAACACAGGCTGCTGCCTCAAAAAATTTTCCAAAGGAAAAAGTCAGGTCCCAAAACAAGCAAGCAAAGTGGATTGGAATACATTGTGAATCAGCTGGGCTTCAAGAATTATTTCCTTTCCCATTCCTGAAGGACAAGAGAAGGGAAGCTGGGCCACCATCACTGGCAGGCTTTTCTAGGCACATGAGTAATGTGAAAAAGTTGCAGGGATGGGCGTGGCAGAAGAAGTCCCTAGAGCCTGTTGTGTTCTAAGGAGGGTAGTCATCCCCTCTTGCAATGCCATAGGAATCCACTGCGATGCCTCGCACACCTGGCTCCGCTGCCATGACATATTTGGAAAGGCCAGATGTTTGGGAAAAAATAACAAAGTCTTCCTTCCTGTCTCTCCTCCCCTGAGATTTTAAGATGACAACACTTCACCCGTGAGTGAGCTGCTCATACAGTCTACTCAGATACAGTAATATCTCAGGGAGCAAGTTATTTCTTAGAAGTGAACTTTCCAGGTAACCAAAGCTGACTCTTTTATGCATTTACTCAAGTTATTTCCACTGAAAGCATTTAAAGCATGAATTATGTTCTATTCTGTTTATTTTTGTCTAGTGAATGCCATTTAGCCTCATCTTTACATTGTAACATCAAGATTATACGTATAGATTGTTTGTATCTTGGCATTTGGGGACTGCGATGACTAGGAATATGACCCTTAAATACCATCAATACTGTTTAAAATCTTGTGTCTTTTAAAACTAGTTCCTGTAGTGTTTCTTTCTTCCTTTCAATCAGACTTGTCAGTTCTTCCTAAAGTCAGTGCACCTGTCTTTTAGCAGCCACGTTTCTTCTGATGATCTGCTTCTAATTTGTCTTGAGCAAGAATCTATACAACTAAGTTGATTAGTCCTAAATGAGACGTAGTGGTGGGAAAGGGCCTTCTTTGAGTGAAAGGCATTAGCTTTTAGGAATGTGATCAATGGCACTGATGACTTCTGTCTGGGGGAAATAATGTTTGGCTTTGTTCTAGATATCTGAGGTTGCTAAATGAGAGAATTCCATGGAAGTAAAGAGCTAATGCTAGCAAAATCACCACCCGTGGTTATCACCTGGTTGGACAGTTTTGTCTTCTAGTCACTCTGGTAGATGTTCAGGTTAGAAATATACCAATCAGCCGGGCTCTGTGGCTCATGCCTTTAATCACAGCACTTTGGGAGGCTGAGGTGGACAGATCACCTGAGGTCAGGAGTTCAAGACCACCTTGGCAAACAGGGTGAAACCCCGTCTCTACAAAAAAATACAAAAAATTAGCCAGGCGTGGTGACTCATGCCTGTAGTTCCAACTACTCAGAAGGCTAAGGCAGGAGAATCTCTTGAACCCAGGAGACGGAAATTGCAGTCAGCTGAGATCGGGCCATTGCACTGCAACCTGGGTGACAAGAGCAAAACTCTGTCTAAAAAAAAAAAAAAGTACTGATTCACGACTGTTTCTGCTACAGCGTTCATTTTTCATGCTAGAAATTCCTAAAGAGAAAGTCTTAGAAGAAATCACCAAGTTCTTAGCACTCCAAATAAAAGATGCATTGACCCACACTTGAGTATAGGTATTGGATAGGCTGTTGGATGGTGGTGTTAGCCCATTGGATAGGCTGTTGGATGGTGGTGGTAGCCCATTGGCAGAACATGGGCTAACACCCATGTTTAGCATGAGACCTGGGCTGAGTTGTTAACACACGGAGTGACTTAACAAATGTTGATTTATCTCACTGATCCTCAAAACCCTTTACTGCAAAATGGGAACAACTTTATCAGTTTATTTTGGGTATCAAAAGAGAAAATGAATGGAAAGCAGGTAATAGTGTTGAACACTAACTCAACAATTATTTCTAAACTGTAGTTGTGCCATATTTGCATTTGAATGCATTCTTTGAATCCATGTAGCATACAGATTAGCCTGGGTGCTGGTTATGATGGTATTATGATGAGTGCATACTGTATGCCTAGCCCCGTTTTGTGCGTTTTTTGTGTTTTAACTCATTGAATGTGCGAGCAGCCTTGAGAGAAAAGTGATAATTTTTACTATTTTATTACCTCTTGTCTTTGTCTCTTATTCCTTCACAGTTCTGAGGTCTTTGATTCATTTCTTTGGCCTGAGTGTAGATTGGGAATGATACAGCAGTTTTATTTGTGATAGGCAAAAAGCCAAATGTCCTTCATTGGGTATATGGTTAAACTGTGGTATAATCGCACCATGAAATACTACACAGCAAAACAAAGGAATGAACTATTGTTCCATTTGACAACTTGGATGGACCTGAAAGACATTGTGATGAATAAAAAGAGTTGGTCTCAAACGTTTGCATATTGTATGATTCCACTTTTATAACATTCTTGAGTTGTCAAAATTGTAAATATGCACAAGAGGCCAGCAGTTGCCAGTGGTGAGAGTAGCAAAAGGAAAGGGAAGCAGAAGGGAGTTGCCTTAGGTTGATGGAGCTATACTGTATCTTGATTGTTATGGTACCTATATGACTCAGTATGTGTGACTGAATGTTGTCGAACTATACACAAAGACATAAAAATAAGTACATGCAAAAACTAGTGAAATGCAAGTAAACTCCACAGTGCAATTTTTCATAACTTTATTTATTTTTAATTTTAATTTTAATTTTACTCTAAGTTCTTGAATACATGTGCAGGATATGCAGGTTTGTTACACAGGTATACAAGTGCCACGGTGGTTTGCTGCAGCTGTCAACCCATCATCTAGGTTTTAAGCCCAGCATGCATTAGGTATTTGCCCTAATGCTCTCCCTCCCCTTCCCTGCCACACCCCGACAGGCCCCAGTGTGTGTTGTTCTCCTCCCTGTGTCCAGAGAACATGCAGTGTTTGGTTTTCTGTTCCTGTGTTAGTTTGCTGAGAATGATGGCTTCCAGCTTCATCCATGTCCCGGCAAAGGACATGATCTCATTCTTTCTTATGGCTGCATGGTATTCCATGGTGTACTAAAACACCAAAAGCAATTGCAACAAAAGCCAAAATTGACAAATGAGATCTAATTAAACTTAAGAGCTTCTACACAGCAAAATAAACCAGCATCAGGGTGAACAGGCAACCTACAGAATAGGAGAAAATATTTGCAATCTACCCATCTGACAACGATCAAATATCCAGAATCTACAAGGAACTTAAACAAATTTACAAGATAAAAAACAAACAGTCCTATCAAAAAGTGGGCAAATGATATGAACAGACACTTCTGAAAAGAAGACATTTATGTGGCCAACAAACATGAAGAAAAGCTCATCATGACAGATCATTAGAGAAATGCAAATCAAAACCACAATGAGATACCATCTCATGCCAGTCAGAATGGCAATTATTAAAAATTCAGGAAACAATGAATGGTTGTGGAGAAATAGGAACGCTTTTACACTGTTGGTGGGAGTGTACATTAGTTCAACCATTGTTGAAGACTATGGCGATTCCTCAAGGATCTAGAACCAGGAATACCATTTGACCCAGCAATCTCATTACTGGATAATGGTATTTGTTATATACCCAAAGAATTATAAATCATTCTACTATAAAGACACATCCACATGTATGTTTATTGCAGCACTATTTATAATAGCAAAGACTTGGAACCAACCCAAATGCCCATCAATGATAGACTGGATAAAGAAAATGTGTCACATACAACTTTATAAATAAAACTGTATATATAATACTGTATGCATACACACACACACATATATATTTAGTTACATAAGATGCCACCATTGGGGGAGCTGGGTGATAGTGCTGGGTACCTATCTCTACCATTTTGTAACTTCCTGTGAATCGACAATTATTTCAAATGAAACAATAAAAAATAGAAATACAAGGAAAATGAGTCTCTAGTATTCCACTAACAACCTATTCCTATATACGCTTATATAAGAATTTGTTGTTTCTAAAATATTTTCACATGAATCATCTCAAGTGAGTTTATAGCAGTTCCCTAAAATAGGTCAGAGAAAGAATAGTTTGCCTATTTCACAGGGAGGGAAACAGATGGAAAGGTTAAGTAATGACAAATGAGTCACAGCTAACTAAAATGGTAGCTTTATGAAAAGAACCTAGTTCCTGATTTTCAAGTCTGGAGCTCTTTATATTATACAAGGATGGCTTCCATAGCTTGAGGTTGGAACAGGTATAATGTAAAATGATACTTTGAATCAAATTCTGCTTGTTACCTGGGGCACCCAAGGGTGCTCACTAGCTTTGAGCATCACCCATACTCTTGCCTTGCCTTTCCTATGTCCACACCTACCTTCCTATGTCTAGTTGCTTTCTAGCTTCCACCCAGTATTGTTCTAACCAAAGCAGAGCCTCCAAATCAAAACCACATTCATGCCATTGTCTGCTGTAGGTCCCTGTTGTTCATCTGCTTCAATTAAAATAAACCTGCTGAGACCTACCAACCTCATTTCTCTTCTAAGCCATCCCAGGTAACAGTTCCAGCCACTAATAGGAATTGCCTATTAGTTGACCTGCTGCATCATCCAGTCGTGCTACTACTTCTTTGTCTCTCTCCAAGGCAGATAGGAGCCTTGTTTCTAATCTGAAGTCATGTTTAGAGCCTAATTAATCCCTAGAGTGTGAGAAAGAGGTGTCTGAGATGAGAAATCAAGGTTATACATATCTCGCTCAGTGGAACAGTTATGGGCAAACAAGCTGTTCCTCTCACATTTTTGCAAAGCAAATTTATGTTCACTAACTTTGGTTCTTGTTGTAAATGAGAAGTGTGTGAAGGTCTAGCAATGCGCTTTTCGCCATATGGGTACCCATATGTTTTCCCCCTTTGCTTGCGTACATTTTCGCTTTGGCATGCACATATGCCTGTATTTTTGCAACTTAACAATATTAAAACTAATCC
Source organism: Theropithecus gelada (assembly GCF_003255815.1). Taxonomy (NCBI): domain Eukaryota; kingdom Metazoa; phylum Chordata; class Mammalia; order Primates; family Cercopithecidae; genus Theropithecus; species Theropithecus gelada. The sequence continues at coordinate 123,628,694 of NC_037682.1, read as the reverse complement.
CATTTATGCTCCTTTTGGGTGAGTTGATTGAGTCATAAATTCCTGAGAATCTCTTCCTTGGGAGGCTGAAGTTCTTTTGTGCAAGCAGGAGGAGGGCAGAGCAAGCTATCCTAGCAGAGGGATGCCTTCAGCAAGCATCACTGTGAAGCTGATGGCCCTGACCCAGACTCCAGAGTGCTAACCTAACCCTGGAAGACTCAGAAATATAGATTCATAATACTTCACAATGACCTCCACCTTCCCTCCCCAAGGTGGAAAACCCTCACTAAGAAATAAGTAGTAGTTCCCTAGGGTTTTCTTTCTAAAGTCCCAGATGAAATAACACATCTTACAACAAACAATTATGATGTCTTTAAGCTGTGGTTCTTGATAGGTGACCATACTTTCTACTTAATACTCCTCACACTGAATTGAGAAACTATGCATGTCAGAAATGGGACAGCTGGAAATTAGGCTTGTATGGAAATGATGCTTAGTTCCTTCACTGGGCATTTTAGAGAATAAATATGAGAATGGATATTACTTATATCATATTAAGTGAAAAACCCAACTAACTCAAATGTAAAATTGGAACTGGAAATGCTACCTACCATCTGTTGTAAAGCCGTGTTGAGGGCACGCCCAAGATGGCCGAATAGGAACAGCTCCAGCCTCCAGCTCCCAGCATGAGCAACACAGAAGATGGGCGATTTCTGCATTTTCAACTGAGGTACCGGGTTCATCTCACTGGGGCATGTTGGACAGTTGGCGCTGGTCCATGGATGCAGGCTGACCAGTGAGAGCTGAAGCAGGGTGAGGCATCACCGCACCTGGGAAGCACAAGGGAGAAGGGAATTCCTTTTCCTAGCCAAAGGAAATTGAGACACACAACACCTGGAAAATCGGGTAACTCCCACCCTAATACTGCGCTTTACCAAGGGTCTTAGCAAATGACACACCAGGAGATTATATCCCACACCTGGCCCAGAGGGTCCCACACCCACAGAGCCTCCTTCATTGCTAGCACAGCAGTCTGAGAACTAACAGCAAGGAGGCAATGAGGCTGGGGGAGGGGTGCCGGCCATTGCTGAGGCTTAAGTAGGTAAACAAAGCCACCAGGAAGCTCGAAATGGGTGGAGCCCACCACAGCTCAAGGAGGCCTGCCTGCCTCTGTAGACTCCTCCTCTGGGGACAGGACATAGCTAAACAAAAAGCAGCAGAAACCTCGGCAGAGGTAAATGCCCCTGTCTGACAGCTTTGAAGAGAGCAGTGGATCTCCCAGCATGGAGGTTGAGATCTCAGAATGGACAGACTGCCTGCTCAAGTGGGTCCCTGACCCCTGAGTAACCTAACTGGGAGACAACCCCCACTAGGTGCAGACTGACACCTCACACCTCACATGGTGAGGTACACACCTGAGACGAAGCTTCCAGAGCAAGAATCAGACAGCAACACTCGCTGTTCAGCAATATTCTATCTTCTGCAGCCTCTGCTGCTGATACCCAGGCAAACAGGGTCTGGAGTAGACTTCAGGCAAACTCCAAGAGACCTACGGCTGAGGGTCCTGACTGTTAGAAGGAAAACTAACAAACAGAAAGGACACCCACACCAAAACCCCATCAGTACATCACCATCATCAAAGACTAAAGGCAGATAAAACCACAAAGATGGGAAAACAGCAGTGCAGAAAAGCTGGAAATTCAAAAAATCAGAGCACATCTCTCCCTCCAAAGGAAAGCAGCTCATCGCCAGCAATGGAACAAAGCTGGATGGAGAATGACTTTGACGAGTCGAGAGAAGAAGGCTTCAGTCGCTCAAACTTCTCAGAGCTAAAGGAGGAACTATGTAACCAGTGCAAAGAAACTAAAAACCTTGAAAAAAGTTTTGACAAATGGTTAACTAGAATAACCAAGGTAGAGAAGTCCTTAAAAGAACTGATAGAGATGAAAACCATAACACGAGAACTATGTGACAAATGCACAAGCTTCAGTAACCGACTCGATCAACTGGAAGAAAGAGTATCAGCAATTGAAGATCAAATGAATGAAATGAAGCGAGAAGAGAAGTGTAGAGAAAAAAGAGTAAAAAGAAATGAACAAAGCCTCCAAGAAATATAGAATTATGTGAAAAGACCAAATCTACGTCTGATTGGTGTGCCTGAAAGTGAGGGGGAAAATGGAACCAAGTTGGAAAACACTCTGCAGGATATCATCCAGGAGAACTTCCCCAACTTAGTAAGGCAGGCCAACATTCAAATTTGGGAAATACAGAGAACACCACAAAGATACTTCTCGAGAAGAGCAACTCCAAGACACATAATTGTCAGATTCACCAAAGTTGAAATGAAGGAAAAAATGTTAAGGGCAGCCAGAGAGAAAAGTCAGGTTACACATAAAGGGAAGCCCATCAGACTAACAGCAGATCTCTCGGCAGAAACTCTCCAAGCCAGAAGAGAGTGGGGGCCAATATTCAACATTCTTAAAGAAAATAATTTTCAACCTAGAATTTCATAACCAGCCAAACTAAGTTTCATAAATGAAGGAGAAATAAAATCCTTTACAGACAAGCAAATGCTTAGAGATTTTGTCACCACCAGGCCTGCCCTACAAGAGATCCTGAAGGAAGCACTAAACATGGAAAGGAACAACAGGTACCAGCCATTGCAAAAACATGTCAAAATGTAAAGTCCATAGATGCTAGGAAGAAACTGCATCAGCTAGCGAACAAAATAACCAGCTAATATCATAATGACAGGATCAAGTTCACACATAACAATATTAACCTTAAACGTAAATGGACTAAATGGTCCAATTAAAAGACACAGACTGGCACATTGGATAAAGAGTCAAGACCCATCAGTCTGCTGTATTCAGGAGACCCATTTCACATGCAGAGACACACATAGGCTCAAAATAAAGGGATGGAGGAAGATCTACCAAGCAAATGGAGAACAAAAAAAAAAAAAAACAGCAGGGGTTGCAACCATAGTCTCTGATAAATCAGACTTTAAACCATCAAAGATCAAAAGAGACAAAGAAGGCCATTACATAATGGTAAAGGGATCAATTCATCAGGAAGAGCTAACTATCCTAAATATATATGCACCTAATACAGGAGCACCCAGATTCATAAAGCAAGTCCTTAGAGACTTACAAAGAGACTTAGATTCCCATACAATAATAATGGGAAACTTTAATACCCCACTGTCAACATTAGACAGATCAATGAGACGGAAAGTTAACAAGGATATCCAGGAATTGAATTCAACTCTGCACCAAGCGGACCTAATAGACATCTGCAGAACTCTGCACCCCAAATCAACAGAATATACATTCTTCTCAGCACCTCATCACACTTATTCCAAAATTGACCACATAGTTGGAAGTAAAGCACTCCTCAGCAAATGTAAAAGAACAGAAATTATAACAAACTGTCTCTCAGACCACAGTGCAATCAAGCTAGGACTCAGGACTAAGAAACTCAATCAAAACTACTCAACTACAAAGAAACTGAACAACCTGCTCCTGAATGACTACTGGGTACATAACGAAATGAAGGCAGAAATAAAGATGATCTTTGAAACCAATGAGAACAAAGATACAACATACCAGAATCTCTGGGAAACATTTAAAGCAGTGTGTAGAGGGAAATTTATAGCACTAAATGCCCACAAGAGAAAGCAGGAAAGATCTAAAATGGACACCCTAACATCACAATGAAAAGAACTAGAGAAGCAAGAGCAAACACATTCAAAAGCTAGCAGAAGGCAAGAAATAACTAAGATCAGAGCAGAACTGAAGGAGAAGAGACACAAAAACCCTCCAAAAAATCAATGAATCCAGGAGCTGGTTTTTTGAAAAGATAAACAAAATTGATAGACCGCTAGCAAGACTAATAAAGAAGAAAAGAGAAGAATCAAATAGACTCAATAAAAAATGATAAAGGGGATATCACCACCGACCCCACAGAAATACAAACTACCATCAGAGAATACTATAAACACCTCTACGCAAATAAACTAGAAAACCTAGAAGAAATGGATAATTTCCTGGACACTTACACTCTCCCAAGACTAAATGAGGAAGAAGTTGAATCCCTGAATAGACCAATAGCAGGCTCTGAAATTGAGGCAATAATTAATAGCCTACCAACCAAAAAAAGTCCAGGACCAGACAGATTCACAGCCAAATTCTACCAGAGTTACAAGGAGGAGTTGGTACCATTTCTTCAGAAACTATTCCAATAAATAGAAAAAGAGGAAATCCTCCCTAACTCATTTTATGAGGCCAACATCATCCTGATACCAAAGCCTGACAGATATACAACAAAAAAAGAGAATTTTAGACCGATATCCCTGATGAACATCAATGCAAAATTCTCAGTAAAATACTGGCAAACCAAATCCAGCAGCACATCAAAAAGCTTATGCACCATGATCAAGTGGGCTTCATCCCTGGGATGCAAGGCTGATTCAACATACACAAATCAATAAACATAACCCAGCATATAAACAGAACCAAAGACAAGAACCACATGATTATCTCAATAGATGCAGAAAAGGCCTTTGACAAAATTCAACAGCCCTTCATGCTAAAAACTCTCAATAAATTTGGTATTGATGGAACGTATCTCAAAATCGTAAGAGCTATTTATGACAAACCCACAGCCAATATCATACTGAATGGGCAAAAACGGGAAGCATTGTCTTTGAAAACTGGCACAAGATAGGGATGCCCTCTCTCACCACTCCTATTCAACATAGTGTTGGAAGTTCTGGCTAGGGCAATCAGGCAAGAGAAAGAAATCAAGGTATTCGGTTAGGAAAAGAAGAAGTCAAATTGTCCCTGTTTGCAGATGAAACATGATTGTATATTTAGAAAACCCCATCGTCTCAGCCCAAAACCTCCTTAAGCTGATAAGCAACTTCAACAAAGTCTCAGGATACAAAATCAATGTACAAAAATCACAAGCATTCTTATACACCAGTAACAGACAAACAGAGAGCCAAATCATGAATGAACTCCCATTCACAATAGTTTCAAAGAGAATAAAATACCTAGGAATCCAACTTACAAGGGATGTAAAGGACCTCTTCAAGGAGAACTACAAACCACTGCTCAGTGAAATAAAAGAGGACACAAACAAATGGAAGAACATACCATGCTCATGGATAGGAAGAATCAATATTGTGAAAATGGCCATACTGCCCAAAGTAATTTATAGATTCAATGCCATCCCCATTAAGCTACCAATGACTTTCTTCACAGAATTGGAAAAAACTACTTTAAAGTTCATATGGAACCAAAAAAGATCCCGCATTGCCAAGACAATCCTAAGCCAAAAGAACAAAGCTGGAGGCATCACGCTACCTGACTTCAAACTACACTACAAGGCTACAGTAGCCAAAACAGCATGGTACTGGTACCAAAACCAAGATATAGACCAATGGAACAGAACAGAGCCCTCAGAAATAATACCACACATCTACAGCCATCTGATCTTTGACAAACCTGACAAAAACAAGAAATAGGGAAAGGATTCCCTATTGAATAAATGGTGCTTGGAAAATTAGCTAGCCATAAGTAGAAAGCTAAAACTGGATCCTTTCCTTACTCCTTATACGAAAATTAATTCAAGATGGATTAGAGACTTAAATGTTAGACCTAAAACCATAAAAACCCTAGAAGAAAACCTAGGTAATACCATTCAGGACATAGGCATGGGCAAGGACTTCAGGTCTAAAACACCAAAAGCAACGGCAACAAAAGCCAAAATTGACAAATGGGATCTAATTAAACTAAAGAGCTTCTGCACAGCAAAAGAAACTGCCATCAGAGTGAACAGGCAACTTACAGAATGGGAGAAAATTTTTGCAATCCACTCATCTGACAAAGGGCTAATATCCAGAACCTACAAAGAACTCAATCAAATTTACAAGAAAAAAGCAAACAACCCCATCAAAAAGCGGGCAAAGGATATGAACAAACACTTCGCAAAAGAAGACATTCATACAGCCAACAGACACATGAAAAAATGCTCATCATCACACGCCATCAGAGAAATGCAAATCAAAACCATAACAAGATACCATCTCACACCAGTTAGAATGGCAATTATTAAAAAATCAGGAAACAACAGGTGCTGGAGAGGATGTGGAGAAATTGGAACACTTTTACACTGTTGGTGGGACTGTAAACTAGGTCAACCATTGTGGAAAACAGTGTGGCGATTCCTCAAGGATCTAGAACTAGAAATACCATTTGACCCAGCCATCCCACTACTGGGGATGTACCCAAAGGATTATAAGTCATGCTGCTATAAAGACACATGCACACGTATGTTTATTGCAGCACTATTCACAATAGCAAAGACTTGGAATCAACCCAAATGTCCATCAGTGACAGACTGGATTAAGAAAATATGGCACATATACACCATGGAATACTATGCAGCCATAAAAAGGATGAGTTTGTGTCCTTTGTAGGGACATGGATGCAGCTGGAAACCATCATTCTCAGCAAACTATCGCAAGAACAGAAAACCAGATACTACATGTTCTCACTCATAGGTGGGAACTGAACAGTGAGATCACTTGGACACAGGAAGGGGAACATCACGCACCAGGTCCTATTGTGGGGAGTGGGGAGAGGGGAGGGATGACATTAGGAGATATACCTAATGTAAATGGCGAGTTAATGGGTGCAGCACACCAACATGGCACATGTATACATATGTAACAAACCTGCATGCTGTGCACATGTACCCTGGAACTTAAAGTATAAAAAAAAAAAAAAAAAGCTGTCTCTATCTTTGTCTCTTATGCTCTCATTCATTCACTCATTTAATGCATTAAGACTATTTGCTTTCCCTTTAGCAACAATGATGTGTAAGATAGACACTGTTCCTGCCGGTATGGAGCCTATGGTCTAGTGGGGGAGATAGCTATTTATCAGGTGATCAAGGCCATGGCATCTCAAAGTGTGGTAGCTGCTGTGAGGATGGGAAAAAGGGAGGTATGATTCAGCCTAGGGTAAGTTTTCCCTGAGATAGTGACATTTGAACTGACATCTGAAGATTAACAGAAGTCAGGGAGGAGGGGGACTGGGATGAGTTCATGTATTGAGGCTGGGCTGAATAGAAGCCTTCCAGGCAGGGAACAGCACATCCAAATGTCCTGAGGTGTGCTGGGCTGGCTCTTTCTATGTGTCTTGAATGCATAGAAAGCAGGCGAGACAATGGCCTGAGATGGGATAGTCATAGACCAGATTACCTACAGCCCTTTAAAGAGTTTGGTCCTTTGCAGGGATATGGATGAAGCTGGAAGCCATCATTCTCAGCAAGCTACACAGGAACAGAAAACCAAACACTGCATGTTCTTACTCATAAGTGGGTGTTGAACAATGAGAATACATGGACACAGTGAGGGGAACAACACACACTGGGGCCTGTCGAGGGTGGAGGCAAGGGGAGGGAGAGCATCAAGATAAATAGCTAATGCATGCGGGGCTTAAAACCTAGGTGATAGGTTGATAGGTGCTACAAACAACTATGGCACATGTATACCTATCTAACAAGCCTGCACGTTCTGCAAATATATCCTGGAACTTAAAGTAAAGAAAATAATATTTTTTTAAAGTTTTGTGTTTATTCTGATAGCACTTGGAAATAGCAAAAGAGTTTCAAGTAAGAGAGCTTGGAAGTAAGATGTTCATTGTCTGGATTTAACTAAGAACATCTCATTTCTGATCTACTCATTCTCTATGTAAATCTACAATTGACTAAACCTCTGTCTCTATTTCCCCACCTAGAAAGCAGAAACTAATTAGTAATAATATGCTTTACATATGGAGGAATGGAGGATGGATTCTGATCGTATCTATTCTGAATGCTTTCTAGATTATAATATGAGAATGAATATTAACATGTATCCTAGCAAACGAAAAGCTCAACTAACTCAAAAGTAAAATTACAATGGGAAGGACACCCATTGCTCCCTGCTGTATGTTGTAAAGCCTTCTCCATGCAATTGCTGTATCAAATTATGCTATTGAAATCGGTCGGACACTGATAAAATTGAGACCGGCTTTACAAGTACTGTAGATCTAATTGGCCTCAGCAGTGGGTCCGCAGTGACTCTTGCTGCTGAACAGAAAATGTGGGCTTCAGTGGAAAATAATAAGCAGTCTGGTTCCACCCTAACATGCTGCAGCCACCTCTGGAGGTAAAAAATGCACCTTAATTTAGACACTGAGCTCCTTCCTCTGGCCAGAGGTTGAAGGAACCTCAGAAAGGTCTGTTTCCTCCTTCCCCCCAGATGAGAACCCTTGATAGCAGATTTAAAAGACCTCAGGGTCCAGATCCGTGCACCTGGCACCCTTGGTGTTACCTTTACAAAACCATTTACACTTCTTTCTAAAACTCTCTACATCCCTAGGGTAAAATTCCTATAAGTCACCTTTTCTTGCTTAAGCTGTTTTAAATTAGGTTTCCATCACTTAGAGCCAAAGTAGCTCTGATAAAATTCACATGCCATGTAGAGGGCAGTATCTAACTGAGCCAAATAGAACATAATCCCTGCTCTAAACTGAGAGCCGGATAGGAAGGAGAGACACGTACATTGTGCCACAAGGTGATTGGGGCCTAACCAGCTCTGAAAAGACCTATTTCATATGTAAAAGAGAGAGAGAGGTGGTGGCCTGGAGTCATTGATTAACTTTTCAAGACCACTGTCTCCACCTTGGGTTGAAGACCTTGTGGCTTGATTTAGAACTCTGGGTGGGTTGCAAAACAGTTTCCACATCTAAATCAGCTAGAATCAGACTGAGAAAGACACCTCGGCTCTGGATATGAGTCATGGAGTACTTCACCAACTGAGTGCACCAAGCGCACAATGTTTATTTAATGCACTCATGCCTACCATGAGAAAGGTGTTGAGGATACCACCTTGAGTGACTGAAACTCAGCCTCTGTCATGATCAACCTCTCATTACTCTGGAAAAACTTTATGAAGAGCGATTAGTTTGTTTTGATCAATTGATTCACTAACCTTTCCTTGGGATGATGTGCTCCACCCTGGCCAGAAATTATCCCTTGCATCTCTCTATTCTTAGGTTATTTGAGAGCAGGTATGGTACCTGGGGCTGACATATTCAGAAGAACACAAATGACTTGCATTTCCATGGTGATCAAAAAGTGACTATTGAATGGATGCACACATATGTATCCATCATATATCGATCCTGTAGCATGCCAGAGAAAAAAAGGGGAGACAGTGGAGATATACACGGACAAGTTCCCAGATGCAGGAAAGCACTCTATGTGTACAGTGAAGGGGAAATCTGATGTACAGAGTGAAGGATGTTTGGAGAAAGCACTTCAAGTCCTATCTGTATTAAGAGCCCGCAGGAAGTTGCAGACTTATCTTTCAAGCATTCTACTTCCATTTCCCCCACTACCACTACTAGCCCTGGATGCCAAGTGAGCTTACTGCTGAGGTTTTATTTATATTAAGTTTTAACCAAATAGTGAGGCTCTCACTAGTCTAGGCTTCTAGACATGGTGATCTGTGATCTGGAAGATATTTTTCAATTCTTGTCCAATCACTTTTTTTTTTTTTAATTGGAAACGTATGACTCATGCTGGAAAACTCATTACCTTTACCAAGAAGATGCATAATAAGAGTTGGGATGACATACCTCAACAGATACAATTTGACTTTGACAAACTGGTGAGTGATCTTACCATCTTACACCATCCATTTCTCTGTGTGACACGAGAATTTTGATCTTCCCTGTCTCTGCAGGCTCTTTTCTTCCTGCTTTCTTCCAAGAGCACCTGAAATCATAAACTTCAACTATGCTGGGTCTTAGCTCCCACATGCCCGAGGTTGAAGAATGACTCTAGAAATGGTGGTAGTGTGAAGAAGATCATTCCTCCCCAGTTTAAAGGGAGTAATCATGGTTAATAAGCTGCTTCTCTGTATGAGATTCAGAAGGAGGAAAAGGGGAAGAAAACCAACTAACATTGCTAGGAGGATTTTAATTGGAGTGGGCTCTCCAGTCTTACAAATGTTCCAGCCTTAGAGAGGGAACCTCCACTGGAGATGAATAGGGTCAAGAGGAGCTGATCTCATGAAGCAAAAGCTGTTGATTGTCACTTTGAACCTGGGCTTCGCAGCTGAAGGCTGTGATTGACTCACAATAACAAGGACTGGAGTTGAGTGAGGAGGTGAGGGAATTTGATCTCTCACAGAACACCTAAAGTATAGCCCAACTCTCCCCACCCCATTTCTCTACTTGTAGCCTGCAAAGTGAGATGTCTCTTTAATCAAAGAAGGTGATCAATGAAGTCCTTTCTGCCTGTCTTTTGTTTTTCCTTCCCTGTTCCCTTCCTTGTGTTATTTTTCTTATGCTATCAAATTTTCCCACTCCAGAATCCCTTAATGGTGAGAGTAATCCTCCTGGGGTGCTGAAAATAGTTTGTTTTTAATGATACCTTGGACGATGTTGTTTCCTAAGAGAAAGGCTTAGTAAAGTCATTGATATGAACAGAGCCACTGGTCCCCTGCTATTCCAATTCTCTTCCTTTTCCAAACAAGCTCTGCTCAGCTCCCCTATGCTCTTCACACCATTGCAGTCTAAATGCTTTCATCCTGGGCCTCTCCAGGATCTCCTCCTGCTCCACTGAGCCCATGCTTATTTGTCCCTGCACAACTGGAGCCTGGTGCAGTAATTACAGCTGCAGTGAAAGGGTTTGTCTCCCTTGGGCACTCGGGATGTTGCCAGTGCTGCCGGTGAAGAACTCAGCCACTTTTGTAGGGCATCATAGGATCGTGGTGCTCTGGGACGTCAGACAGCAAGATATTTGGAACCCTACGCACTCCTCTTTCTCTCCCCTACCCTGCACCCTTCTTCTTTTTACTCCTGACCCAGCCCCAAACTTCCTACCGCACTTTTGTATCTTTTTGGCAGAATTTTCTGTCCCAGAAGGCATGAAAGCAGTTGGAACAAAGGCAGTTTGGCAAAAACATATTGAGTCATATTTTAAGAATCTCCTGATATTCCTGTACCTCTGGTTCTGCCTAAGGGGTACAGAAGCTTCAGAGGATGCGTCTAGCTGGAATTATACTCCTGAGGGCCCAGGCCCTCCAGTACCCAGCAGGAATCCACAAAGAAAAGCAGATTCTGCTGAAGCATAGGGTTTAACTGTATATCCTTATCCCCTAGTGTTGCTGTCTCAAATCACCTCATCCTGATTCTCCTTCTCTCCTTACCTGCCTTCATTCTTAAGAACTACTGATCCTTCAAGCTGTGTTGCACTGGCCTTTGTCCATTGCTGTTTCTGGTTGTGGGTGCCTTTCGAGCCTCCATGCTTGCTGGACTGTCTCAACTTCTGATTTTTTGCATGCTTTGACTATGAGTCAATATAAGTGTCAATATCATAAAACCATGACATGGTATGTCCTCATTGTCATCATCATTATAACCAAAATCATCCTTTAAATTTATTGATATGCCACTTTGACTTACTCTTGGTTTTCCCAAAGGTCTTCTGTCAAAGGGCAGACAAAAATAAACAAGCAAGTAGTTAAAAATAACATATAGACAGAGACTTCCATACACACTTTACAAAGAAGGAAATGGAGACTTTGGCTGAATGTATTGCGTCTGGAAACAACATTCCTTCAATTATTTATTTATTCATGCACTTGTTCAGTCATTCGAGAATGAATTAATGGGTGCCTGCTGCTTGTTAGGTACTGTACTTGAAACAGAAGAATAAATAAAATTGTAGTTTTCCCCAGGAAGCTCAAAGTTTAGGTAAAGACTCAGACATGATAGCATACAATTATAGTACAATAAAAGTGGGTGCATTAGTAGTATGTTCATCTTGTTGTAGGTTCACAGGAGAGGATCATTTAACTGCAGTTGTTAAATGTGAAAGAATCAGGGATGGAGTCCTGGAAGAGGTGACTACTAATCTGACTGTGAACATTGATTCAGAGTTATTCAAAAGAAAGGAAATGAAATGGGTGAGGTAGAGGCAAAGAGAAATATTCTAGGCAATGGAGATAAAAGACGTGAAAATGAGAAATTGCATGGTGCACTTGGAAAGATACAATTCATTTTTTATTATTGAAGCATAAAGTATGAAGTTGTTGTAATCCAAATAAAGTTGGACTCGCTTGTCGATGGTCCCATTATGATGTTGCTTTCCATGGAAACAAGTTTGATCACACCCACCAAGAAAGCAAACAAAAAAAATTTAATGTAAGCAAAATCTGCACTCACATCTTCAAAGTGGTCCCCAAAGGACAAATATTTTCCATAACAGGTAGTAAAATAGTCGAATGTTGCTTTATTGCCAGTCTTTCTTTGTCACTCACAGTATGGCAATCTTTTCTCCTTCCCTTCCACATTCTATGAGAATTCTGTGCTACCCAGATCTCTACTTTCTTCCCTTATCTGCTTTCCTCTTTCCATAATTTCTCAGATTTCTAACATAAACCAAATAGACTTCTTCTCTTAATTTCTTCATTAAGCAGCACTACTGATTGTTCTGCTTAACATTAGGGCTGGTGGGCGCGTGGTTCACGCCTGTAATCCCGGCGCTTTGGGAGGCTGAGGCAGGCGGATCACGAGGTCAGGAGATCAAGACCATCCTGGCTAACATGGTGAAACCCCGTCTCTACTAAAAATACAAAAAAAATAAATAAATAAAAACAAAAATTAACCAGGTGTGGTGGCAGGCACCTGTATTCCCAGCTACTCGGGAGGCTGAGGCGGGAGAATGGCGTGAACCTGGGAGGCGGAGCTTGCAGTGAGCCAAGATCACAACACTACACTCCAGCCTGGGCAACAGAGCGAGACTCTGAAAACATCTGTACCTTGATATGTAATGAGGTTTGAGAAGTATATGAAGAGCGAATCATGAATGGCTAAACAGACAGTGAACATAAGGGAAGAACATGGGCTTTTTATTTTAAAAAATCTTGCAGTCACAATTTAAATTACTGCAGCTTTTGGTGAGTTTTGATAAATTTATATATATAATCACTATCCCAATCAAGATACAGAGTATTAATATTACCTCAAAAGCTTCCCTTTTTCTTATTCTTCTTCCCAAAACTTATCCCCACTTTCAACTTGAGGCAAACACTGATATGTTTTCTGCTGTTATGTATTAGACTTTTTAAGAGTTTAATATATATATTACATGCATATATTTGGCAAAATATGTATATGCATTCTATATGTATATATAGTCTATGTAACACAAATATATATTTAGAAACGTGTATATGAACTACATATTGCACCCTACACACATATCTACACTCTGGAAAAAATGTAAAATCTTGTGTAATTTTAGAATATATACCCTTGTTTCTGAATTCTTTCACTCAGCTTTTGAGTTTTGTTCATGTTGCGTGTGGTTGTTATTGCTAAGTGGCATCCTATTATATAGCTGTACCACTGTTTGTTTACTCATTTGCCAGTTGGGTGGACATTTGGTTGTTTCTACTTTTTGGCTATTATGAGTAAAGCTGCTATAAACATGTATGTACAGGCCTTTTCCTAGACATATATTTACAGTTTTCTTGAGTAAATACTTAGGAGCAGAATTGGTAAGTCACATAGTAAGTTTATACTTAACTTTACAAAAAGCCACCAAACTCCTTTCCAAAGTGGTTGTACCAATTTGTATTCCTATAAGCACTATAGCTGTTCCACGTGCTTGTTAACATATGGTATCCTGTCTTTTAAATATTATCTATTATAATAACTGTGTAGGCCAAAACATACTTGGTTTTGAGTTGCTTTTCTCTGAGGATTAATGAGTTTGGGCATATTTGTCATATGCTCGTTGGCCATTGGTATATCTAGTTTTGTGAAGTCGTGGTTGAAATCTTCTGGCTATTTCTAATTGAGCTGTTTATCTTCTATTATGGAGTCGTAATTGTTATCTGTATATCCTAGATGCGTGTCCTATGTCAGCTATATGTATTCAGAATAATTTTTCTTAGCCTATGCTTCGCCTCCTCATTTTCTTAATGGTGCTTCTAAAGGAATATTCTAAAGGAATCCAGTTTTAAATTCGGGTGAAGTCCAATTTATCAATATTTCACACTTAACCTGAGGTTAAAAAGGTTGTATTCTATGTTTTTGTCCTAGATATTTTAGAACTGTAACTTTTTTGTTTAACTGTAAGATCCATATGAGTTAGTTTATGTGCATGGTATTAGCTAACATTTGAGATTCATTTTTTTCCCATATAGCTCTACAGTTAATCCAAAAGCATCTGTGGAAAACATAATCCTTTTTCTAATGAATTACCTTAGTTTCTTTGTTGGAAATCAATTGACTTGTTTGATTTCTTTCTGGGAATCTCTCTTATTTTCTATTCACCTATATGTCTTTTCTTATGCCTGAACCATGCTGTTTTGATTACAACCACTGTTAATGTTTTGAAATCAGACAATGTAAATTGCCAGCCTTGTTCTTTTTCAAAATAGTGGCCAATCTATGTCCTTTGTATTTTCATATAATTTTATAATCAGTTTGACAATATTTACCAAAAATATGTTGAGATTTTGATTAGGGATGCATTTAAATTATATGTTAATTTTGAAATAGTTGACATTTAATAGTATTGAGTTTTCCCCATCCTTAAAATATATTCTTCCATTTATTAAGGTCTTGGCTAATTTTTCTCAACAGTGTTTTATGGCTTTCAGTATATAGTTCCAAATCATTTCATATTTTCAAACGATTATAAAGGAAATTTTAAAAATCTGAATTGTTCATTGAAAATACACAGAAATACAATTGACTTTTTTATATTGACCTTGCACACTGTGACTGCTAAATTTATTCCTTGATTCTAGTACATTTTTTAGATACTTAAGATTTTTCACATAAATGATTATGTACTCTATGAGGAGATAGTTTTAGTCTTTCATACCAATCAGTATGCCTCTGATTAATTTTTCTGTTCTTATTATACTGGCTAAGTTCTCCAATAGCATGATATTAAAATACATTTTAATACTGACATCCTTATCTAATTTCTGATTGGAGGAAAAATATTTTATTCTTCCCATTAAGATAATATTATCTATAGGTTTTTTACAGATGGTCTTTATCAGATTGAGAAGTTATTTTCTATTCCTAGTAGCTGATTTGTGTGTGTGTGTGTGTGTGTTAGTCCGTTTTCACACTGATGATAAAGACATAGGGATAAAAAGAGGTTTAGTTGGACTTACAGTTCCACATGGCTTGGGAAGCCTCAGAATCATGGCAAGAGGCAAAAGGTACTTCTTACATGGTGGCAGCAAGAGAAAATGAGGAAGAAGCGAAAGTGGAAACCCCTGATAAACCCATCAGATCTTGTGAGACGACTTAATACACTATCAAAAGAATAGCACAGGAAAAACTGGCCCCCATTATTCAATTACTTCCCTCTGGATCTTTCCCAGAATATCTGGGAATTCTGGGAGATGCAATTCAAGATGAGATTTGGGTGGGGACAGAGCCAAGCCATATTACTCTGCCTCTGGCCCCTCCAAATCTCATGTCCCCCCATTTCAAAACCAATCATGACTTCCCACAGTCCCCCAAAGTCTTAACTCATTTCAATATTAACCCAAAAGTCCACAGTCCAAAGTCTCATCTGAGACAAGACAAGTCCCTTCCGCCTATGAGCCTGTAAAATCAAAAGCAAGCTAGTTACTTCCTAGATACAATGGGGGTACAGGTATTGGGCAAATATAGTCATTCAAAAAGGGAGAAATTGGCCAAAACAAAGGGATTACAGGGCCCATGCAAGTCCAAAATCCAGCACTGCAGTCAAATTTTAAGGCTCCAAAATGATCTCCTTTGAATCCGGGTCTCACCTCCAGGTCATGCTGATGCAAGAGGTGGGTTCCCATGGTCTTGGGCAGCTCTGCCCCTGTGGGTTTGCAGGGCACAGCTTCCCTCCCAGCTGCTTTCATGGGCTAACATTGAGTATCTGTGGCTTTTCCATGCACACAGTGCAAGCTGTTGGTGGATCTGCCATTCTGGGATGTGGAGGATGGTAGCCCTCTTCTCACAGCTCGACGAGGGAGTGCCCCAGTAGGGACTATGGGTGGGGGCTCTGACCCCACATTTCCCTTCTGCACTGCCCTAGCAGAGGTTCTCCATGAGGTCTCCACCCCTGCAGCAAACTTTTGCCTGGGCATCCAAGCATTTCCATACATCTTCTGAAATCTAGGTGAAGGTCTCCAAACCTTAATTCTTGACTTCTGTGCACCTGCAGGCTCAACACCATGTGGAAGCTGCCAAGGCTTGGAGTGTCCACCCTCTGAAGCCACAGCCTGTGCTGTACTTTGGCCCCTTTCAGCCACAGTGGAGCAGCTGGGACACAGGGCACCAAGTCCTTAGGCTGCACACAGCACGAGGACCCTGGGCCTGGCCCACAAAATCACTTTTTCCTCCTGGGCCTCTGAGCCTGTGATGGGAGGGGTTGCTATCAAGGTCTCTGACATATCCTGGAGACATTTCCCCATGGTCTTGGGAATTAACCTTAGGCTCCTTGCTAGTTGCTGAAATTTCTGCAGCTGGCTTGAATTTCTCCCTAGAAAATGGTTTTTATTTTTCTATCGCATACTCAGGCTGCAAATTTTCTGAACATTTATGCTGTGTTTCCCTTTTAAAACTGAATGCCTTTAACAATACCCTTTAGCAGTCATCTCTTGAATGCTTTGCTGCTTAGAAATTTCTTCTGCCAGATACCCAAAATCATCTCTCTCAAGTTCAAAGTTCCATAAATCTGTAGGACAGGGACAAAATGCCACCAGTCTCTTTGCAGAAACATAACAAGAATCACCTGTGCTCTACTTCCCAACAAGTTCCTCATCTCCATCTGAGACTACCTCAACCTGGACCTTATTGTTCATATGATTATTGGCACTTTGGTCAAAACCATTGATAAGTATTTAGGGAGTTCCAAACTTTTCCACAGTTTCCTGTCTTCTTCTGAGCCCTCCAAACTGTTCCAACATCTGCCTGTTACCCAGTTACAAAGTCACTTCCACATTTTCAGGTATCTTTTCAGCAGCCCCACTCTACTGGTACCAATTTACTGTGTTAGTTCATTTTCACACTGCTGTGAAGACATACCCAAGACAGGGAATAAAAAGAAGTTTAATTGGACTTAAGTTCCACATGTCTGGGGAGGCCTTAGAATCATGGTGGGAGGCAAAGGCACTTCTTACATGGTGGCGGCCAGAGAAAATGAGGAAGAAGTAAAAGTGGATACCCCTAATAATAGCCCATTAGATCTTATGAGACCTATTCACTATCACCAGAATAGCATGGGAAAGACCCCCATGCTTCAATTACCTCCCCCTGGGTCCCTCCCACAACACATGGGAATTCTGGGAGATACAATTCGAGATGAGATTTGGGTACATGGTCAAACCATATCAGAGTATGTGTGTGAATAGATCTTGTATTTTGTCCAATTTTTTTTTGCATCTTTTGGAATAATTATATGATTAATTCTATGAAATGATTTTTAAAGTTAGACCAACTTTGCAGCAAAGAATAAATGTGATGTGGTCATGATATACTCATACTATCCTTTTGTGCATTAGTTGATTAACTTTGTCAATATTTTATTAAGGATTTTGCATTGTTTTGTTCATGAGGGCAATTGGCGTGTAATGTTATTGACTGGTTTTGGTGTCAGTAATTCTGGCCTCATAAAATGAGTTGGCACGTGTTTTCCCCTTATTTGTTTTCAGAAAGAGCTTAAAAATAACTGGTATTAATGTATTCCAAAGCAATATTTAATAATAGTAATGGTTGATGGTTACTTTGCCATTTTTATTATTGTAATAGCCACATTTCTAGTGTTTTCTATTAGGTATGATGATGGTTTCAGAGAACTCCTTTACCCCTTAAAGAAGAATACCCCTTTTCCCATTTCAACAAAATGTTTAATCAGGAAAAGATAGGTGTTATCAAATTTTCTTCTTGGATAAGTTACAAAAATAGTCATATTATTTTTTCCCTTTCAGCCATATGTATGATTTTAAAATGATGTTTATTTTGTAATGTGAAAACGTTTTTTTACTCTCATATTTACTGTTTTTGTTTTAGTAGTTATAAATAGGAATATCTCTAATTTATCATATTTTTAAGAAACATGTCTGTAAGTTTTGTTTATAACACCATACTCAAATTAATTGATAGATCCTCTATTTGAACTATGAATTGTTTAAAATATAATTAAAAATTATATTCCTTAAATGTTTGAGAAAAATTGTCTCTATAGTTATTCAGGTTCACACCTAATTTGTGAGTATTTTTTGACAATTTAAAAAAAACTTTTGTTGTTTTTAATTCAGAAATTTTACCTCTTTCATTAATTTTGGAAAGATATAGTTTCAATTTTGATAACTGTTCAATAGTTGTCAAGTTTATAGATATTTATGTTAATATATGAGTATACAATAGTATATATTATATAAACATTATACGAAGTATGTGTAATTGAATATACCCATAGTTATATATAATTTATATGGTATAAAATACTTCATTAATACTACAGTACAAGATAAATATTAAACATAAATATCCAAACTGAGAGAGAATTCTGTTATTCTGATTGTGCATAGCCATATTGAATCGTTTGCTTCTCTAAACTTTATGAAAGCAAAAATGAGTGATATCAGATTTTAATATAGTGTTTTCAGCTTATCTGTGCATTTTAATACTTTTTGTTTTATTTTTTAATTTTATACATAAAATTTAAAAATAATTAGAGCTTTAACAGAAATTGCTTCTTTTATCAGTATAATTTTTTTTTTTTACAATTTAATATTTTAGGCTTACAGTTAACCTTATGTAACTTTAAGATTGTATTTCCTACTTTGATTTTGTTAATACTAAATGTACATTTGCTCAGCCTTTTAAAAAAGACTTGTGTTAGTCTGATTTAGATGTAGCTTTTGCAAATGGAACAGAAATATATTCTGTTATCTTTTTTTAATCCAACTTAAGCCTTTTATTTCATTATAATGGGGAGTTTAACCCACTTGCAGGTATTAAAATTGATGTGTTTGTTTCTCGTCAGCTTTTTGTTTTCCTCTCTTTGTTCTGTCTAGTAGCTTTCATGTTTTGTATCTTGTGCTATTTAAAACAAATTTTCTTTGATTTTATCCTCTATAGTTTTTTGAAATAAATATATTATTTTTTATAGTGGTACTTAGATTTATATTTTCCAGGAGCATTTGCAACCTGTGTGAGTCTTATTATTCAAGCTGAGTAAATGTTTCCTCACTTCCTCTATGGGAGACAAGAATTGCGACAGCCTCCTTTCATCCTCCTTACTATCTTGGCACTGTGCTTCTCAGACTATCAAAATCACATTTTGAATTCACAATCCAACTTTGCATGTTGAGACATTGGCATTTTCATTTAGCTTAATTATCAGGTTTATAACAATTCCTCCACCTCATTCTTTCATATTATGATTCCTTTGTAGGTGACACTAGTTAGCTTTTCCCTTTGCTTCATCTTGAGTTCATTGGAATACATTTCAAGACGTTTTACTAAAAAGATGTGTGATTATTGTATTTTCTGATTCTTAGGATATGTCTTCCTTCAGGTGATAAACATTTATTGAAAACCTGTTTTGCAATCATAGCTGGACTAGGTGCTAGAGATAAAATCATAACAGACCATCCCTCAAGAAGTGTTTATCTATGAAGACTTTTTTTGTTGCTGTCAAATGCAAGTGGTGTATTTCGTGAGTATAAAATCCAAAGGTCACAATCTTTACCCTTAAAACTCCTGTGGTTACTACTTCATTATATTTGGCATTTAGTGATGAAGTAGAGCAAGCTGAGGCCTTCCTTTCTGATGGTTGTAATTGTATGAGTAATCCATTTTCTGTGTGCAGATAAGAAGATATGCCTTTATCTGTGAGGTTCAAAACTCTTTCCTGGAGATGTGATGTGTCTCTTCTAACTGATTTCTCCTGATGTTCAGTAAGTCTGTTATTAGGCATACACATAGAATTTTTTTTTTTTCCGCAGATAGTGGGCATGTGTTAAATATTTAATATTTGGTCTGTTGTAGCTCGTTCTAAGGAAACTTAATTCCACACGTGTTGGCTCTTTCTTCTGATTCCTTCATATCTTTTGTCTTTCTCTTGCTTTCTTAATCTCCTTCTGTCTGTTCTTCTGTATCCCAGGAGAGCTGCTCAGGTTTGAAATTCGTTCTGTTGATTTGATTTCTTGAAGCCTCACATCTAAAATGTTTTACTTCTGATGGAGATTTAAATTTTGTTGCTGTTTTAAGGCCACTTGCTTGCTCTCCATATCTAACTAACTGGACGTTTTCGTTTATCTCAACAACTTTTCTTCTTCGGCTCTAGTCTATGTCATTCTTTTCCAGCTTTTGCCCCTTAAGCCTTTTCCTGAAGGCTGTACTTTTCTGCTTCTGTTGAGGTTGTCAGGTGGCTGTCTAAAATTTTAATTAGGGTTCTGGAAGCCGATTTTTTTTATTGTGATATGGAGCACATAGCATAAAACTTACCACTTTAACCTTTTTAAGTGTACGGTTCAGTCACATGAATTGAGTACACTCACACTGCTGGACAAGAGAAGTCATTTTTTAAAGCACACACTCTTCCTGGAGCTTTTGTGACTAGTCTTTATTTTCCCTTTTTCTACAGTATTTTCTCGATACGCATTCTCAAAATTGGTATGATCTGTGTGGTAAGTGGGTGGTGCCTTGCCCCTACTCTCTGCCTTTTGAGTAAATTTGAGTCCTGTTTTAATTCTACTCTTGAAATATTTATTAGGATGCAGAGCTTCTGGTTTATTTCACAGTCTCTAGCTTCCACCTGTTATACTTCTGCTTTATGAAATGGTACTTTTTTTTTCTTGTCCTCTGAGATCTCTGATGCATGGTAATGGTTGAAGAAATTGAATAATTTAGGGCTTGGGGGGCACTCATTGGCTCGTCTGGTTTGAAGCTGCGTTGGTATTGCAAGCCCATTGTGTTTGCTTAGAAAGTCTATGAGGGTAGCCTCCACGGGGGCCCCAGTGACCCCACCTCCTGATATTCACACCCTTGAGCACTCTCCACCGTGTTGCATCAGTGCTGGTCTGCATGACCATAGCATACAGCCACATGATGGCACATGGCTCCCCAGCCAAGTCATAAAGGCCACCCTCACCCTGTGTTTTACCCTCTCTGACAAGTCATTCTGAGAGCAGCCAGCTGCCATGCCATGCCATGCCCTGATGACACTGAGATTTCTTGTGGTGAGAAACTCCTGCCAACAACCTACATTTAACCTGCCAGCCTGGAGCCTGGAGCCTGCAAGCCACCTGGGAAGTGCATCCTCCACTTCCAAGTGGATCCTCCAGCCTGAGTCAACATTCAAATGACTGCAGCGCCAAGTGATATCTTGACTGCACCCTCATGAGAAAGCCTGGACCAAAACAGACACAGCTCTGAATTCCTGACCCACAGATATAGTGTGAGATAATAAATATGTATTGCATGGAGCCACTAATTTTTAAGATGACTTGTTAGTCAGCAGTAGATAGAGAATGCGTCCATCCAAGTCAGCGCTTGTGTTATTAATGGCTGCTCGGCCTCCCTTTTGTTTGAAGCTTTATTATTTGCATAAGGATAACGATAGCTATGGAGGTGTGTACTTACTTCCTGTCTTCTTTGCAATCTTTGTTTCGTAAAGATAAGTTATGCCATGATTTGAACATTGCTTCTATTAATTAAATCAAGTCCATCTTCCTGATTAGTATTGTTTATGATTAATTTTAGAAACTAGATTATTCTTTAATCTTACTTTTCCCAAAAATGTGAGTATCATTTATTTTCCAAGTTTTTGTAAGTTATTTTAGTGAGAAGCTGAGAGATGCATTTGGGTCTTCTATTTCAATACAATTTTGAAGCAGATATCTCTCCTCGCTTTTAACAAGGGTGCATAAAAGATACCTTTATATCTTTAATATGCTAGGTTACTCTGACAGATAGCTACCACATCTGTATTTTATTCAATTTTGCAAACAAGATAAAATATATGCAATCCTTGGGTTATTGAGGTAGAAAACCATATCAATTTTAAATAAAGATGATTTTTCTTATTTTTCTTTATGTATTCCTTCATTTTTTCCAATCTGATTGCATTGGCTAAATTTCTGAAAAATACTGAATATTAATAAATATAACTAGCATCCTTTGTCTTCATTCTGTTTTCATGAATTACCTCTAGTGGTTTTTCTACTAGTTATAATGCTAGCTTCTATTTTCATCGTGATTTCACTTACTGAGATATTATAAATAAATGTTTAAGTTTTATTAAACTCATTGTTTTTTAAATTTTTAGAGTTCCTCAGTTATAATATTGAAGCTTTTTTTCCTTCTTGGCATTAGTTTCAGATACACCATATTTTTAAAGCATCGTTAGATTTTATTTGCTAATAGAATTGTATTCTTGTAGGTAAAGCACCAAATGCAATAGTGGGGACAGGAAAATGTATGCTGCCTGACAATGCATAGGTGATCAATACATTCTATCAGTACAAATTATGGTAATTACTACCTCCACTGACTGCTGTGAATTTCAGTTTTCCAAGTACTGTGTTGGTTCCAGGTACTAATAATGGCACCAAGGAGAACCTATGAGATAGGGTAGCAATTTTCCTGACACCTCAAGAAAAAGACGTAGACTCACAGTTCTAATAAAACATCATCAGCAAATGGAGATGCAAAAATATTTTTAAACTCAGGTTCTTCAACATTGCCTTTGTAATCAACCAGTTTCCTTAGTGCCTATATCCCAAGTGTAGTGCTAGCTTCCACACTGGCAGTGTAGAATGCGGGGGACACCCCAGGTGACTCTACTGCCAGGGGACCTTGAATATGTCACCTACCATTTTTGAGCCTCTAGTTCTCATCCATACAATGGAGCCCGTCAGTCACCCCTGCACTCCTGTGAATATTGCTGTGGGGATCAGCTATAAGGGATGTGAAACTGCTTTTGAACCAGAATCCACTAGAGGCACATAAAAGTGTATGTGTTATCATCGTCATCATACGAGAGGACTGTTAAGCCAAGGCGCCACACTCCCTCCAGTGAGCAGGATTCCTGTGCTTCCATATGTTATTACAGGCACTGTGAACCAGGGTTTACATTTTACTGATGCTTACTTACCCCTTCTCATCTCCCAGCCATTTTCACATTTAAATAAAACTCTCGTTTCACTTAACAATGGAAGGGCTAAAAATTTGCATTTTAAGTGTGAGTCAGTGGCATGGATATCTAATTAAAACCGTCTTTTTCTCCCCCTTTTCTCCCCTTTTCATTTTTGTCCCCTGAGCTGCTGACATTATTGCAACTGTATTCCGTGGCCCCATTCCGTCAGCTCGTGTGCTCTGAGGAAAGCAACCAGGAAGGGTGCAAGGAGAGCAGGAGCTTAAGAGAAGGAGGAGGAGAGGGGACAGGTAACTGGGGACAACAAAGGCAAACACAGAAGGAACTGTGATGGGAGAACCTGGCACATTGGCGCTGGCTGGGGGGCACTATTAATGCTTAAAAAGAGGATGCAAGGGTGAAGAATGGAGAGCCTGATAAATAAAAAAAAGGACCAGAAAAAAGAGAAAGAGTAAAAGTGGAAGGGAAGGAAAGGGCCACAGACAACAAGATGGGTGGAGAGAAGCCTGTGGAACTCACAGTGAGGGGGTGCTGTGTCCTTAAGAAGCAGGTGGCTCAGGAGAGAAACTGCCAGTGTCAGTAGAGCAGAGGGTGGTGGGTAAAGGTGACAGATCCTCTGGGAAATTATTGTACAGCTTCATAACGTGTGTCTATAATACATGACCATGTAGAGATTGTCATCAGAAGGCATGTCTTTTGGTCTTGAGTATCTATCCACTTTCCTGCATAGGGTTTTATGGTATCATTTAGCAGTGCAGGTGTGTCCTATATCCTCTCTTTTAGATCTTGCTTTTCTTCCTTATAGTTCACACAGAAACATGACTCAGAAACAGATTCATCTGAAGGCATTTGTATAACTTCAAGATATAGCAAATAGGAGAATCTAGTCTTCCTCTCCGCTTCCCCATCACTGAGACCATACTAACTAGGAATTTGTCTATAATTAGCTAGAAATTTGTTAAAATCATTTACCCTGTATCTTCCTTTGTTTGTTTGGATCATGAAAATATTACCTATTTAAAAAATTATATGTTGATGGTGAAAATCAGCCCTTGATACTGGTAGAACGTGAGAAGCATGGCCCATGTTAGGAGTTAGTGCAACCATATGACAGTGCGATTATTTCTACCATAGTTATCATGACAGCCATGCCTCTTGGCATGCAAGACTGTCCATCTGTCTGTGTACAGCTCCTTGGGCAGGTATGGGCTGGAAAGGACAAAAATGTTCAGCAAATCAAGACCAATTGGTAAATTATAATTCCCAAAGGGAGAGGAAAAGACGAAATTTTGCCACTGAAGTACAGGCCCCAGTGCTCTGGCACCTGGGACTAGGAATCCACTTAGATAAAGAGAATCATCCCATTTGTCAATTTTGGCTTTTGTTGCAATTGCTTTTGGTGTTTTACTCATAAAGTCTTTGCCCATGCCTATGTCCTGAATGGTATTGCCTAGGTTTTCTTCTAGGGTTTTTATGGTTTTAGGTTTTACATTTAAGTATTTGATCCATCTTGAGTTTATTTTTGTATGAGGAAAGGGTCCAGTTTCTGTTTTCTGCATATGGCTAACCAGTTTTCCCAGAACCATTTGTTAAACAGGGAATCCTCTGTGGAAGACAGTGTGGTGATTCCTCAAGGATACAGAAGCAAAAATACCATTTGACCCAGCAATCCCATTACTGGGTATATACTCGAAGGATTATAAGTCATTCTACTATAAAGACACATGCACATGTATGTTTATTGCAGCACTATTTACAATAGCAAAGACTTGGAACCAACCCAAATGTCCATCAATTACAGACTGAATAAAGAAATTGTGGTACATATACACCATGGAATACTATGCAGCCATAAAAAAGAATAAGTTCATGTCCTTTGCAGGGACATGGATGAAGCTGGAAACTATCATTCTCAGCAAACTAACACAGGAACGGAAAACCAAATACCACATGTTCTCACTCGTAAGTGGGAGTTGAACAACATGGACACAGAGAGGGGGACATCACACACTGGGGCCTGTCAGGGGCTGGGGGGCAAGGGGAGGGAGAGCATTAGGACAAATGCCTAATGCATGCGGGGCTTAAAACCTAGATGACGGGTTGATAGGTGCAGCAAACTACCATGGCACGTGTATACCTATGTAACAAATCTGCACCTTGTGCATGTGTATCCCAGAACTTGAAGTAAAACAAAACAAATACGTAAATAAAGGGAACCATGTGGATTTACAGTATGCAAAGACACCGGAAAACAAGACCAAAGACCACATGGACAACTGCTCCAATGCCCTCTGGCCCCTACTGGATGTTGGCTTGGGAAGCTGTTCCCTGGACCCAAGGTTAAGTTCAGGAGTTACCTGTCCTCTTGGTGTAGTGTTTCCAAACTTTGACTAAATTTGCCTGATTATGGAAATTTTTCAGGTTCTTGTAAAAATTGTATATTTCAGGTCCCACCCCAGACCTATCAAATTGGATGAGGATTATATTAATATATTTAATCCACCAATGAAGTAAGATTGATAAATACTAACTCTTAGAGGAGCTGAACAATTTCACTTGCCGGGGGGCCATGATGAGACCGAGACAAGACACTACCATTCAGGCATGATGGTCTACTGAGGACTTAGTTTCCCTGAGGATGCCAAATAGTCATGTAGTTTTCACACTGTTAGACTTCACTTTAACTTTATCAGTGTCCCGACTCAATCCTGATTTGATGTATGAGGCGATTAAGCAACTCGAGATCTGCATTTCACAACCTATTACCTTCCTCTTCACTGCTTCTTGAAATGTGACTTTAAGTCACAGACAAGATAAATAGGCCTGTACTTGGGTTCTTGGGGACCTATATGCCTGAGAGCCAGGAACTAGCATATTGTCCTCGAATGGTGGCTTAGATTTGAGTAGTGTTCCCTGTTGGCAGAGCACATTGTGATGTTAACTGTCTGCAGTTAACACAGTCATGGCCATGAGCTGTGCTCCTCCTCAGTTGCCAGCACGTCCTTGAAAGTAATTATTCCTTGCATCCTCAGGACAGCTCTATGACATAGTTCTAATGCACATCTCTGTTTTCCAGTTAAGGATGCTGAGGCATAGAGAGGAAATCAGTAGTCTAAGATCAGAGAGACAGTGAGAATCAGAATAGGATTCAATCCCAGGCATTCAAGTTCCAGACTTTGAGCTTTTAAACATGGAATTCCTCTGCCTCCTCTGTGATGTCCCATCACCATGCTCTTCCCATCTATGTGAAATGAATGATTTGCATCTTGAGCTGGTTCTCCCCTCTGCAGACAACTGATGTCCTTTTGCTCCTGGGTATCTCATATTGTGCCAGGCCTAACAAGGAAACCTATGGCATAGTGATGAGGCAAGACCCCTCCAGCCGCTGACAAGCCATCAGTCTCAGCTATTCTGAGGGAGGCAGCATGACAGGCATGAGCAACCATGCCTAGCCCTGCTTCTCCTGACCCCTCGTGTCAATGGAGCTTAGATTGTTTTTTCAAACTGCTCCTCTGCTCTTTTCATGGTGCCATTCCTGTTCCTATGCTGTCTTAGGGCTGGCAGAGGGACCCTTTCCTCATCTCCCTACACCTGGAATCGTCACATATATAGCATTAGTCCCTAGTGGGCTTGTCCAGTTTTGGTTCTTGTTCCTTCTCCACCTGACCAGCCTGGATCTACTTCCTGGCTGAATTTCAAGGTGTGCTACCACGCATGGGGGAAGCATACTCACAGAATTCTGAGAGCATGGCTTTTGCCTGAGACCCAGAAGGGCTAAAATAGTATCTCCATAGGAATTGTACCCACATTTGAATTCAAATCCATTTGTGTAGCACATACCACTTCTTCTGGCTTTCATTTTTTTTTTTTTTTTTTTGAGGTTTGGAGCAACCAAATGTTTGCAAAATGTAAATGTTCATTCTTCTTCAAATCTCCAGAGTGCCCCATTTCCAATAAAGCAATGCACTGTATCTTAATACACATTATTTTAAAACATCAGGACCCTCTTCAAATTTCCCCTCAAAGTACTAAACATGAAAATTCAAACTTCCACTACAGAGGAATTGTAGAGGAAAATTCAAACTTCCTCTACAGAGGAGTCGTAAAGTATAAATAAAGCCAAGTAACCTTGACAAATGCCAACATCCTTAGACATTGTTTTTAGATATTCTCTCCTTTAAAGGGGGTATGATTCTTCTATCTTAAATTGAATAGATGTAATACTGAACCTGAAGCTGCATGGCAAAAATTTGAGTTGTGACCAGTGTTGTTCCTTGAATATAATGAATACATAGTCAGAGGCCATTTAAAATGAAATAGGGAATATGGAAACCTATGGAAATATACTAGGGCTGTGAGATTCACAAGAAAAACATAGATGACTGGTGGCCTTTGTTTTTGATGTGTAGGACTTCAGCTGGACCATTAACTCTGTAAAATCTTCAAGTTTTATTTCTCCTTGAACCTCTAAGCTATGTAACATCACTTTAAGCCATCATTTGAGTAATGTTACCACCATTTTTCTTTTGATTTGAAATGGAATTATTGAAATAGAGTATTTTTCTCTTCCTTTGTTCACTTTATTTTGCAGTCAAAAGTTAAAATCTATAAAAATATAGAATATATTTAGACAAATAATTCATCATGTTTCCTAAATAATTTATTGTGTTGTCTAAAACCCTGAACTTTTGTTCGATTAAACAGGTGGAGTCCTAGTCAATATATTTTGAAGGTTTTTGAAGGGTTCTATTCATGAGTATTGACTGCAAACAGAAATGTCAAACTGCCATGCATCAGTGTATTTTTAAAAAATTAAGAAAAGTACAGAGTGTTGCCTCCCATTTTGATATAGCATTGCAGTTTTCTCCTCTCCCTTTGGTAGTTGCTTTAAAGAATGAGAGTGGCAGCCAAAGATCTAACAATGGTCTGAAACATTGAGTGCCACCTGGCCTGGTCACCTCCCTGACCTCTTGTTCTATCATTATTCCCCTCAGTCCACTTGAGACCAAAAGTGCTCTTTTCTGTTCCTTTACCATAGGAAAAATACTCCCACCTCAGGGAATGGTATCGGTTATTACCTCAGCTTGGAATGCTCCTTCTTCCGACGTGTGCATGGATCACTCCAATACTTCTTTCTGCTCTCTGCTCAGAAGGCTTCCGAATCATTGAGACATTTTCTGACCACCGCCCATAAAACAGCAACCTTTCCACATCACCCTGGCAATTCCTGTCCCCATAGCCTGTTTTAATTTTTCCATAGCATTTTTCTTTCTTTCTTTTTGTTCAGCTTTTATTTTAAGTTCAGGGGTACATGTGCCAGATATGCAGGTTTGTTATACAGGTAAATGTGTGCCATGGTGGTTTGCTAGACAGATCATCCCATCACCTCGGTATTAAGCCCAGCATCCATTAGCTATTCTTCCTGATGCTCTCTCTCTCCCCACTCCCCACTCCTACAGGCCCCAGTGTGTGGTGTTCCCTGCCATGGGTCTATGTGTTCTCATTATTCAGCTCCCACTTATAAGTGAGAACGTGTGGTGTTTGGTTTTCTGTTTCTGAATTAGTTTCTGAGGATAATGTCTTTCAGCACCATCCATATCCCTGCAAAAGACATGATCTTATTCCTTTTTATGGCTGCATAGTATTCCACAGTATCACATTTTTCACCATCACTCACACACACACACAGACATACTGACACACACTGAATATTTTCTCCAGTGTTATTGTTAGGCTTTTAAATTAAGCAGTGCACATAAGGTACCTGCTCATAATTATGACTGAGGAGAAGATAGCAGATCATCATTAGGGGAGGCTCTGTAGGGCATCATCAAATCCATCCTGATCTTCTCTTTGCTTCTTCCTATAGTGAAAACTTTAATTTTCTATATCTATCTGAGAGTAACATAGTAGCATTTTATAATATTGGGCTGAGACTCTCTTAGTCTTAGATTTGTAGAACTTTATAGTCTTGGTTCTACGTTGTTCTATATGCTAGTACATTTTGAGTGTAACAAAGCCCACAAATCTTTTCCTGATTTTGTTTATATGACCTTGAACTTATTGAGTGATTAGAGCTCTGTCAGAATCAGATTTCAGAGCTCCTTGACCCAAGTCAGGAAGAGGGCATGCATGACTGACCAAACCCAGAGTGGCAGGAGGCCAACCTGCTGTGTCTTATATTGCTTTCCCATAGCTCAAGAGGACAAGAGCAGTGATCTAGGAGAAGCCAAATTATTTTCCTAACAAGAACCATAAAGCATTAGAAGTAATTTCAGAAAAATGTGAAATATGTATTCCTATAATTCTGACACTTTTAAGAGATATGACTACAAATAAAACACATTTTACAAAGGATACAGATTACCAGCATGCTATAAAATGCTTCTAGAACTTATTTTAGTAACACTCACCCTTCAGACATGTAGCACTTTTACTCTTGAGACCACTTTCACATCCACCCGTTTATGGTATCTCACAACATAGAGAGGGGAGGACAGCCTGGTCACGCTCTGTCACTTGACGGAGGCTCTGAAGAGTGTGATACGCACAGCCCCCGTGCCAGGACTGGAGTGGGGGGCATTCAGATATGTCTTTATTCCAGGTCATGTTGATGATTAAGACGACATGCCCAACACTGTCTATGCCTCAGAGACATGGGCTGGTTTTCATTCTTCTAATTTTTTATGATGCTACTTCTAGCACCTGTCATAGCACAAAATCCATGATCAGTACAATTCCATGAAATGAATCAACTTGGCTTAACTATCACTCAGAACAAAAAAAAATTTTTTTTTGAGATGGAGTCTTGCTCTGTCGCGCAGGCTGGAGTGCAGTGGTGTGATCTTGGCTCACTGCAAGCTCCGCCTCCCGGGTTCACGCCATTCTCCCACCACAGCCTCCCAAGTAGCTGGGACTACAGGCACCCACCACCACACCCAGCTAATTTTGTTTTTGTATTTTTAGTAGAGACAGGTTTTCACCGTGTTAGCCAGGATGGTCTCGATCTCCTGACCTTATGATCTGCCTGCCTCGGCCTCCCAAAGTGCTGGGATTACAGGCGTGAACCACTGTGCCTGGCCAAGAACAAACATTTTAAACCACTCTATACAATATTCATCCTATATAAGCCTCAAATAATTTTACAGTCCTGTGTGAGTGTATCCTTGCAAAATGTGGGTATGAAACTAAAATCATGGTAAGCTATCCTGAAGGGAGCTGATGAGCATATACT
This sequence comes from Theropithecus gelada, assembly GCF_003255815.1. Lineage (NCBI taxonomy): Eukaryota > Metazoa > Chordata > Mammalia > Primates > Cercopithecidae > Theropithecus > Theropithecus gelada. Next base: position 123,598,240 of record NC_037682.1, on the reverse strand, counting down.
ATAATTTGATGTAGTTCTTGGATTAAACCTTCATTTTCAAGTTTGATTTCTGAACAAATATCTTCCCCTAACAAATGTGTAGTTGTTTCAACCTCCTCCCCTTTATCCCTAGGGTGTGTTTCGAACATCTCTTTTAAAACGTTAATATTCTGAGATTGTAGTTGTCTTACTATAGTTATCAATGTAAGTGTCATTGCCCTTGTCACTCTTACTCAATTGAGAGCTCCTAAAAGTCAGAGACAGAGTCCTAATGGATGAATGCTCAATAAATATTTTTTGGGTAAAATGGAACAGAAGGGATTACAATGGAAGAAATAAAATGAATTAGAATAACCTAAATGCAAAATGAATACCCAGATAAGTTACAAAGAAGAGAGATTCAAAGGAGGTGGCAATGATGTAGAACTTTGAGAAAAGCACTCCAGGAAAAAAAAGTCATCCACAATTGTTGAGAGAGAAAATCCTTTTTAGTAGAAACGTATTCCCTGTAGGGTCTGAGCTTCATTCTCAAAGCACAGGTTGTGAGAAATTGAGTCTAAGACAATTAATAGCTTCCTCTTGTTTTTTCTAAAGGAAAGCATCAAAGAGTCTTGAAGAGTGACAGGTGTCACGTTCCTTTCCCAGGGGACTCCTCTGGATCTGGTGTTTGTGTAGATGTGGAGGAAAGGAAGTTTCTGCGACAGATGTTTGGTTTTTGTTTAGTTTTTTAAAAAAGATTATTTGCTATTTGGTTGGCACCCTCTTACAGGGTGGCCATGTCCTCGCCAGTGGATTTAAATTTAAATTAAAGAATCTCAGAAATCTTGCAAGATAAAATTCTAGAGTTCTTTTTTTCCCTTCTGATGACTGAAGACATTAAAACTGTTGAGACTTCTGCCTGCCTTCTTCATGCGGAACCATCTTTTTAGAGAATTATTAGGGTTTTGTAGGCATCAATCTGGAAAGAGACAGGAAGGAAAAGAACATGGGATAGGGAGGGAAGAAGTCCCTGTTTTTCTTCTCCTGTCAAAAATAGAAGAAAACCGGGCGACAGAGCCAGACTCCGTCTCAAAAAAAAAAAAAAATAGAAGAAAAAAATAAATACACTCAGATCAGTTTTTACTTGAAGTCACTCTCTGCAAAGAAAAAAAGTTCATTTCATACTTTTTCAAAATGCCCAATACCATGAACACTACTGAAAACAGAAGAGAAACATCTATTTTTAAAGAGGTAATTGTTATGTGTTTTATTATAAGTAGCAGCACGTGGGGCATATGCATGCTTCACAGCAGTATGAGAAGACAAACCCAACACGTTTCAACTGACATTGCCCTTCTTGCATTTACAGAAGTATTATTGACAACAACTTCTTGGATTTGAAGGGAATCTGACAACAGAGACCGTTATTTCTGGGGTAGAAGGTGACCATAACAAGAGATCATCAAGTGGATTGGCAAATCAGGAGGCCTGTAAGGCTGCCAAAGGCCTTGCCAGGCAGGGAAAGGCACCCCACAGGGAGCACAGCTGGCAACAGCTGCGACATGGCTCCGAGGAAGCTCCAGCAGAGGTTGCTAGTGCTCCCACGACAAGCAGAAATCGTTTTGCACCCAGAAATCAAAACAGATGAGAAAAGATGCACATAGGAGCAGGGTAGGGGCAATTATTCTGCTATTTGTGAAGCATGGGATAAACAAGCTCCTATGCCTTGCATTCCAAGCCCTTTGGATCAGGATAAAATGGAGCTGAACAAAGCAAACTATGTATTATTAATGTTAGCGTTTTCTTTAAAGATTTGATATGGGCAAGCACAAAACCTTGTAATAAAAATGGAAAGGCTCTTCAAAATTGGCAATTCTTTTTCCTCAGTTCTCTCCCACTGGGACGCTCTGTGCATCTTCTCTCCCCTTCTCCTTTCTTGGGAACATTTTTTAACAAAGAAATGGGAGTCCAGGAAGGAGAGGGGAAAGGAAGCTGAAAGCGGACACAGAAAGGGAGAGGGAAACATAAAAGCTGTAAAGGGACGTGGACAGAGACGCAGGAGGTGAAGGCAGCCTGGATTAAAAGCTAGAGAGAAGGAAATCGTAAGAGAACAAGAGATTGATATGCTTCTAAAATATTTATCGCGCACCCTGGGGGATCAATGTAGAAATTGCATTCCCTTTGGGAAAACATTTGCTCATATCCTCCTTGTCTGGATATAAAGGGAAGAGCATCTCAGCAGTTTTCAAGATGGGAGGAGGGAATTTGCTTCTTTCTGGAGCCCTTCCCTTCCCTCTTCCCCGGCTCAACCTTTGTGCTCATTCTACTGAGGGCAGTCACGGCATCTTCCACCACTCCCGTAGCTCTACAGCAAAACTGTAGTTACCAGCAGGTCCAACCGCCTGTCCACCCAGGTTCACTGGAGATTCCACCACCACACGTAATTTAGCCTCGCAGAAAAAGACAGACGTGAAACCCTTACATTTTATGGCTTCTTTGTTCTCACATCTGGTCCTGGAAACAGGTAATCCAGTTCTATATTGAATCATGTTGAATCTGTCGATCATCCATCCAGTATTTATTGCGAAACTACTGTATGCCAGGTACTGTGCTAGCCCCTCTGGAGAGCCATCATTCGTTCAGTCATCAAGTATTTCTAAGGTACCTATCATATGCTAGATGCTGTCTACTGAGGCATTCATTTATTCTCATTCAAAATATTTACTGAGATTTACTGTGCACCAGGCATTCCTCTGGAAATGACACATAGAACAACACAAAACAAAGTCCCTGCCCTCGTGGTAGGGCTGAAAGACGATAAATAAATCCCATATCCTGCTTCAAAATGCGATTGATTTGCTGATGATGCTCAAACTTCTCTGAATTCCTGAGTCACAGATTCCACTGCCTGCTTGATATAGCTACAGGAAGCCAAACTGGGCCTCTCAAGCTTGCTATGCCCCAAATCAAACGGAATTTTCTGGCCCCTTCTCAACCTGTTTCTTCCTCATTCTCCCCCATTTAAAACACCACCACCACTATCACCACCACCACCACCAACCCTCCATTCTTTTAGTTGCTCTAGTCAAAAATAATGGCACCATCCTTGATTCCACTCTTTCTCTCATGCCCTATACCCCATACATCAGCAGATCCTGCTGGTTCTACCTTCAGGTTGTGTCAGAATCTGGAACTCACTGCCTCTACCCCCACCACATCAGTGCAGCATCTATCATCTCTTCTGCAGGGTTGCAGGGCCCTTAACTGTTATCTTTCTTTCCCCTCCCGGGCCCCTCAGTCATGCCCACCTTTGGCTCCAAGCCCTCTACGACCTCCCTTTTCACTCCCAGTAAAGGCCAGAATCTTTACCATGGGTCTCAAAACCCCATGTGTCCTGGCCATTGTCACCTTTCACCTTTCTGGTGACACCTTCTGTACCCTTCTCTTATTCCCTCTGTCGAGCTTCAGGCTACCTTAATATCCTGGCCACACCAGTTGCTTGCTCCTCCTCTGGTTGTGACCTTCTTTCCCTGTGCAAATGGCTCATGCTTTCATTCACTTCAGTGTCTCTCTACTCAAATGTCACTTTACCTGGCAGACTCTCCCCATTCACAGGATATTTAAAAAAAAAAGGCATGCCCCAAACCTCACCTACCATATCGCCAAGTTTCCTTAATACTGCATCATTTGTCTTCCAGCACCTACTGTCCCAGCTTATGATTCCTTTATTTGCCAAGTTGCTGAAGATCCATCCTGCTCCACCAGGATGTAAGCTCCTTGTGAGCAGGGCCTTTGTGTATCTTGGCCATTGGTGTAGACCCCACCCCTAGAACAGTGCCTCGCTCCAAGCAGAGGCTTAGCACGTATCTGTTGAATAAATAAATGAATTAAATGTGTAATATAGTTTCAGGCAATGATTAATGCTATGAATAAAAATAAAACAAGGGAAGGGGAAAGAGAGTGAGTGGGTGGAATTCCAGTTTATGTACCATGAGCCCCTCTGGGGAAGGGTTATTTGAGCAGAGACCTGAGTGAGATGAGGTGGTTGGTGCACCAAGTAGGTGTCTGAACCAGGCCATCCAGCAGAGGGAATCCACACTGTCTGAGCAAGGAGCACTCTCAGGATAGAGCAAGGGGACCACAGTGCCTAGAAGACAAACAGTGGTGCTGGAGCATGAGGATGAGCCACACGGCTGAGCACATGGAGGAGTCCAGGCCGTTGTAAGATGTTTGGATTTTATTCTTAGTGTGTTGGGAAGCTGTGAGTGCTTTTTGAGCAGGAGAAGGACATCAGCTGGCTCACTCTTTAAAAGAATCAGTCTCCAGGGCCTGTGGTGAGCACACCGAGGGGAACAAGTTAGGGCAGGAAACCAGTGAGGAGGTGCTGAGGTCATTCTTGGGGAGAGATGTGCGGGCCACACCATGGTGGGAGCATGCACGTGGCGAGAAAGAGTTGCAGCTGGAATTATCTTAAAGCTAAACCAGGCTTTGCTAACAGATTAGATTTGGGGTGTGAGAGAAAGAGAGGAGTCAAAAGTGAGTCCAAGGCTTTTGACCTGAGTTCCTGTGCACATGTAGTGACTTTTAGCAAAATGATGGAAACAGAGGGCAGTTTGTAGGGGAAAAGTGAGAATTTGGCATATACAGGACAAACGTGAAACATCTTTAGACACTGGAGAAGACACAGGTTCTTCATTTCAAAGCAAAGGTCAGGCCAGAAGATGGAAACGTGGAAGGCATTTGAGTATAAAGCACGTTTAAGGCTCTGACATCCGCTAATACCAGCAAGAAGTGAAGGCAGCCGGAGAGGATGGCCAGTTCTGAGCCCTGGAGCTCTTCACCAAGCAAACGTTGGGAGAAAGACAATGCCTTTCAAAGAAACCTCAATGGCAGTTCCTGTGAAGTAGGAGGAGAACCAGGAGAGTGATTTCAGGGTATGGAAAATAAATGATTTCCAGGAGAGGTGTTGATAAGTAGGATGCAGTTTCTATCTTCAAGGTGCTCTTAAGCTTGTCAAAAGAGATTACAATATAGCAAGCAGGAGGAACTACAAGAGAGGTGAGAAGAGGGCACAGTCATGGGCAGCATAATGATGTAAATAATGGGCCACAGACACTGTTCACAGTAGCAAAGACTTGGAACCAACCCAGATGCCCATCAATGATAGCCTGGATAAATAAAATGTTGCACATGTACACCATGGAATACTATGCAGCTGTAAAACAGGATGAGTTCATGTCCTTTGCAGGGACATGGATGAAGCTGGAAACCATCATTCTCAGCAAACTAACACAAGAACAGAAAACCAAACACTGCATGTTCTCACTCATAAGTGGGAGCTGAACAGTGAGAACACATGGACACAGGGAAAGGAACATCACACACTGGGGCCTGTCGGGGGTGAGGGGCTAGGGGAGGGATAGCATGAGAAGAAATACCTAATGCATGGGTGGCTTAAAACTTAGATGATGGGTTGATGGATGCAGCAAAACACCATGTCACATGTGTGCCTATGTAACGAACCTGCACGTTCTGCACATGTACCCCAGAACTTAAAGTATAATGAAATAATAATAATAATAATCATGGGCTACAGACACAATGGTGGTCCTACAGGATCCTAACAGAGCTGAAAACTCACAGTTGCCTAGTGACATCACAGCTGTCCTAAGGTCTTAGCACAATGCTTTACTCATATGTTCGTGGTGACACTGGTATAGACCAACCATTTGCACTGCCATTTGTATGAAAGTCCAGCATGTACAATTACATGCAGCAGAAAATATTTGACAATAAATGACCTTTACTGGTCTTTGTATTTACTATACCATACGTTTCACTATTATTTTAGAGTATACACCTTTTACTTATATATTTTTAAAAAGGTAAGTGTAAAACAGCTTCAGGCAGGTCCTTCAGGAGGGATCCCAAAGAAGGCATTGCTATCACAGGAGATGACAGCTCCATGTGTGTTACTGCCCCTGAAGACCTCCCCGTGGGGTAGGATGTGAAGGTGGAAGACAAGGATAGTGATGATCCTGACTCTGTGTAGATCTAGGCTCAGGTGTGTGTTTGTGTCTGAGTTTTTAAAAAGAGAGTTTAAAATAAAATAATAATAAATTTTAAAAATTGGAAAAAGCTTAAGGAATAAGGATATAATGAAAATGTTTTTGTACAGCTGTATAATCTGTTTGTGTTTTAAGCTAAGTATTTTTTACAAAAAAGTCAAAGAGGCCTTTTACCTCGTTTCACTCCTAAGAGCAGGTTGGGTCACCGGCCGCCTGTCCTGGAGCCACCCTTGAAAATTCCAACATGGTTCTCATTCTTGTCGCTTCTGCTCAAACCAGCACGGTCTGATCTATGTGCCACCAGTGTTTCTAACAGTATGGAAAGGACATAGGTTTCATTAAGATGGACAAAAGTGGTCTTCCTTGAAAGGATTATCCAAGGCATCTACCCAATGAAAACCATGATACCTCTTTGTACATAAAATAAATATTTTTTAAGTCAAAAAGTTAAAAACATTATGTTTATAATGTAAAATAGTTGTTACAGTAAGCTAAGACTAATGTATTACCAAAGAAAAAAATTTAAACGAAAATAAATTTAGTGTAGCCTAAGTGTAGAGTATGGTAATATCCCAGGCCTTCACATTCACTCACCACTCACTCACTCTCTCCCAGAGCAACTTCCAGTCCTACAAGCTCCCTATACAAGTGTACCTTTTTTTCGTCTTATGCTATATTTTTACGGTTCCAAATGCTTACAGTATTCAGGACAGATTTGTACCCTAGGAGCAGTAGGCTATACCATCTATCCTGGTGTATAGTAGGCTGTACCATCTAGGTTTGTGTAAGTGCACTCTAGGATGTTCACACAAGAATGACTCCACCTTCAACACATTGCCCAGAAGTATCCCTGTCATTAAGTGACATGTACTGTAGTGTGGTATTTCAGTTATTTGATCACTTTGTCTGTTGAGCAGGAGGTGATCAAAGAATGCTTCACACAAGACAATATTTTCACCAGACATTCTGAGAAGGGTAAGCGTTCTCCAGGTAAAGAGGCCCCAGGTTTTCCTGGCAGAGAGCAGCATAAGCAGCTGCACAGGCATGTGGTTGGGAAGGCCCAGGGTGGCTGAGGCATCAAATGCAAAGAGGCACATGGCAGGAGCTGTGGCTGCAAAATTAGGTTGGAGCCAACTGCATCTCTGGACATCCAGCAGAAAAGCTTGAACTTTATCTTATAAGCAGTGAGGACAGGATAGAGTAAATTAAACCTATCTACATGGATAGAAATCTTCAAGGCATAGAAGTAATCAAATTGAGAAGGAAAAACTAAAATGCATATTAGAAAGCAGTAATGCAATATTACAATTGAGTAAGATAGGAATCATGGCCAATCATGAGTGATGTGCCTAGGCCCACTGCTTAATGGCCCTAACCTTCAATGTCCTCAGATACAAGGTTGCTGAGATCTCTTCCAACTCAAAGCATTTCTGTGACTCTATCTGGCCAGATAATAAGATCAGGGAATATTTCCTGGAGGAAGTAAACCCCGAACTGGGTCCTCATGGGAAAGTGGCATTCACAGTAGCAAAGAGGAAGGGAGAGGAGAGTCTACTAAGAGAAACATCATGAGAAAAGCAAGAATGAGGTGCTCGGGCAGCAAACAGCGGGCTGCATGAAGACAGGAGGTACATTTGTTGTTCACACTTACTATAGTCCAGGGCCTCATAAGCAATTTGCTCCCAATAAATGCTTGTTGAATGACTGTAGGAACAGATAAACGAAGGAAAGTGGGTTGGCCCATGGGTGTGTTGGAGATTATAGCAGATGATGGCCCAGGCCAGGAGGGACTTGATCCTGTAGGACCCAGGAGGCAATGAGGCAGTGACATGTTGGAAACTCCTAAAGTAACAGAAGAGACATTGCTCATCATGGGCACATTTTAGAAAATTCTGACAGGTGGATTTGTCACTGGACACATGATGGGCTGAGTAACCGTCTCTCAGTGACCCGAGTCAACCTGTTTTTCTTTGTGTAGCAACTGTTGTTTGTTTCAGGGTGAAAAATCCTCATTGGAGATGAGAGAGCCCAGCTGTGTTTGGGTTTTACAAGCTGTCTCAAGATTTTTCTCAAATGTTTTGGTTTATGGCAAAGTTGAAAATACAGCATTATCATGATCCTTATTACCATTATCATTTATTCAACTACCCACTAATAATTAATGTTTACTAAGTACCAATAATATGCAACGAGATGCAATAAGCATTGAATTGCTCTTGGCCTCTTTCCAGTGGGCTTGTTGTAAATAAAAGAATGAGTTACCACCCAAATTTTAATTGCTTCAAAATATGTTTGTTTCACAGACTCTCCTTGGTTAAGCTTTGCTAAACTGATTGAAACCAAGAATGCTGACTTTAGGCTTGCCATCCATGTTTTATACCAACATTTCCCAAAATATGTTGTGAGGAAAGGATATTGATAGGTGATGTGTAAAAAAAGAGAAAAAAGGAAAGAAGGAAAGGAAAAAAGAAAAAAAAGAAAGAAAGGAAAATAAAAAAGAAAAGGATTCCCAGAAAAATAAATTTCTGAGACAATGGCTTAAATAAAAGTAAATATGTTCCTTACTGCAGGATTTTGTTGAGGTTTGAATGGGCCAATGTGCCTAGCAAGCACCGAGACCGAAAAATATTCCAAACTTATTTGAGCTGGGAATCATTTTCTAAAAACTGTTCTGAAGTTCACAATGTTTTTTTGTTTTTTACAATAAATTACATTCCTCAGATCCCTTCCCTGTCCTCTCAATTCACCAAAACCTTGGTGGCACATTCTTATTATCATCAAAGAACTATTGTGGGGCTCACAAATGACTAACCCTAAGATAGGTGCATCACTCCTTCATGCTGGGTGACAATTACACTGTCAACAGTTGGTTGAGGAAGACCTCCCCAGAATCCCCGCAGCACTGGGGCCACTCACACAATTGTTTGAGACATGAGGAGAGTCATTTTCACTGCAGTGCAAAGATTTGAGGACCAAGCTTTTATGAGTATTAAGGCAATTGGAATCCTTGACACACACTACAATGACTAAAATAAATGTGTCTGACAATACCAAGTGTCGACGAAGAGGCAGGGCAACTGGAACTCCTGTAAGTTGATAATCATTGCAGAGAGTTTAAAACAGGGTGAGCACTTTGGAAAACTGGCACTTTCTTCAGAGGCTAGCCACACACCTATCCTATTGGCACCACAATTCCACTCCTAGGTGTTTATTCAAGAGAAATGAGTGGATCTGTTCACAGAAATATTTGTACAAGAATGTTTTATTTATAATGGTTATACAGGGAAAGAGGGTACATGGACTATCACTGGAAGACTGGATACACAAATGATGCTGTATTCACCTGTGGAATATTATTCAGCAATAAAAAGAAAATATCCACTTTTTTTATATACTTTAAGTTCTAGGGTACATGTGCGCAATGTGCAGGTTTGTTACATATGTATACATGTGCCATGTTGGTGTGCTGCACACATTAACTCATCATTTACATTAGGTATATCTCCTAATACTATCCCTCCCCCCTCCCCCCTGCCCATAATGGGCCTCGGTGTGTGATGTTCCCCTTCCTGTGTCCAAGTGATCTCATTGTTCAATTCCCACCTATAAGTGAGAACATGCGGTGTTTGGTTTTCTGTTCTTGCAATAGTTTGCTGAGAATGATGGTTTCCAGCTGCATCCATGTCTCCACAAAGGACACGAACTCATCCTTTTTTATGGCTGCATAGTATTCCATGGTGTATATGTGCCACATTTTCTTAATCCAGTCTGTCATTGATGGACATTTGGGTTGATTCCAAGTCTTTGCTATTGTGAAAAGTGCCACCTACAGAATGGGAGAAAATTTTTGCAATCTACTCATCTGACAAAGGGCTAATATCCAGAACCTACAAAGAACACACACAAATTTACAAGAATAAAAACAAACAGCCCCATCAGAAAATACCCACTTTTATACCAAACATCGATAAATTTCAAAATCAAAAATTAGGTTAAGCAAAAGAAGCCAGCCACAAAAGATTACATAGTATATGATTCCATTAATGTAAAGTTCCAAAGCAGTCAACGATAAGTCATAGTAGGAGAAATTGATCAGTGGCTGTCTTGAGATGGGGTTCCAGGAGCCGCGTGGTGAGGGAATTGACTGGACCAGTCCTGAAGGAACTCTGTGGGAGAAAGGAAACATGCTATTTCTTAATTGGGAGGTAACTACATGAGTGTTCACACTTGCCAAAACACATCAAACTAAACACTTAAGGTCTGTGCTTTTGGTTGTATGTAAATTATAACTCAAAACAAACAAACAAAAAACACAAAAAACCACGAATGGAACCCTTTCCCTCCTACAGCTCTGTGAGACCTCTTAGCTCCCACCCCAGTCCTGGACTGTCATAAACACTTATTTATGAGGTAAATGCACACAATACAAAGTAACTTCTTGTCATGAGTCAGGGGACATCGTTCCCTTTCATCATTTGGAATGAAAATTGTTAATCCTAGACAATAATTCTTAGGTCAGTTTGGACAGCTCTCCCGAACAGTGATATTAACAACCAGTTCTGTGCATTTTTTTCATGTGCTCTATCTCCTCGTGAAAAAAAAAATTTGATACATGTTCAGCTGATGAGTAGTCCTTTATTTTTCAGGTAGGATAATCACTGACTTTTATATTTCACCCAAATTATATTCTCTTGATCTCAGCATACATTTTGCTTCTTCTCTGGTGGATGCTGCCTTTCTTCAGCCTCTTGAAGCAACCATGGGTATTAAATGCAACTATAAATCAAAACCAGTTAATATTAGAAACAAAGAAATGACCACAAACAAATTAAGAACTTTACTAGGCTCAACCAGTATTATCTTAATGATAAAGACAACAGTTTTCAACCATTATTTAACAAGTCATTAAATGGAGAATGAAAGGATCTACTCACCATGTTCACTAGTGAGTTTAGGAGTGATGAACACCTGTATTTTGGTTTTCTATTTTTAAGAACTTTATTCCCCCAATGTTGCTGTTAGATTCTCGCTTGTAACAAGAAGATCTTTGATGTGAGCGACCATTTGGGGAGCTCATGTTAAGGATATTTTATGTATCCCCTTATCTGTCTCTTCACTTCTCTTCCTGTTCTTCATCTTTCTCATCTTTCTCTTCCTCACCCTCATCATATACTGCACTTATTAAGCACCTACTGTGAGCCAGTCACTCTATTCTCTGTACTTTCCTTTGCACTGTTTCATCGAATTATTCCCTATCTTATAGTTAGAAATGGTATTTTTAACCTATTTTATAGCTTGAAAAATTGAGATTTAGAAAATGTATGTAAATTATGGAAGAACACAGTTTAAACTTAGAACAATTGGTATTTGATTCTAAGTCTATTTGAATAGAGCCAATTTTATTATATACTATATTATATCATTTCACATGCCTTGACCTTAATTTTAGCATAATCTTTTATTTTACATGTCAGTATATTCTGCAAACTTGCTGAATTTCTAACTTGCTAATTGTCTTCAACTTTAAACACCTTCCATTAGTTTTACTTTAAAAACCCTCCATGGCCAGGCGCGGTGGCTTGCGCCTGTAATCCCAGCACTTTGGGAGACCGAGGTGGACAGATCACAAGGTCAGGAGATTGAGACCACCCTGGCTAACACGGTGAAACCCCGTCTCTACTAAAAATACAAAAAAACTAGCCGGGCGTGGTGGCGGCGCCTGTAGTCCCAGCTACTCGGGAGGCTGAGGCAGGAGAATGGCGTGATGCCCCTGGGAGGCAGAGCTTGCAGTGAGCTGAGATCACCTCACTGCACTTCAGCCTGGGCAACAGAGCAAAACTCCGTCTAAAAAAAAAAAAGAAAAAAAAAACTCTCCTTTTTTTTTTTTTTTTGCTTTTATCTCAGAAATACACGCATACATTTGATAAAGTATTCCCACACCCAGCACCTGAGAATAAAAACACAGCACACACTCCAGAAAAACATATGTTCATTGCTGATGAATTTGCTTCTGTCTTGAACTTTGCCTCCATTTCTCATGTTGGAGGTTAAGAGAGCTCTTCTGTCTCAATCTTACATTTTAAAACACAGGGACAGCTTTGCCGTCTTCTCTTAGGCATATCTTGACCCTTCAAAGCTTTCCAGAATGACAGTTGCTTCCAACACAGAAGGCATGCCTAGCCCCAAAAGGCTTCCCGCTACAAGAAGCATCTGACTCCAAGTTCAGCAGGACTGATAACCTCTTCCCTCTTTCCTGAAGTCCTCGTCCTCAGTGTGCCACTGCCTCACTCAGTCTGAGGTGAAAGCAGACGTCTGTACCACTGTGAAGGAAGGGTGGATTCTCTGTGGCTCTAATCCCTGTGGACTCCTGGAACTACCAGGAGGGGCACGGGCTGACTGGGGAAAAGAATCTGCAGCCAGGAACGTGTTGTGGGCCAGGGAGCTTGAGATGGGTGTCTGGGGACTTGGCTTCAAGAGCCATCTCGAGCAGCTCACTCCGGCTCTGAGTCCTCATTTGAAAACCATGGGGTTGGACTCTGTTATCTGTGGTCTCCAACCTGGGAAACCCGGGTAACACAGGGTGAACATGAGCATCCAGGTATTATTGTCAGTGTTTAAAAACCTTGTAAAAGCCCAAAGATAAGTGGTCAATTTACCTGTTTTTGACAAAAATCATATTAATTCAGCATAATGGATACTCAGATTAAAAGGACACTTGCACTCAATTTTAAAATGTGGGAAAACAAATGCAATTTGTTTCAAACAATATTTCAAACAATGGGATTCATGGAAGTAACACTTTTTTAAAGGTGGCTTAATGCTGAAAAAAGCTATAAGATTTTTTGAACTTCAAGAGTATGGCTCTTTGATTGGAAATTTGCATATAAATATAGTGTACATGCTAAAAACATGAGTGTGTATGTATCTTACATAGTGCTGATAGCATCAAGTATTTTTAAGGATTCTACGCATCTTCACAATAACCGTTTGAGGTAGATACTCTTAGCCTCTCCATTTCACAGATGAGAAAACGGAGGTCAAAAGAGGTTAGGTTACTTGCCCAGGGTCACACAGATGGATTTGTCTGTGTGTCAATCTATCATAAATATACACAGATGAAATATCTGTATATACACCTGTTCATGTATAATGTGCATTTGAATTCAGTATCCATATAATGTTTGGCACAATACTGCATGATACATGAGTTTTCTGTGCTAAAAGGAGGTGTATTATTAGTTTGGGCAGAGGCTGTCAAAACAAAGTATTACATAATGAGTAGCTTAAACAAAAGAACTTTATTTTTTTCACGTTTCTGGAGGCTGGAAGTCCAAGAGCAAGGTGCATGCAGGCCTGGTTTTCTTTGAGATATCTCTTTAACTTGCAGATGGCTGCCCTCTTGCAGCCTCTTCACATGCTCTTTCCTCTGTGCTCCTGCATCTGTGGTGTCTCTTTGGGTGTCCTAATCTCATCCAATAAGGACGTCAGTCAGATCGGATTTGGCCCACCCTAATGGCCTCATTTTAACTTAATCACCCTCTTAAAGACTGCATCTCCAAACAGTCATATTCTGAGGTACTGGAGGTTAGAATGGGGGTGGGGCACAGTTACAGTTCAGCCCATAGCAAGAGGTTAAAGAACTTCTTGAATCAGCTCTTCAGAGCTACATGTATAACACACATTTTAAAATCCCTCCGAATAACTCCTTTGTTTCTGTACACTCACTAACTCACTTAAGAAAAATGCAATGGGAGAAAAGGGGAAGCAAACCTATCTAATAACTGGAGATTTAGGCCAGCCCTAAGGCCTTCATAGGTCTTAGTGGGGGCTTAGGTCTTGGGAGGACTTTCATACAGAACCCTCCAAAACCCATCCGTTGCTCCTCTCCAGCGGACTCTGCTGTGACTCAGGCAGAGACCTCAGGGCTGGTGGAGAGAAGGGAAGAAGAAAGCACGGAAGCCTAGGGCTGGTGAAATAATGAGCAGTATGGCAGGTGGGCGCAGTATTTCCAGTAATGGTAATTGAGGGAACTTGGCAGCTGTGGCTAAGAGAGAGAGTGCTAGAACCCAAGGGGGACAGTTATTGTGTGGCCAGGGGCTTATGCCTCTTCATCAGGTGGCCACACAGTTGAGGTGCCAGGTATGACTAGCATTTTACACCATAGTGACTGCAATCCATGAATTTGGAGGACAGGCCCACAGGAACCAGATATGGGTCCTGGTTCCAATAACATATGCTGGTTCAGGGTGGTGCCCCACCCTGGTGAGGATAGGTGCATAAACAGGGAACTGAGGCAGAAGACCAGCTATATGAATGATGGATAGCGACAGTCTGTTCGGGAAGGGAAGCTAGAAGTTTTCCGCAGTGGCCAGCCATTTGGGGGCCACTGCAGAAAAATTTCTGGTTCTTCCAAATAGTGAAGCCTGAGATTCTGAGTCCATAGTCAGCCTTGATGAGGGACAATATGAGGCTGAGCTGGGAAGATGCAAAGGGTGCGTGTCTTTGCTACCTATCACGTCTAGGGCCAGCAGGGACTAAAGAGGACAGACCACAGAGACACTGAGATCTGCCTGGTTTTTCATCTTCCTATTTTTCTATATCCCCCTGGGCTTTTTTCTCTCCTATGTGAAGAGGTCCAATTCCTCTTAATTTACTCTCTCCTTGACCACAGGTTCCAGAATGTATTCTGTTCTGGTACCTTCTCCTTGCAGATTATAAAAACTGGGCCAAGGAATTGACCCTGGGGAGCAAAGGTACAAAGGCAGGAGGCAGCCTACCTGACCCAATCCATCTCTCTCCGTCGCTAATGTTTCTGACTCTGCGATTATGATTCTACAAATATGATTGCTGCTGCATGTTGGGTCTGCCTGCTGGTAAAGGTAGGCCAGCCATCCCCTCCCACAGGCCGGAGCAGGCTCCTCTCCATCACCTGAAGTCCTTCATCTCTCCCATCCTTCCTGCCATGTGTTCCAGGGATGGCTCAGCTACATACCTGAGGCCTGGCAAGTTCACTGATGGTTCCTGCAGATACTTGGCCTTAGATTATAGAGAGTGCTATTAACTTCTCTATAAATATAGGGTTCCATTTGAATTTTCATCCGTGCCATGCTTTTTGGGCCCTTTGTAAAGTCCTTCCTTAATATACTTATGGATTATGATTTTTGTAGGTGACAGAGTTTCACTCTGTCACCAAGGCTGGAGTGCAGTGATATGATCTTGGCTCACTGCAGCCTCGACCTCCTGGGCTCAAGTAATTCTCCAGCCTCATTCTTCTGAGTAGCTGGGACCACAGGTGCGCACCACTATGCCCTACTGTTTTAAAAATTTTTTGTAGAAACAGAATCCAGCCATGTTGCATAGGCTGGTCTCGAACTCCCTGGCTCAAGTGATTTTCCCACCTCGGCCTCCCAAAGTGCTGGGATTATAGGCATGAGCTACTGCAATGATGAATTTTGGCTCCAGTGATAGTGGAGAAGCACCTACTCTGAAAAATGCAGTCTCCTTGTCAGTTTCGTTATTTCGTGCCCTGCACCAATGGGGAGGGAAGTGGATCTTTGACCTAGTTAGGTTTCCTTAGTGATCACTCTCTCCTATTTGTGGAATTGGTAGGGCTGTCTCACTTACAGGTTGGGTCTTTCCCCATAAGGGAGTAGCGTCCAGAAGAGGTGGTTTCTGTGTCCACAGTCGCTTGAGGGCTCTTTTTCTGTCCTTCAATTGATTTTCCTCCTTTTCATGAATTTTCACACATTCACAAATTTATTTTCACGAGTTTTCACAAAGCTGCACATTGGCTGGGAACCTGCCCCTGGGAATGGCTTTGCCAAGGGTCATTCACTTGGCATCTGCTGTTTGGCACCCCTTGTCCTTGATGGAAGAGTTGACTGATTTGAATGAGAATTTTTCATTGCCATGCATTAAACAGCTGTTCTCTCTAACCAGATGCTTAATATGGTTCCTCTTCCAAGGCTAGTGAAGGGAGCTGGCTTGCTAGTTTGCAGCTGAGAGAAATGATCTAAGAGCCTAAGGATACATAGAAAGAATCCCCTGGTGGTTTGGGGTAAAATCTCCTTCTTGGGTTAACATTGAGAGCATACGAGGCATTTTTAAACAGTGGCCTGTTGATTCGATGAAACTGAGATGTCAGGGCAGCACTGTGAGGTAGTGAGACAGATACAAATGCCATCAGGCCATGCTTCCACTGCCCCCTGCAGTGACAATGCACAGAGCGCTTGTGCTGGGAGCTGTGGGTCCCAGTGGGGAGAAACTGTTCAGTGCAAGCTTCACTCTCCCACACAGTTGCTGCTGCTGGAAGCTCGCCTCCATTTATTCCATTTATCTGAAGCCCTGGCCAAGCTGCAAGCTGCTGTGACCTAGTTACCATGGAGAACTTGTATATTCTTGGCTTCCTTGCTGCTTTTACAGGCAGAATTACGGAAGAGAATGTCTTTGCTGCTAGGAAATATAAATATTACAGAGAGATGCTCATTTTCTCCCTCTATGATGATTATTACCAAAGATATGCAAGAAGACTTCATTACAGAACATTGTCCTTCATAATGAGCCTTCTGTAGGCTTTTACAGGGATGGATAAGCCTGCCAGAAATGGATTGTGTTAACCCTCGGCTCTCTACTGGATTGGCACAAACTAGAACCCTTTGCACATTTAGCAGATTTTTGTGGAGTGCTTACTGTGTGCTAGGCTCTGGGGATACAGAGACTAATGAGATACTGTCTTTGCCTTCAAGGGTCTTAGAGTCTAATAATAAAGCTAGAACTCCAAACAAAAACACTTTCACCAAATGCAGAGAAGTATTTAAAAAGGTAGGGATCATCCTTTTATGCGACATATGTATATGTTGGCTATTACATACTTGTCAGGAAGATGACTGAAGCAGCACCCCCAAGCTGAGTTTTGAATGTGGAATATTTGTTCACCAGGAAAAGGGAGGGCCTTCCAGAACCATCTTTAGCAAATGAGTTTTATCTTCATGATGTAGACCTGATGTTACTCCTCCACTGTGTCTGTGTTTCAGACAAGGAAAAGAAGGTGAGGGAAAGTGAAGGCAAATGGAAAAGAGGCACATGTGAACTGAGCCTGCTCTCAATGTTTGCTGGAGTTCTCATTGAATGGGATGGGCTCTTGAGCTACAAGAGAGCCTAGACTGTTGAGTGTATTTATCTCGGTTCATGGCTATCCTGAATAACATTGGGAGTTGCTCAGTAAGGAGTGGGTATGGTTGACAGCCTCCAAGATAGTTGTGAATGATTCTCAACTCCTGGAATGCGTGGCCTTGTGTCATTGCCTCTCACACTAGTTCATTTACAGCATTGCAGCTTCCGGCTTGGTCTTTTGTGGTGAGGATAATTAGGCAGCCCTCTGGAGACACCCACAGATGGAGAACCAATTTCCAGTTGCGTGAGTGAGCCAACTTGAAGCAGGCCCTCCAGCCCCAAGCAAACTTTCTGATGGTTGCAGCCCCAGCTGGCATTTGACTACAACCTTGTATCACTGAGCCAGAAACAGTCAACCAAGCCACTCCACATCCCTGACCCACAGACACCATGAGAGAAAATAAATGACTACTGTTGTTTTAGCAACAGTATTTAGCAATAGATAATTAATAGATAACTGAGTAAAGAGGAGAACAGGAGCTGTACCTGAAGAGCAGGTGACTAGAAGGCTCTGCCGCACCACCCACAGCCATCCCCTGCCATGTAGACAAAGCACTGCACCTGCCATCAAATCCCCTCCTCCCAGCTGTGTTTCTTGGCCTCACCTCTCTTCCCTTTCTCCAGCAATTTACCACTCGGCTGAAACTTTATCAAGGGCTGTATCGAATAATGTGTTACCAAATCCATCGCTCATTTTTCGATGATCATTTAACTTGAAACGGTTGCTTATGACCTTCTTTTTCTAACAACTCTTCTTGACTTCTAGGACCTCACATTCTCATGAGTTCCTTCCTACCTCCCAGAAACTTGTTTTCAGTCCTATCTGAGGTTCTTCTTTTTCTTAATTCCTAAGTGTTGGCATATTGAAGAGTCAGGTCGTAGAACACCTTTGCTTCTGTCTCTACTTTTTAATAAATAATCTCAACTAGTCTTCTGGCTTTACACATCAGCGATATAATGCTGACTCACAAATTCATATTTAGTAGAATGGTTAAGAGCATGAACTTGGGAACCAGACAATCCGGGTTTCAATCCCAGCTCTTCCACTTGGTAACTGGATGACCTTGGACAATTTTACTTAATCTCAGTTTCCTCATTTCTGTAGTTAGGATGTTAACAATTATCTATGATCACACTTAAGAGGTACTCAACAGATGTGAGTGGCTTCTACTGCTGCTGTTATTACTGTTTTTACTATTGCTACTGATATTCCACAAACTCCAAACACATACATGCGTGCATGCTCACACACATGTCAAACCTGTCTACTGGGCATCTCTGTTGAGTGTCTAGAAGATATCTCAAATTTAAGTCCAAAACAGAATCCTGCACTTCCTGTGAACCTTACATTATTTCTGTCCTAATTCAGTCAGTCTCAGTGACTGACATGGCTATCCATCTAGTTGTGGCACATAGAAAAAATCTAGGTGTCATTCTTAATTCTTCACCTTCCTTCATTTTGAATAGCTGATCTAGTAGGAAGCCTTGGGGTCCTACCCTCAGAACTCATCCCAAATCTTTCCCTGTCTCTCCCTCTCCCGCAGGAAGCCCTGGGGTCCCTACCCTCAGAACTCATCCCGAATCTTTCCCTGTCTCTCCCTCTCCTGTACTGTTGCCGACATCCAAGCCACTGGTGCTTCCTGCCTTAACTACAGACATGCCCTCTGCCCTCTCCATGCTTCCATTTTCGCATCTCTTCTACAACAATGTGTTCTGTACTCAGTAGTCAGGTCGTGTCACATCACTTGCAAGTTCAAAATCCTGAAAAATTGTCTGAGAGCACTTTGCATGAAATTCAAACATCTCTTGCAGGACTGGGCCTCAACTACCTATTTGGCTTCTTCTTATGACCACTACCATCCCCCACCACAAACACACATACACACACACACATACACACACACACACACGTACACACACACGTACACGCACACACACACTCCCCACCCCCGCCACACACATATACACAAACATACCTACACACACAGTCCACACACACACCCCCACACATACATACACATACACCCCCCACACACACACATACATGTCTTCCACACAGATACACACACACCCTTCACACACATACACACATGCCCATACACATACACACGCACCCATACACATATATACACACACAGATACACACACACCCCACCCACATACATACACAGGCACACCTTCCACACACCCCACACACATGCATACACATACATATATACACATGCACCACACACACAGAGACACACATGCACCACACACACACATACATCCACACACACACCCACACATGCACACACGCATACAAACCCCTCACATACATTCACACCCCCCCACACACACATGCACACAGACATACAACCCCCCCACACATACACACACACTCCACACACATGCATACACACAAACCACACACATACATACACATACCCTGCACACATACACACACATCCCACACACCCCATACACACACACACACATGCATACACTCCCTCCTACACACATACACACATACATGCACCCCCACATGCACCCCACACATACACACCACACACACATACATACATACACAAATACCCCTCCACACACATACACACACCCCACACATATACACACAAACATACACACACCCACACACACATACACACCCCAGACTCACATACACTCACACACACACGTGTGTGAGCCCTGCCCTGTGCTTGCTCTGCTCTAGTCTCACAAAAATTCTCTCCATGTCGTACCCAGTTATTCTCTAAAGCATCACCTTGTTTCACTTTTAAATCGTGATTTTGTTTTTATATTCCTGTATTTTTCCTCGTATTTTCTCTTTGCTTCCAACTCCCTCACTGGACTATAAGTTTCATAAGGACGTGTATCTTATATTGATTGATGAATTCTTGGCACTTAAAACAACTCAGAACAGAGAAGGTGTTCACCACATTTGTTTACTGAATGAAAGACAAAAAGACAAAAGCAGTTGTCCAAGAATATTTCTAGAGCTCTTATTAACTGGTTTGGGTAGTGATTACTTTCAACAAAATACAGAAGGCAAGATAATTGGAGGTGAAGCAATGAGTATAATTCTAGAAATCTTGAGTGTGGAGTGTCTGTGGGATATCTGGGTGTGACTGGATCAGTATGGATTAGACCCATGATTTTGGAGTGCGGGAGAGTTCTGGGAGGTATATGTAATTTTGAGATCCACCAGCGTTTACTGTAGATGATCTAATTTAGTTTGAGACTTTCCCTAAAATGAGCTTCCAGAAAGAGGTAGAGCTGCTTTACCTTAAAGTCCTCACAGAGCATTCTATAATCTAAAGTGCTCTCTTAATTACTTATTTAGAACAATAAAGTAATGTTTCGGCAGATACATTAACCTGAAACTACCTCAATCAATGCTCGTTTGGAATACTTGGGATGTTTTCTGAAAGAATCAATTTGTTTAAAAAAGGCTAAAGATTTTTAACATTGATTTAAATAATTATTTTCGTAGCTGCGGTATAACAATTACAAGTGTTAGGTATTATTGTAACAAGACTTTTAGAAATCATTTAAAAAAGCAACATAATGAGGGCAGATCACAAACCTCTACGATCCATACAACTCTGTGAAAAATGAAAACCACTAACATTTTATGCAAAAAGGCATTAGTGGTTCAGGATTGAATTTCCACAGATACGTATTGTGAGAAAGGATGGGGGTATGGATAGAAAGTGTGCATGCTTTTGTAATTAGCTTGCCTGTAGAGGGAAGGAGAGGTGTACTTTGGCTACAGGGCATTTACAATTTAAGGAGTTGTTTCTAATGATAGGAAAGCACTGGGCGTTCATACAGGTTGAAGAAAAAGAACCAGAAGCAAGTGAGCAGTTTAGAGATCAACGAGAGCTGATGCATGAGTCAAGGCTAAGCAGAAAGAGAGGGAGGCTGGGTCGGGAGCCCAGATGGGAAGATTCGCTTTGTCCGGATGAAGGAGCACGCCTTCCTTTCAACCTGTAGGTCACGAGATTAGGGACATGTTGTAGGTTTGTCAGCGTGGAGGTCAGAAGCTAGAGGGATGTCACCAGCCTCCTCAAATGCATCTATTCAACCTTGCTGTTCACCATGACACCACACACTTTGTCCTGGAGTTGTCAGCTGCCCTGCTTTTGAATGCAGCTTGAATAGTGGCTGGAAGACTCTGAACTTTGAATTCAGAATCTTTGATTCTCATTTGGTTTCATAGACCATTATCACTAAGATTTGTGAGAGGCTGTGATCTCCACAATTCTTGTAGTAACGTGTGAGGCTCCCTTTCCTTCTGACCCAGAAACCCCTTTCTCACAGTGCTGCCTTGGGGAGAGGGAGGAGAAAGTTCATTTCCCCACTCAGTATTCTCCAGTGAGCATCCCCTCATGGCATCTGGGCATTGGAGTGCCAGCCTTTTAAATGAGAGCATGAAACTGCATCTCCAGATCCACTTCCAACTCTTACATTTTAAACATCTATAAACACTTAACTCACATGATGCCTTTAAATAATAAAACAAGGTGGAATATAATTAAGGGGCAAAATGAGTTGTACAGACAATTTGTGCTGTGAGCAGTCTTTTTAAGTTGACTAATGTGACATTGTTCTCCAGGAAAAGAAAACTTCAGCATTTTATTTTCAGAACTACCTGACCCAAATTAGGTCACTGGAGTGTGAGGAGGAAGGATTGAAAAAATCCCAGAGCACCTCTCAGGTGATAGGAACTCTTGCATTCCTTTGTAATCCCACTGAAGGGAGATGGAAGGCCAGAGGAGGAGGGCTGCACAGGGACTCGGCTTCTGTCCAAGGAGTCATTCCTGCCTGCAGAACAATGAGCCTTCAGGCCAGTGGGCAAGTCTGTTATCAGCCCGCAGCAGACTGAGAAATAATCTCCAGCCACTAGCAACAATGGGTGCCGTATCTCAGGCCAGGTAATGAGGAGCCTTTAAACTGCATCAGCTCGATTTTATTGTCCTTTAGTTTTACACTTCTCAGCCTAGAATAGTCTTATCTTTTCCTTTTTGTTGTTCTGTGGAAACCCCTCTCCCTCCACAAAGGAAAAGATATTAGGTGGCCTTTTCCTTTCCTTCTTTTTTCAAATTTGAAGCCACAGCATCATAATAAATCTCTATAAAAATACACATATGTGCATGCATAATTAGAATTACCTGCCTCAGTTTCTTTTGTGCAATATCTGATCCAAAATGGATGAATGTATACCAACCACATTTTAATGACACGGACCCGAGGCTCCAGCCCTGAGTGCTTATTGGGGTCCTGACTGGGAGGCAGATTTATCTATATCCAGGCAAACCCTACATCTCCTCAGCTGGAGGTACATCCTACACCAGCTTTCATATGTGCTCAGAGACATCACGGAAGAAAGGAAGAAGGAGAATCTTGGGCTGCCCAGGCCAGCTGTTTCTGTCTTGCTGATTCAGTCCAAAGCATTAACTGGTTCTTTCCATGTGTTCCTCTTAAAAGCTGTTTTTTCATTCCAACAAACATTGACCAGGATTGAAACAAGCTTTATGTCTCATACAGAATCATTCAGACTTGTTCCCATGGTGCCTCCCTGTGCCACTGTCTTCTAACACAAGACATTCCACATGAGTCTGAAAGGGAGGAGGGCCCTGGTAGGAAAGGGAGTTGGCATTCTTAAGATCAGAATTTATTTCTCTATATAGGTGTGCATTGGTGGAGCTCTGCATCAAATGATTCCTAATTCACAAGAATGAAAACGACAGGAAAGTGAAGCAGTGACCTGAATACGTGTCAATTAGCCTATGATCCCTTTTAGTTTCTCAACTTTAAAGATATGTACAGGTTAATCATGAAAAACAAAGAACTTGGTTTTATTTTTAAAATGTATCTGGAAGATTTCAAAGAGAATTCCAAAAAGAGTTAAACATAAAAATGAAAAAGCAGTAACAAGTATATAAGATATTTTTATAAGTGTGAGTTTGGGAATAACTTTGTACGTAAGACTCAAAGTGCAGAAGTTATAAAAGAAGCTGACAGCTTTGGCAATGTCAAAAAACTTATTACAATGAAAGAGATTCATAAATGAATTTAAAAGAAACATATCAGTCTGGAAGAAAATATTCATAATACCCGTAAGAAAAAAGATGCTATACACAAAATAACATAGAGTTCTAATAAAATAATCTAAGAAAATGTAAAATAATCCAATAGAAAAATGGATTAAGTAAATAGGAAACATACAGTAGAAAAATACAAACAGATAATAAACATAAAAAGGATGATTGATTTCACTAGAAATAGATTCATTACAAATTACCGTAAGGAGATATTTTACAGAATGAAATTGGTAAAATTCAAAGAGATGAATAACATGTGGCTTTGGTGTGAATAAGGTAAGGGTCATCCTCAGGTACCCTAGTGGAGAGTGAAAGTTAGGAAGCTCAGTGTAGACCAATTGGGTAGCCTTGATTACATTGTAATTAAGTATTTCTAAGAATCTTTTCTATAGAAATTCTTGTATTATAACCAAATATGTGTAGAATGATGATCATGGCAATGTGCTAATAGAGAGAAACTGGAAACAACCTGAATGTCCATCACAAGGGGGAACATTTAAATAAATTATGATTTTTTTTTTATGTAGCCCATAAAAAGAATGTGGCAGATTCATACAGACATGAATAGGTCTATTTCATGAAAAAGTTAACAAATAATAAGCATATTATGCCACTTATGTAAATAAAAAGATCAATATGTATATACACACCTCTATATGCAAAACTACACAGAAACTGTAACATTAGGATATAGCACTAATTGCCAACCGTGCTTTTCTCTGGGGAAGGGAATGAGAAGAGGGTAGTCGTGAGTAGGGGCTACTTTCACATCTTGGACATAGACACACTTCTTAATTGAATCTTTTATCAGTGAGTTGACTCATTTTTTAATCGTGTGAAAGGAAGTAGCCGGGCGCGGTGGCTCACGCCTGTAATCCCAGCACTTTGGGAGGCCGAGATGGGCGGATCACGAGGTCAGGAGATCGAGACCATCCTGGCTAACACGGTGAAACCCCGTCTCTACTAAAAAATACAAAAAACTAGCCGGGCGAGGTGGCGGCGCCTGTAGTCCCAGCTACCCGGGAGGCTGAGGCAGGAGAATGGCGGGGACCCGGGAGGCGGAGCTTGCAGTGAGCTGAGATCCGGCCACAGCACTCCAGCCTGGGCGGCAGAGCGAGACTCCGTCTCAAAAAAAAAAAAAAGAAAGGAAGTAAAGAAAAAAATATTGCAGATCCCAAGTCATATGTTTAATTTATTATTAATAAATAGAGGGGCTTACTCTGCGTGGTGTTAATTTGAAAAACTCCAAGAAAGCATCAATGATTTGCCCGTTTTCCCAGATAAAAAGTAGTTGGTTAAGGTAAGGACCATCAAAACAAGAATAACTAATAAAAGTAGAGATATTTGCTTAATGGAAACTTTTATTTATTCATTCTTTTACTAAACAAATAATTGTAGAGCCAATGTTTTGTACCAGGCCATATTCCAGACATTAGAGATTAAGCCATGAACTAAGCATAGTTCTTCCTTTCATGGAGCTTAAATCCTGGTGGCCAGGCTGGAGGCAGTGGGTAGGATGGGGTGGGTGTCAGACTATAAACAAATACACAAGTACATATACAGTATAATGTCACGTGGTGTGAAGTCCTCTGATAAAAACACAGGCAAGGTTAGGAGGCTGGGGTGGGAAATATTTGTGATATTCTGTGGGGTAGTCTGTGACAGCCTCTCTGGTGATAACTTCCAGGCAGAGATGTGAAGGAGATGGGAACACAAGCATTTTCTGGAAGAAGAGTTCAGAGGCATTGCCGCAGCTGCAGAGGCCTTTGGAGGGGAATCTTATCCATCTGCTCGGAAGGCAGCCAAGGAAAAGGAGGGGTGGCAGAAGCTCACAGAAACAAGAGAAAAAGTCATGAAATGTATTTTGTTTATGTGCTAAGTGACATAAGTTACAGAAACTACTTAGTAGTTCAAACTCCAGGGAGTTGACAATATTATTTCCATTTTCAGGATGAAGAAACTGAGTCTCGAAGCAGTTAATTACTTGCCCAAGACTACATGGCTGTACTGTGTCTGAGCTATGTTTGAACCTAGGTCTCTTTGAATTTGAGATATATGCACAGTAGCTAGACCAGCAATAGTCAAGCCTATCAGCATTTCATGAACTATGGAACCGTAATTCCCAGGGGAGGGGCCCAATAATACGTATTTTTAGATAGCTACTTAAACGCCACAGATGATTGACCAGCAAAGTTTGGGGACTATTTATCTAGTAGTCTGTGCACCTCCGTTGGCAGGTGAGAAAATGGATGTCCTCAAAAGTTGAATGGCTCAGGAGATATACCTCAGTGTGGCAAAGCAGGGTCTAATCTCAGATTCCCTAACCCTCTTATCTCAATCCTTGCAGTGCAGTACAAAAGGGCTTCTCAAGGGTGATGATGCACATGAGAATCACATAGAATCTTGGTAAACTACAGACACTCTTCAGGACATCTGGAATAGGATCTGAGATTCTGCATTTTTAGCTAGTTCCCTAAGGCCACCAGGTGCTGCTGGTCTGAGGACTACACTAGATTTTCTTGGAAAGCTTCTTATTGCTGTCCTGGCCTCCACTCTAGGTTTAGAGATCTGAGAATTCAGCCCTTTCGTCTGAGTGTGTGACAATGTCCTTAACACACTATTTTGTTCTCAGTGATTGAAAAATTGTGTTTCAGTGAGTATGTGATAGTGTTGAGAAAAGAGATGGTGTTGAATGGAACAAAATGAGGAGGGAAAGAAGTGAAATGATGTGTGTTGCTGATGTAGTGAGATCTTTCAAAGTGAAACTGGAAGATTGTATTTACAGAGGAGTTGGGAGAAGAGAGTTAAGGCAATTAGGCAGACAACTCAAGTCAAATCTTTCAAAGTTCTGGCTTCACTGTTGGATAAGTGGGTATTTTTAACTTGATTAATCCGGATCATTGGTAAGGGAGAAGTTCTACCACTTCTGATGTGGACAGATATTGCAGCAGCAGGTGCAGAGTGGTCATGGCCTTGTTGGGACTCGGGACCCTCTTTCCCCAAGGTCTGGGAATTTATTTATCTTTGCTACCCCTGTCCCTCTCCATGTCTGACCTTCAGGGGCAATTTCCAGATACAAACCTGAGCATTGCCCTCTAGCAAAACCTAATTATCCAGGCATGGTCACCAGCCACCCTCTTTCTGTAGAATTTCAGTTTACTGCCATGAATGTCATGTTTATCTAAGAGATGAATCAGGGAATTAAGAGATATTGTCTTCATCATTGGATGACCATTCTTCCTCCATTCTAGAGAGGTTATGCAATGTAATCGAGCTTGTATTTCTATATGTCTTATGGCAGAGCAACCTGCTCTCAGAGCCCTTACCAAGGAGACTCCAGCCAGGAAGCAAATCCAGCCACTGCATTATTTAGATGTTATAAATCATCATTTCTTTTCCAATGCCACTCGCTTCCAGCTCAGAATGACCGACGAACAGAGTTCATGTCAATGTCACTGAACACCCATCTTTCCTGGAATCTCCTGTGTGGGGCTCAAATTCTCAGAAAGGCTGAGGTTTTCAATTTCACAAGTTGTTGGTACAGAGAAGCTCACCAGGCAGCCTCAGGAAAGCTGGTATGGAAATGGCACACATCATGACAGATATGGTAGGAAAGAAACAAAGTGTTTTTTCTTCTCTTACACAGTCAACACAGAACACTGAATACTTCACCTCTGATCACCAAAATGTGTGTGTGGAGGGCAGGGGGTTCTTCCCACCAGCAAGTAATTCTCCAGTGGACACTAGTTGCATGTCCTCCTACTAATGCTGTTCTATTCTCTATCTGAGGATAGTGCTCAGACTCACAAGACTGGCCCCTATTTCAGAAAATTGCAACTAGTACATTGTCACCTATACTTATTCCAGAACAGCTTGATATGGTTTGGTTCTGTGTTCCCACCCAAATGTCACCTTGAATTGTAGTTCCCATAATTCCCAAATGTCATGGGAGGGACCTAGTGAGGGGTAATTTAATCATGGGGGTGGTTACCCTCATGCTGTTCTCATGATAGTGAGTGAACTCTCATGAGATCTGATGATTTTATAAGGGGCTTTTCCCCTTTTGTCTGGCATTTCTCGTTCCTGCCATCATGTGAAGAAGGACGTGTTTGCTTCCCTTTCTGCCATGATTGTAAATTTCCTAAGGTCTCCCCAGCCCTGCAGAACTGTGAGTCAATTAAATCTCTTTCTTTTATAAATTATCCAGTCTGTGGTATGTCTTTATTAGCAGTATGAGAATGGACTAATACACAGCTATAAAGCCAAGTTCTTACTACTTGCTCCCAGGGTCTAATTAATTTGCAGATCAGCTCACAGAAATCAGGGAAACACCATTTTTTTAATTTACCCATGTATTACAAAGAATATTACAAAGGATCCAGATAAACAGCCAAATTGAAAAGATGTGTAGGGTCAGGTTTGGGGAAGAAACATGGAGCTTGCATGACCTTTCTGGGTGCACCACCATTTGGGAACCTCCTAAATGTGTTCCCCTATTCAGAACCTGTTAGAACCCAGTCCTTTTGCAATTTCATAGAGGCTTCATTTCCTAGGCATCATTAATTACATAATTGGCCATTGGTGGTCAACTCAACCTGCAGCCCCTCTTTCCTCCACATGCTGTGGTTGGTCTTTCTGGTGACCAGCTGCCAGCCTGAGCTATCTAGGAGCCCTCAGTCCCCAGTCATGGCATTAGCATAGAAAAGGCACTCTTGCAGCTGTAGAGATTCTAAGGGTCTTATGAGCTGTATATCAGGAGAGGAGAGGAAGACCAAATACCAAATACTTATTTCACCTTTTCAGAACCTGACTCATGCTCTGTTCTCATCGGGTTCACTCAGTATCCTCAGGTACATCATTAACCTCACTCAGCCCTACTGCCCATCTATAAAGTGGACCAAGTCATTCTACCAGATTTCATGGGATTTTATTTAATTACGGAAATGCTTTGTTTATCCATCATATGGAATGAGCTGGTACACACAAGTAAATATCTAAAATAAAACTCCAAAACAGTTTTTAAAATTTCAGTTATCGCTCTGGAACTCTTTCTAAGGAATGCTTCCTAAGAGAACTCTTTCCCTTCTTTGGCTTGTTAAATGTAGTCTATGTGATATTTCGTAACCTTATTTTAATGACTCAAGGTCATCTTTGTGAACTGTGTTTATTGTGCAGTGCTGAATTTTGGTGATACACTCTGGAGCTATTGAAGTACATGGTTATTTGCTTCTGCAAAAGATAGCCCCAAGTTGCTATGCTTTTGAATACTTTCTATATTTTTTTCTTATTCTTCTTTGCTGTCAGGATACCAAGCATCAATTTTTGCTGCTGAAATATCATTTATCTTTAGTCACCATACATCTTCCTCCTGCCCTGTTGACTTTGGTCCCTCTAAGTTTCTATTTTGGCAATGGTTCTCAAAGTAAGATTCATTGACCCCTGAGGATCCTCAAGACCCTTTCAGAGGGTTTGTGAGGTCGAAACTCTTATTACTGTGAGTTCAAAACTGTTTTCAAGGTAATACTAAGACATTATTAGCTTTTCCCTATGTGTCCTGTTAGTACAAAAGCAGTGGAGGTTGCACATGCTGGAGCCTTGGCACTAATCAAGTTAGCATCTTCGGCTTTGCTAGCTGTCATTGCAATCCTCATTGCCACAAACGCACAGTAAAAAAAAAAGTCACTTTAATTTAAGAATATTCTTGTTGAGCCAGCATAAATCTATTTTTTACATCTCAACCTAGAACACATAGCTTTCAGCATTCTGTGAGATGAACTAGCAGTATGCCCAAAACACAAAGTACAATGTTTTCCCAAGGAAAAATCACCTGTTAGACTGTTTGGTTACCAGCTCAAGTAGCTACCCCACCCCCACAACAGCATTGTATTTGAAAAACAGCTGACAAATAACTCAACGTTATTCAGTCTTGAGTATCTGGCAGATCTTTTCTTGAAAATGAATAATGCGGGCCTGTCACTTGGACGAAAACCACTGACAGCATTTGTTGCTAAAAATGGAATTTGAGCTTTTGAGCTAAAATTAGAACTTTGGAAAGCTTGTATTTGCTTTTATGAGCTTGACAGGTTCCCAGTGCCTAAAGACATTTCTCATGAGATTGGTGGCAATATTAACAGATGTGATTTTTTTTTAACTTTCATATAACGAAGTATGTCAACATTTGGAAGATATGCTTATCACAGTGAATAAAGATCCTCTACATAACCAATATGTAATGTTCCAAAATGATGTGTGGAACAAAAATAGGCAAGGTTCTCCAGAGAAACAGAACCAATAGGATCTCTCTCTCTCTCTCTTTCTATATATATATACACACACACTCTATATAGATATATATTATCCTACATATATGTAGATATATATATATATAGAAAGATATGTGCGTGTGTGTGTGTGAAGACAGAGAGAGAGAAGAGAGAGAGAGAGAGAAAGGAATTCGCTCATGTGATGATTACGGAGGCTGAGAAATCCCAAGACCTGCCTTCTCCAAGCACAAGACCCAGGGGAGCAGATGGTGTAGTTCCAGTTGGAGTCTAAAGGCCTGAGTACCAGCAGAACCAAGAGTGGAAGTTCTAGTCCAAGTCTGACAGCCTGAAAGCCTGAGGCCACGCGGGCTAGTGGTGTAAGTGTGAGCTAGAGGGCAGGAGCAGGTTCCTGTTCCAGCCTGAGCAGGCAGACAGAAAGAGCAAACTCTCCCTCTGCCTTTCTGTTCTGTTCAGGCCCTTTGTGAATTGGATGGTGCCTGCCCACATTGGGAAGCATGGCCCAGTGAATTTTAATGGAACAGAGTACAAAACATTCATTGACACGGTCTCAGATTCTGAAATTAAGCTTTAAGAAACTACCATTTGTTGAGTTTTGGTGTACATGAAAGAATAATACACACAATTATCTGAAAGGACTATTAAATGCTTTATTTCCCAACTCCCTAACTTTATGAGGAAGGCTACATTTTCTTCACATATGTCAGCCAGAACAATCTATCGCAATAGACTGAATGCGGAAGCAGATATGGGGATCTACCTGTCTCTATTATGGCAGACATTGGCATTATTTATCAAAATGGCAAAACTGTCTTCACTGATATTTATTTTGGAAAATATGTATTTTTCATCGTAATAGGTACTTATGTTAAAATATAATGGGTTTATTGGTGTTTTTTAAAAAATGAATTATTCACTATTTTTTAAAAAATTATTCAAATGTCTAACATGATAAATGTTGATAAGCATAATACTACAAAGCAAGTTCTTAGAAGTCCTCAATAATTGTTTAAGAATGTCATGGGGCCCTGACAAAAAGTTTGACGATTGCTGTCCTTATTAGTTCTTATTCCTTTTATATTATTGTCTCATCAAAACCTCACAACAACCATGCAAGACAGGCTGAAAAGGAATCACTGTCTTTATCTTGCTGCTGTGCATAATTAAACTGCAAGTCTAGATTAGAATCCACACTTTTTAGCTCCTAGTCAGGGGCGTATTCACTGCGGTTGGTCGGAGGAAGGGGTTAGAATATAACCAGATTTATGCTCCTTATCTTCTATGCATGTTAGTCAGGTCTGCGTGGGGTTCTGAGGTAACCTTTTATGAATCGTCCTGCTCTTTGATGCATGGATTGTGTAGTGTTCATCTTTTGCTACTTAAATGCCTTTGATTCCTCCCACCACCCCCACATGTTCATGTCTTACTTCCTCAGCTTATGTGTTACCTTACCCAAGAGACCTTCTCTGTCCACCCAGGATAGAACAGTCATTCCCACAGATCTCCCCACCTCCCACCCCACTTCAACCTGCTTGATTTATTGTTTCCTGCACCACCGACCCATTGACAGATTCCGGTTATTGGTTTGTTGACTGGCTCTCCTCTCTGGAATCTAAGCTCTTCCACGGCAGACGCTTTGCCTGCCCTTTCCACTAGTGTGGACCAATGCATAGACCTGTGCCTGGCCCAAAATACCTGATATTTGTTGAATGAAATAGTTCATTCAACAGGGCATTGAATGAGCATGGCATAGGGAGACACAGCCCATTGCCCCAATTCCCCAGAGGGCTCAGCAGACCGTACGCCAGGCAGCTGGGGTGGGAGTGTTTTAGCCCCGAGTTGGGAATCTGGGTGGCAGGTCACTGACAGTGCCACAGAAAGGGAAACAAAGGTTCGGGGGCAAGTGCTTGGTACATGGTGATCACTCAGCAGCTTTTAGTGGATGGGGGTCTTACTGCTTTGGCATGTCTTCACTGTCCTTGTTAAGGTTTACTGTTATATTGGTATTTGTTTGATTATCTCTTTACTACCCGCCTCCTCCGTAGAAGGCAGGAATCCCATAGCATTCACTGACGGAACATCCACAGTTAATCAGTCCCTCAAACATAGTTGACATTCAATAAATATTTGTTAAAGCATGAATCTCTTTATCATGAATTCCATGTGTTTGTAAATGTATCAGTGTGTGTGGTCTTTCTCGACAACTCTATTGTAAGCTTCTTAAGAGCAGAATAGATGTCTCGCCCCTTGTGTTATTGGTCTTATTACCTGTCGGAAGCATGAACACCATGCCCTATGACGGTGTTCAAGGCCATTCATGCCTGGCCCTGCTCAACTCGTCAGCCTCATGGATCCTCTTGTGTTTTCAGAGCATTTGACTCCCTCTATCTCTGTGCTTCCTGACACGGTACCTCTGCTACCTGGGATGCTCTTTCAAAATGTGTTGGTTGTGCTAATTCATCCTCATTCTCCAGGTCTCAGCTCGGGTATCAGCTCCTCCCAGAAGCCAACCACAGCAGTCTGGTTCCATTGCTTCCTGTCTGCCCCATGCCTCGGCTGCATCCCTCCCCCGCTAAACGAGCCACATTCTATTGTCATCGTCTTCATCACATCAAGACTGCCAACTCCCTGAAGGGAGTGATTGCCTGACACAGCTGTATTCCTTCTGCCTAATGCAGGCATTGACAGATTAATGAGCATGATTAATAAGCTTTCGTTTAATCAGGGAATTGTAAAAATAGAGTATTATAGAAAAGTATTGTTTAAATCTTTAAGGAATTTCAACTGGACCATGTTGAACAATACACAATAGACAATAATAGCACACATTTATTTGATAGCTTCCTCTGACAAGTCCAATGCACTTTACGTGTTTGCTACTGCTCTTTCCCCCACACCTGATGCCTTAGGTAAATGCCATTGATTCTTCACGGAAGAGAGCTGGGTACCCACCCTCACCACCCTCTACATGAATCATAGGTAGAATCATTGATCATTTGTTGATTATGGGCTAATGTGGAAGACCTGAAGTCTTTTCAGCTATTTTCTATTGCTGCTGACAGTAGTGCACTTGGAAATTAGCAAGACAGATCATGAGGGTATTTGACTAGATATATGGAATTTCTTCTAATTAAAATCCCTAAACTCTAAAAAAATTAACTAAAAATAAATTTTAAATTTCCTGCCCGGTGTGACCTCTCCTGTCTTAAAATTCCTCTGACATTTATTAGAATTACAAGCTATTTAATTCTCAAGGCTTTGGACATCTTTTCCTTTGTTCTGACTTGTTCAATTTTTCATTGTTATGTAAAGTTTCATATGTTTATGCATTGTTTTCTCAATTGCACTGTGCTCTCCTGAACAATGGGAAACTGTTTATCCTTAGCTGCAGTTCACAAAATGCCTACGGTTTCCTCTGAACCTCTGTAGGTGTCTCTGTGAGGGTTAGAGAAAGCGGGGAGAGACGGAGGGAGAGAGACAATATGAACGGCTGTGAGAATGAGATAGTGAGCACTAGACTACAAAATCTTGAATTCCTACACCTCCCCTCTACCCAACCCCAAAATAGCAGCTGAGCTTTTACGACTCAATAAAATTTTAATAGAGGATTTTACTGGCAGAGAGAGAAGATTCCACTACTTAAGTTTGATAGTCAATAACCACTAACACATATCATCTGATGTCTGTGCTTTCTCTCTAAAATGTAAGCTGCGTGAGGACAGAGATTATAGTCTATAGAGTAAGTTATGCCTTACATATGAATGAATGAATGAATGAATGAATGTATTTGACAAAGAAGGTTTTTGACAGAGAACGGTAGTCTCTATCAATATCTAATTGGCTTGGGATGTTTAAACACAAGATAACTGCTTTTGAGTCTGGAATGATTTAAATGTAGAGTGAACATATAATGTAGTGTCTACACTGAGACCCTTTTGAAAATGAAGCGACGGGCATCTGTATTACAAAATATGAACAGATATAAACAAAGACTGTCTCTGGCAAGGGAGAACATACAAGCATGCTCCTAAGTGGCATCTCAAAGGGATCTCGCTGGAGGGCGGATTTGAAGATTTAACCTTTGCCCACGGGGACCTCAAGTCCTATTTGTTTCTGCCCTATTAGAAGTGGTTATTACTTGCAGGGAACCATCCAGTCCCACAGGGACACTGCTCTGGGAATGAGGTGACCTTTTGAGTTAAGGGATCTCACCGGTAGCATGTAAGCCATCTCAGGTCACTGCACACTCCAGGCTTCTCTCAGGCTAAGCAGCCAGTTGGCATCTCTGAGGTGCCCACCAGATGGGTGTACAATACACTGTGTGATAATTTGCAAAGTAAAGGAATGCTGTGGTTCTGTGCTCAATTTACAGAGTGAAAAATTAGACAGAAATGAGATGTGCAAACTCTGTGAAACTTTTTTTACAATGCTGGTATTAGGAGCCTGGGATTTAGATCAGATCGTTTAAGAATCTAGCTGTTATATTTTAGGAGACAGGGCTCGACCTGTAATATATCCAAGTTTATGTGATACATTCTATTATAATGGTCTTACACTCTGTTCCTGAAATTACAAATGTCTCACAGGAAAAGGGTGAGTCAGATGTCATACTGGCAATGCCCTAACATGTTTATTCAGTCCGGGGTCAGAGCATGATTATTAAACCCTACTGAAAAAAATAAATTGACATTTTAGACTGAAAATCACATCCTTTCTAGGGGGTGTGCATACTGCCTGTGTGCAGATATTATGTGTCCCTGCAGTTATGAAGCATTTATGTGCTGTGGTGGATTTCCAACAAGTCAGTTCATCCTGTTTCCCATAGAGCAGGCTTGATTGGATCTGAAGGCAGCCCTTCTCTCCCCTCCATAATGGGCAAAATTTAATAGCTTACAGAAAGCCACAAACTCCATTCAACATGGCTGCTGCCATGTTCCCCAAGGCCCTGGGTGCTGGCTTCCCCCATCATCTGCCCTCTGTCCCCACCTGGGAGCCCTCTGTGAGGCTATCGCAGTGAGCAGTGTGTGGAAGAGGCAGTGGAGCATCTCTGCAGTGGAGGGGCTGTTACTGCAGGATAGTGTGGGGCCTGGTGCCTCCTGATGAGATATTAGCCCACTGAAGCCTGACCTTGGAAGAGCGGGCTCTGGCTCACTGAGCATCGGTCATCACCCTTCCAAATCAGGCTTCCACCATCACACTTTTCAGATTAGTTCTCTTGTTGCTCACAAGGATTGGATGCAAACGCTGATTTTCTCAGACCTTATTTCCCAGGAACAAGTTATGACCTGGGAGAAGCTGGGTCTGTAAAACTAGCAAGGAAAGCTGAAGGTGACCCTCTCATCTTTTGAAGTCTAAAATTATAGACCATACAAATGAGACCAATTATGAAACAATGTGCTTTGCAGGATTCGATGCAATAGACATGCGTTGAGTAATATCTAGTTGCCAGTCCTGGTTTCTTAACCTACCCCCCTAAAAAAAACCTAGCATGTGTTCCGCATATAGTAGGCATCTTTCCTTGCTAATCATACAGAAGTGACAAACTATGTTGAGAAGGCAAAACATGAAAATGGCAGTTGCCATATGACTGCAATTTCCTTGAGTTCACTTAAAAGGGCAGAATTATCTTCCGTAACGAGAATCCACTTAGCCAAGAGCCATCAGCAATGTTCCTCAGAAAAGTAGTACCAGTCAGGAAATAGCCTGCAGTGTAATTTCCAGAATATCTTTTCCTCCTCACCCTGTCCATGCTGTCCCTACCCTCTGTGCCATCCCAGTCCTGCCTGCTGAAATGAGAACATTTCAAGGCTTCTTTGAGCACTGCCTATAGACAGAGCTACGTTTCTTTGTACCAGCCCCACCCCAGCCAACTAAATAGTATCTGCTCTCTCCTTGGAACCCTGCTGAGGGGCTTAATCATTATGCATTTTTTGGGTTACTTCTTGCTAAGCTTATATTTAGTTATGAGTAATCAGTCTTACCCTCAGCACTAGACAATTAGATGACATAAGACTGGCACTGCATTTCGTTGCTGAATGGACTTGCTCATTCTTTGTATATTTCTTCAGTCCTTTTGTGGGGCCTGATCATGTGTCAGGAATTACACTAGGCCTTGGGGATGCCCCTGGGAATGAAATGGATCATCTTTGAAGTCACTGAGCTTCCTTCTCTCTGGTGGGAGATGTCGGCAATTCAATATACATTTACATTTTGATGCAGGTTTCTCAACTTTGGTGCAGGTTTCTCAACTTTGATGCTAGTGATATTTGGGGTCAGATAATTATTTGTCAAGGGAGATTGTCCTGTGCAATGCAGTACAGCTTTCCTAACCCCAGCTATAAAAACCAAAACTGTCTCCAGACACTGCCAGATATATCCTGGGGACAAAATTACCAGGCTGAGAATTACTGCTCTGACATGACAAATGCAAAGATAAATGTAGGTTCTACAGGAACCCAGATGAGGGGCATCTAACAAAGACTCTAGGGTCAAGGAAGGCATAACAGTCAAGACCCCAGTGGGAAATAGATGGTACTTTCAACTTGGACTAACCTTAGCGGGGCTGAATAAGACAATCCCTTACAACATGTGGCCATGGTGCAGGGAGACTATACAGAGGAGACTTATAAGCAAGGTCAGATATGTCCACGGGAAAGAAGGAGGGGGTGGTATATGAATGACACCTATTATTTCTATGTCTGAAATCTCACTTATAAGAATGTTTGTGTTCATAGTTAATTTGTAGAGGCTGCCCATCTGGCTGGTGAGAAGTTCAATCTGAGTCATATTTTAGGAGACTGTCTTTCCTCACTGGAGGATACAGAACGCTGAGAAAAGGTCTTTAGTTTTCAGTCCTTAGTGGTAGGCTTATTGTGTAAGTTCAAAAATGTTTGTTGAGTGAAGGAACAAAGGAAGTGAGGGAAGATGTGAAAAATGGAGGGGAAGAATGAAGGAAGGAAGGCAGGAAGGCAGGAAAGTAGGAAGGCAGGCAGGCAGGAAGGAAAAAAGGAAGGCAGGCAGACTGAAAGAAGGAGGGAAGAAATGAAGGAAGGAAGGAAGGAGGGAAGGAGGGAAGGAAGAGAGGGAGGGAGGGAAGGGAGGGAGGGAGGGAGGGAAGGAAGGGAGGGAGGAAGGGAAGGCAGGAAGGAAGAAGGGAAGGGAGGGAGGGAGGAAGGAAGGAAGGAAGGAGGGAAGGAAAGTAGGAAGGCAGGCAGGAAGGAAGGAAAAAAGGCAGGCAGGCTGAAAGAAGGAGGAAAGAAATGAAGGAAGAAAGGAAGAAAGGAAGGAAGGAAGTGCTGGTGGATCATGGATTCTAGATCCAGCTTCATCGTCACCCAGAGTGAGGTGCTGTCGCTGACTGGAGGTCTGCCTTGGAAATCGTGGGAAATGACAGCTAGTCTGCCTCTGGTGGGGGCACCTCCACAAACCCAAGCTTTGGACCTTTCATCCTCCCCCAGCTTGGTGTGCACCCACCTCCATGGCCTAGACGCTGTTTGCTTGTTTCTGTGAAACAAATGCTTGAATAGTAATAATCTTCTGGGTGCCTAGCAACTGCTTTAGACCCCATGACACAAAAGTCATTAACAACTCTGAGGCCAGAAGCTAAGAATTGAGGATTTGCAGGTCCTGCCACCTTTTTGGGGACGGGGCAGGGAAAATGTTTCTCATTCCTTCCATTCTTCTACAGCTCTGAGAACAGAACAGGAATCAGTTTTCCAATAGCCTAGACTGTCCTGTGACAGCAGAGGAGCGTGATGTTGAACCCAGGGAGGGAGCAAAGCAGTTTAGGGGAATTAAAACCTACTCTGTACTACACAGAAATCCAGTGAGGGCAGAGTTTGAAAAACTGGTAAGATAAAGGAAGAGAGAAAATGGGGTGCAAAAAACCTGAAAATTATTGCATTGATAACAGTTTTTACCGAGACCCATAAAGAACTGCAGCATATTGATGGAACACACACAAAAAAGTCTTTGTTTGTGCTTTTGTTCTCCGCCAATCTACGTGAGGTTCTGATAGGACGGGTGGCCCATACCTTCCACCCAGATGGGAGCACTCAGACTTTGAGGGCCCTGGATGGAGGCCCCACAGCAGGGGCAGCAGCAGAGCCGCACGCCTCACCTAGAGCTGTGTGCCATCCTGGCATCCCCTCAGCGCTCCTAAACAGGAATGGAATCTCCAGTCAAGAAAGTGCTATTTTTTATTTTTACCTGTTCATGTGTTGACTTTTTGGGAATGGAAACAGAACTGGGTATTTTCTTCAACACAGCAGCCAGACCAGCTGAATAAAGGACTGATCGCAGGCCTTCTAGAGTGTTCCGTGCCTCTGTGGTCTCAGGAATTCATCTGCTGTGTCCTCCCGTCTGCCCCCCCCCGCCCCCACCCCAGCCCTATACCCTTCCTGCTTCCCTCACCATCTCGTCAGTGTCCTTGATAATTCGACAAAGTTAATACCCGATTAATAACTCCTATGATAGAAGAGTTCCTGGATGAGCTGTAGCCCCCATTTACAATCTGCTGGTGATTGAAAAATTATGTTCAGCTCAGTAATAATTGATGGAAATGGTCTCTTCTCTTCTGCAGCTGATTTGCTTTGTAATTGTGATTTAATAATGTAAATATCACTTGTTTTCTTCTCAAGATGAATTGCCTTCTGATTTGCTAAGCTCAAGCCTCTTTGGGCTTTCTTATTGCTTTGTCTCTTCTCATGAGATTCTAGGTGAGATTTATTCCTTATTTAGCTGTGTTTTTCTTTATACACACACACCTAGGCACACACACACACACACACACACACCACACATTGAGTCAATGGTTGGAAGAAACACATATTACTTTTCAACCACCTACTGACTATCGAAAATTAGAGTTAATGCTTTTTAGAAATCACTAAACCCCACCCCATTATTTTCACTAAAGATAGAACAGGAAGCCTAGGGTGGTTACACAATTTATCCAAATGGACACAGAAAGTTGTAATCACTCCTGAGCCTAGTATGGTGTTACTTCCTCAATGGTGAGGAAAGTTTGAAAAGAATCACCCTGCGTCTTACTTCCTTTACTGCCGTGCCTTTATACCACTTGTGTGACTGTCTGTGTATGTGTGTATAATATGCAGAAAGCAATAAATATCACACTGTTGTTTACATTAATTTCATGACTTACTCTCAGGATACAATATTCTATAATTGAAAAAAGAAAACCTCTAGATCCAGTGGAAGTAGAGTAAGCTCACCGCATTGGAAGGGTGGCTGCCTCTCCATCATGACTCATTTTCTGCGGAAGACCCCTCTATGGGCAGCCCTAAAAATCTGCAGACACCACCGTCGAGGCACCAGGCTCCAGCACCTGCCCCATATGGTTTCCTGTGCAGCAGCCCCTTCCAAACGACCTGTTTCTATCCACGATCCTGCAGTCCAGGCTTGCTCTGTTGGAGCCCTAGTCACCTTCCAATCCTCTTTGTTTTTCTCCCTCACCGCAACATTGTCTGCCAAGAAGACGGAGGCTCCGTGCTTCCTAAGGCAACAAAAACAAAACTGATAAACTAATCTGGGCTAGTGGGAAACAGTCGAGGAACTGGCAGGGTCCTCCTTCCTCTCTAGGTCAGATGTGTTCATTTGATCCAGGCCTTGAGTGTGGTGTTGAGGAAGCACATGAAGACCCAGCAAGGAGGGCAGGGGATTCCCCTGGGGCCTGGGCAGGGAGCTTTGGAGGACGACCAGCCCTGGCTGCAGCCACATGTCACATCACAGCATTCTCAAGGCTCCATCTCCCAGAACCAGAGCCAGCCCAGGTTTCTGGGGCAGAAACAGAACTCACACCTCCAGACTTCACTTCCTAGAAGCTCCGAGCCCAAATCAAATGTCGAGTGCTGTCCAAGAACCGGGGGCGAGTGCACAGAATCCCGATATTCTGCTCCAGAAAGACCATCAGGAAAAGAGCCAGGAAAGGGTGGTGGCTGAGCGACCTAAGAATTGAGCTCACTGGGTCCCCTCGTTTTGCAGATAAAGAAACTGAAGCTGGATGAAGTAAAGTGGCCTGCTCAGGGGTCCTGGCTAGTTAGTGGTAGAGCAAAGGCCGAAACCTTGGCCGCCTCAGCTTCCATTTGGCCTCTCTGAACCTGTTGGCACTGAGCTGCCGTAGTCACAGGCCAGTTATAATGGTTGATGTGAAGCTGAAAGTTTGGGCATCGTACTGGAATTGTCTTCACTGTCCTGTAGGCCCCTTTCGTGGTTGCTCTGTATCTGGGTGGGAAGGACTAGCGAAGTAGCCATGTAACTAAGAAGGGACATTTTTAGTAAAGGCGAGGAGGACAGAAAGTAGGTAGAAGCATCATTTTCCTGCATTTGAAGTGTACCCTAAGACGCATGAAAATGGGCCTCAAATCATCTAAGTGGATGATTAGTTACACCTATGAGACATTATTCCAGTCTACTCATCAAGGGGAGGGAGGAAAGAACAGCTACTTGTCAAGATCTACATGAATAGAGTCTTAGAAAGGAAAGGAAAGAATTAATTTCCCCCATTAACACAAGACATTACGTTCAGACACACATAGTCCTTCATAATTGTCAAAACCTCTCTTTCCTCCCCATCACCAAGCAGCTAAAGCACAGTGACAGATGAGAGCTACCTTGAAATTGTCACAGTGTCTCTATTTTTATGCATGGACTGTCAAGACCTCAAATAAAGCCAGTATGGCTTGGGCCAGCTCTGCAGGGAACTTATGCTCCCTTGTGGGACAGGGACCCTGAGCTCCTGGGTTGGAACCCAGTCCATCAATGCCATGATTATCAGATTTCCAGAACTTAAGGAATTATTTGGGATTCTTAGTCATAGACCATCTTGCTCGGTGATGAAAGGTTATAAAACATTAAAACAGATAGCGACCTTGGAGTTCATCCAATGCAATTTTTGTATTTGATAGAAAAAATAATTGAGATTTGAAGGGCTGAAAACACTTACTGAAAATCACATATTCGTGACAAAACTGGGATTAGATCGTTGGTCTTCTGATCTCGAATTCAGTGGTTTCCTCCTTGAGTTCTACAGTTAGCATGAGTCACAGAAGGTCGTATAAAGTGACTTCTTGGGTGACTAGGCTAAGGAGGGAGGTTAGCAAGACGGATGCCTTTGGTGAGAAGTCAGTTTATCATAGTCCAAGGTAGATGGTAAGAGGGAGACAGATTTGCCTAGAATAGCACAAGGTACAGATGAGAAGAGCCCTTGACAGGAAAGTTTTCAAAGGGACCCCCGCCTGTAGTGGAGACTTCGCCCCTTGAGTGCACAGCTCCTAATGCTTTCCTCTCAGTGCACACTAGGTCCCAGTGCATGAGCAACGCTATCTCCCCGTGACGCTTCAGAGCTCAGACCTTTATGCTCTGCGAAGTGTGCAGGATGTCTCTGGTTATGGCTTGCATGCCAATTGTGCTGCCTGGGTTAGTGGGTACTTTGCCTATAAGCTAATACAAGTATTTTGAAAATATTGATAAATGCTGAAGGTTGGCATCATTGTTAAGCAGCTGTGATGCCAGGAACTAATATAGGGAAAGGATAAAAGAAAGAGCATCGAATAAAAGGGAAGAAAGAGAGGAAGGAAGAAGAGTCAGGCTGCATCCAGGCCTCATCTGCAGAAACTAGGCTGTGCTGTTTCTCAAAAGGGCATTTCCCCAATACCCTGAAAGTCCCCTAGGACTGTTTCTCTCATTGCTCTGGGCCTTCCCAACCGCTTCAGAAAGGGGAAGGTCTGGTACCTGGTCTGCCAGGACTTTGAGCCAGGAGCTCTTGAGCCCCAGCTGGCTTTCCTTCTCCTGGGGGCTGCGATGCTGATTCCCTCTCTGGTCGGCTTAGGCTCCAACCAGCTGCAATTGTCTGTCTCCCATAGAAGAGTATAGCTGATGAGCCTGGAGCTCTGGGAGAAAGAGAGCACCCAGAATCTTTCTTGACCATCAGTCCAGCAGAGTCCTACATTGGAGCAGCCACACCCTATTTGGTCCTAAGCCACTGCCTCTCTCTTTTAATTTTTTATTATTTTTTATTTTTTTATTATACTTTAAGTTCTAGGGTGCATGTGCACAACGTGCAGGTTTGTTACATATGTATACATGTGTCATGTTGGTGTGCTGCACCCATTAACTCGTCATTTACATTAGGTGTGTCTCCCAGTGCTATCCCTCCCCCCTCCCCGACTCCATGACAGGCCTCGGTGTGTGAGAACACTTCCTGTTTCCAAGTGTTCTCATTGTTCAATTCCCACCTATGAGTGAGAACATGCAATGTTGGTTTTCTTGTCCTTGTGATAGTTTGCTGAGAATGATGGTTTCCAGCTTCATCCGTGTCCCTACAAAGGACATGAACTCATCTCTTTTTTATGGCTGCATAGTATTCCTTGGTGTATATGTGCCACATTTTCTTAATCCAGTCTATCATTGATGGACATTTGGGTTGGTTCCAAGTCTTTGCTATTGTGAATAGTGCTGCAATAAACATACGTGTGCATGCGTCTTTATAGCAACATGACTTATAATCCTTTGGGTATATACCCAGTAATGGGATGGCTGGATCAAATGGTATTTCTACTTCTAGGTCCTTGAGGAACCGCCACACTGTCTTCCACAATAGTTGAACTAGTTTACAGTCCCACCAACAGTGTGAAAGTGTTCCTCTTTCTCCGCATCCTCTCCAGTACCCATTGTTTCCTGACTTTTAATGATCGCCATCCTAACTGGTGTGAGATGATATCTCACTGTGGTTTTCATTTGCATTTCTCTGATGACCAGTGATGATGAGCATTTTTTCATATGTCTGTTGGCTGCATAAATGTCTTCTTTT
This sequence comes from Theropithecus gelada, assembly GCF_003255815.1. Taxonomy (NCBI): domain Eukaryota; kingdom Metazoa; phylum Chordata; class Mammalia; order Primates; family Cercopithecidae; genus Theropithecus; species Theropithecus gelada. The sequence continues at coordinate 123,555,828 of NC_037682.1, read as the reverse complement.
GAGAAGTGTCTGTTCATATCCTCTGCCCACTTTTTGATGGAGTTGTTTGTTTTTTTCTTGTAAGTTTGTTTGAGTTCTTTGTAGATTCTGCATATTAGCCCTTTGTCAGATGAGTAGATTGAAAAAATTTTCTCCCATTCTGTAGGTTGTCTGTTCACTCTGATGGTAGTTTCTTTTGCTGTGCAGAAGCTCTTTAGTTTAATTAGATCTCATTTGTCAATTTTGGCTTTAGTTGCCATTGCTTTGGGTGTTTTAGACATGAAGTCCTTGCCCATGCCTATGTCCTGAATGGTATTGCCTACATTTTCTTCTAGGGTTTTTATGGTTTTAGGTCTAACATTTAAGTCTTTAATCCATCTTGAATTAATTTTTGTATAAGGTGTAAGAAAGGGATCCAGTTTCAGCTTTCTACATATGGCTAGCCAATTTTCCCAGCACCATTTATTAAACAGGGAAACCTTTCCCCATTTCTTATTTTTGTCAGGTTTGTCAAAGATCAGATGGTTGTAGATGTGTGGTATTATTTCTGAGGGCTCTGTTCTGTTCCATTGGTCTATATCTCTGTTTTGGTACCAGAGATATAGTAGTCTATATATATCTCTATATATAGTAGATATATAGTATATAGATATATAGTCTATATATATAGTAGATATATAGTCTATATCTCTGTTTTGGTACCGGTACCATGCTGTTTTGGTTACTGTAGCCTTGTAGTATAGTTTGAAGTCAGGTAGCATGATGCCTCCAGCTTTATTCTTTTGGCTTAGGATTGTCTTGGCAAAGCGGGCTCTTTTTTGGTTCCATATGAACTTTAAAGTAGCTTTTTTCCAATTCTGTGAAGAAAGTCATTGGTAGCTTGATGGGGACAGTATTGAATCTATAAATTACCTTGGACAGTATGGCCATTTTCACAATATTGATTCTTCCTATCCATGAGCATGGAATGTTCTTCCATTTGTTTGTGTCCTCTTTTATTTTGTTGAGCAGTGGTTTGTAGTTCTCCTTGAAGAGGTCCTTCACATCCCTTTTAAGCTGGATTCCTAGGTATTTTATTCTCTTTGAAGCAATTGTGAAGGGGAGTTCGCTCATGATTTGGCTCTGTTTGTCTGTTATTGGTGTATAAGAATGCTTGTGATTTTCGCACATTGATTTTGTATCCTGAGACTTTGCTGAAGTTGCTTATCAGCTTAGGGAGATTTTGGGCTGAAACAATGGGGTTTTCTAAATATATAATCATGTCATCTGCAGACAGGGACAATTTGACTTCCTCTTTTCCTAATTTAACATGCTTTATTTCTTTCTCCTGCCTGATCACCCTGGCCAGAACGCCACTGCCTCTCTTAAAAAGGTTGAGTGTTGGGCCTGCCCCAGGCTCAGGGTAAGATGCCACCAGTACCTAAGGCCCTACAGCCTAACAGCAGACCTTTCAGTAGACCAGGAGTATGTTGGCCATCTGGCTTATGATCCAGACCAGTGCACTTTAAAGAATGAAAGATGACAGTTAAAAAGTATGCTGTTGGCCGGGTGTGGTGGCTCACGCCTGTAATTCTGGCACTTTGGAAGGCCAAGGCAGGCAGATTTCCTGAGCTCAGGAGTTCGAGACCAGCCTGGGAAACATGGTGAAACCCCATCTCTACTAAAAAATAATAATAATAATAAAAATTAGCCAGGCATGGCAATGTGTACCTGTAGTCCCAGCTACTCAGGAGGTTGAGGCAGGAGAATTGCTTGAACCCAGGATGTGGAGGTTGCAGTGAGCCAAAATCGTGCCACCGCACTCTAGCCTGGGCAACAGAGCACGAGACTCTGTCTCAAAAGAAAAAAATAAAAAGTACGCTGGGAAGACAGGTGTCAACTGGCACTGTCCCAGGAAAACGTAACTATGGGTCCACCCGACTTATGAAAACAACAAAGGCATTCCTGATGCTGCTATACAAATAAATTAATCCTCAGGGAAAGCAAATCAGATGCAGTTGGCATTAGAAGGAAAATTTTAATTCCCCCAAAGGCAAGCGAAGGGCAAAGGATTTACTTTGATGTTATAACTAATTGAAGGTTTTGTATATTGCCCACCTGCTGGCAGATGCCAGCCCTGTAGGTCTGCTTTGGGCTCAAGAAGCCACTGTGCCAAAGCACCCTCAGGTAACACAGTATTGGCAGTCCACTGACCATGCCAGGACACAAGACATTCCTGTACTACAAAAATATAGCCTTCTTGAAGAAACTGGGCCTGGGTGACTGGCTGTGCTTGAGTAGGCTGCTGTAGACAAGGTTAAGGCAACTTTCTTAAGACACTGTAAATGAAAGAGGCAGTGTCTCCTTCCATGCATTGATCAGGTTTCTAAAAAAAATGCTGTTGTTTAATTATGAAGGTTTTTTTAAAGCAGTACTTTTACTTCTCAGAACTCATTTCACTTTTACTTGTTAATACTTAAAATAACCCTGTTGGTTTAGAATCCAAATAATCATAGTCATAAGAGGAAAATGTATAAAATAAATAAAAACTTTTCAAGTGTACTTAAACATTTTGTCAATAACTTAGCTGTTTAAGCTCTGCTATTTAAAAATAATGATTTTTCTCCTTATACCCCTGCATTGTTTGGGTCTGAACTGTTAGTTTCAGTTTATTTTTAATACTTTTTAGAATAAAAATGCTAGCAACTTTTTTTAGGCCCAAATAGGCTACTCTGCTCATCAAATGGATTTAAGCTCCTATCCTCAGTCATTTGTGTGCCTATATGGAATTCTAGTGTTTTGCATCCTCATATTCTCTCTCTCTTCCTCCCGCCCTCCCTCCCTCCTCTGCCTCTCTCTGTCTAGCTCCTCTCTTCCTTTCCTGGCACACACGCTGCACTTTCATTTAAAGGGAATGTGCCACATCCTCACAGGTACCCTGGCTGTTTCTGTGACACTCACTCAGAACCACTCCCAGTGAGTCAACAGTATCATCTAAATCCTAAAAATGTTGTGTCTTGATTCTTCCCACACGTAACGAACCCATCTCAAAAAAAAAAAAAAAAAAAAAAAAAAAAAAAAAAGAGAGAGAGACACAAGCAGAGCCAAGCTAAACGCACCTCTTCACCATGCTTTGGAAAGAAGCCTCTTGTCTTCATGCTCTTCGTTGGACTATCTGGGGATCCCTAGCTGCTGGAGACTGACCCTGGCTATCACCATCCTACCCCACAAAAAGATTTATTTTTCCGGACTCACCTACAATAAAGCTGCTGCTGTTGACATCATGATGGTATATTTTGCATAGAAGTTGACAGTTGACAGGAGATCTGAGCACACTGTAAGATGTGCACATCCTCATATACTCCTTGGCTCTGAATGACTTCTCAGCAGAGGAAGCCTGGGAGAATACATGTGGAACTGGAACTTGGAAAATGAAAGCAACAGGAGTCCTCAACTTACCAACCCTGAATTCTCACCCCTGACTGTACATTAGAGTCTCCTGGGAAGTTTTAGAGGATGCTGGTGCTGGGACCCCCAGCCCAGACCCTGTTCACCAATCCATTAGCACGAAGGCAAGAGTCTATTTTTAAAGTGCTCCTTGGGTAAGTCTCATGACCCACCAGGGATGAGAACATCTATTTTTGGTGTGTCCTCTTAAACATGATTTCAGACAGTTTCCTTGACATCCCTTCTTCTCCTCCACTTACAAAACAAAACGCTTTACATCCTTTCCTCTTTAACTCTTCCCGGTAAAGAGTTCAAGAGTCCCAGTGTATGAGAGTTTCTCTTTGGGGACAGTTGTACTGGAGGAGTCACTTGAGTCCTTCTGTCTTTGTGTCATCCTCAGTTACTCCCGGTCTGACGATGAGAGGCATTAAACACTTCCATCATCCTCACGCATGCATGGAAGGGAAGACCTAGAAAACTCCCACCCCTGCCAGGAAATTCCTCTGAGCCCCCAGCTATGGAGATCTTTATTAATGTACTCCTTCCCCCGCTGGAAGCACAGTTAACTTTCACGGTCACACATTGATCTTGTGATTAGCCAACTTACTGTCAGCCTCAGGGAAGGCAGCCAGCATGGCAGCCCTGGATGGGGGCAAGCCACTCTTCCCAAGAGGAGGTCCTGGTGGCCACAGTCTGAGAAAGTTTTCTGAGCCCAAGACAAAGCTTCTGTCACTGCCAGCAAGTGAGACATTGACCAGGGGCTTGGCCTCCAAACCAAAATGACTTTAGCACAATCAGTTGCTTGTATTAATTAAAGGAAAATGGAACAGTGGGTTTATCACACTTTTCATTAACTCCAGTGCGGCAAAGGTAACAAATCTGGAATTTGGGAGCAGGCAAGGCTGCAATGTACTGCAGTCCACACTCCTTGGTTTAATTAAAGAGGGCGAGCTCAGAGTTGCTTGTTGCCAGTAGGGGTCTAAGGGAGAGTCAAGGATTGGATGTTGGGGTGGGGGGCAGAGTGGGGGGCAGATAATGTGGAGGAAGAGTCTGGCAGAAAGAGAGTGGATTAAATAGGAGAGGGAGAGGGGGAGTTCTGCAGGGATTCAGTTTTCAAACCTAGCCATCAGGCATAACGTGAACACATACTGTGTGCTTAGCCTACGTTAGCTGCTGTTAAGGAGTTAAGGAAGTAGAAGATGTGATGTCTACTCAGGGTGCTTGCAACTTGGACAGTGGACTAGGAAGAAGGGTAGACAGTACAACACTCAGGTTATATGAGCCATACTGGGTCCCAAATGCTAAAACCCTACCATAATTCCAAATTCAAGCATGTTTCTGATGTGTATCCTTCAAAAGAAGGGGGCTCTCATGTCAGGAGGTATGTGATGGAGAAGGATGCCAGAAGATCTCTAGGATAAAAGGAGAAGCCCTATTCATAGCCCCCAGAGGTTTCTAGAGGGCAGCTTTCCTCCACCCTGTCCACTCTTTGCCTCCCCCATGGGAGGTTGGTGACCAACGTCATGGTAAAGTGGTTGCTCGGTCATCTATTAGGCCTAGTTAAGCAGACATAAGGCTGCCATCTAGAAGTGAGGGCATCACTCCTGTGTCTCCATCCCCTCCCTGGCCTGCTACCTGGGTCTGGCGTCCTCCTTGCTCCAGACTCTGCATTGCAACATAGCTCGTACTCTTGGCTCCACTTTGAGCCTGCGACTGAGTACTAAAGTCAAGCATTCTACTGTGCAAACCCCACTGTCTCTAATTCTCAGGGAGAAAGGCAAGAACCTCATGTCAGCCTTGGATCCCAAGTGGGGATTATAGTCCAGCTGATGTTTTGATCTGCTCATGGCTCAGTTTTGTGATTATGTTCTATTAGCCAAAATCCTGCAGCGAAAGAAAGATGAGTGATAGGATTCAGGCACATGTTTCCTCAGGAACTTTTGACGGTCTCTACCTTTCCTTGTACACGTCAAGGATGAGAAGCGGTGGGGAGGAGGCAGTTTCAGGCAGCCTTAGCTCCTTCCTGTGGTCTATCTTGATCCAGATGTCCATGACGGGATGTCCAGCAGATATTTACAAGCATGGTTCTTCCATTGCAAAGTAAAATCTGTGTTCCTTGACAGCTTGAACCCAGGTTTCGAGAGTAGGTAAAAGGCTTGTTTCTAAGATGGTTCAGGCAGCCTAGTTGTGGCCTTATAGGCCAGAGGTACTTGATCGCCAATCACCTGGACATTTGATTCCAACTTTGCAAATTCAGTATTGATCAGAATCATCTGTAATAGTCTCTCTTGCTGGGCAGCAGGGAAACTCCTTTTCTTGTTTTCCCAGAAACCCAACCATGTGAGCCAAAAAGACTCGAGTGGCCACACTCTGCCCACTCCCACTGGCTTCCTTCCGGCAGCTCATTTCCCGCTTGGTTTCTTGCTCCTCCCACTTCCCTTCCCCACACCTTGTCCTCCCTGTGTGGCTGCCTCCTGAAACCCTAGATCCTCCTCACTGCCCTAATCTCCTGTTGTTCTTTTCCTTGGTAGCACAAGCCCCCAGAAATGTTCCTCCTGGCAAGTCTGTGTGTTACCTCCTGGCAGGTCTGGTACACGCTGCAGCAGGTGTGCTGACATTTTATCTCGGTGCAGTGTCTGCAGGTAGAGCCATGCCCTAGACAGCAAACCTAGAAGGACAGTCAGGGTGGGGATGCTCATGGGTGACTTTTAATCATTCCAAATGGAGAAACCAGATGGGGATTGCCTCAATACAAAGTTTTGTTGTTGTTATTGTTGTTGCAAACTGTGAATAGACCAACAAAGAGATCGGTCACCTGTTTTAGTCTGTTCTTATGCTGCTAAAAAAGACATACCCGAGACTGGGTAATTTATAAAGCAAAGAGGTTTAATTGACTCACAGTTCCACATGGCTGGGGAAGCCTCACAATCATAGTGGAAGAGTCAGGGACATCTTACATGGCAGCAGGCAAGAAGCTTGTACAGGGGAACTCCCATTTATAAACCCATCAGATCTCATAAGACTTCCTCACTACCACGAGTAGAGTATGGTGGAACTGCGCCCATGATTTAATCATTTCCACCTGGCTCCGCCCTTGACACGTGGGGATAATTACAATTCAAGGTGAGATTTGGGTGGGGACACTCCCAAACCCTATCTTCACCTCCTAAAATTGTCCCCAGAGGTATTCACAGAGAAGACAAGATATTCTGTCAGGACTTTGTATAATCTAAAAAGTGGAAGGCTAAAATCTTTGACCCCTCATGTTTCTTTCAACTTTATAACTCTAAGGAACTGGCTGAGGCAATAAACAGGAGAACTGGATGCAAGAATGAGGGCTGAGATATCGCTGGCACAAAAGGACATAAAGAGAGAAAGGAAAGAAGTAGGTCAGGAAGGCCCCCATATTTTGCTCTGGATTTCCTGTTTGATCTTTTTCATTCCCAAATGCTTAGGATCCTTTCAGCTCTAATAAATCTTTTTGACTCACTACACCTTACTTGAGGGATCTAGAAATGACAAAGAACTAAAAATTGAGATATGGAAAAATATAAACCACTTTGAGTCCTGGCCCCATGAGATTGCAGACTACCCAAGGTGAAGGTCCTTGTTTTCTACATCATCTCTGTCCCCATTCCCTCACCAAAGAGTCTGACGCAACACCTTGCTCATCCTGGATGTGAGCAGAATAAGTGCAGTGAGGTCAGAGCCAGCAGGCCGGCCAGTGGTCCTTCTCCCATAAGTCGTTTCTCTGTCTGTTCCTCCATTTCTAGCAGAACAGACCCTGCTTGTAGATGTTGCATGCTCTTTGTATTCTGTGACTGTGCTGTCAGAATGTGTGCCCTACCGAGGAAGCCCCCTTAGATCCACATAACCCTGAGGCTTTTGCTCATTCTATCCCCAAGGATGCATCATGCATCTGAGGCAAGGACCCCCATATCCCCTGATGAATGGCCTCATTTGTATTTTTGCAGATCTTAATTTTGCTAATGCAGTGAATTGAACTCATCTTCTTTGAAGCACTCTTTCCATGGAAACAGCCTTGGTTTTTATGCATTTCTGCCAATGATTCAGAATCTGCTTTCTGTTGCTTCCAACCATGTTATATTAGGATGCTGGAGTGCTTAGAGCAGGCATAATGCCTCTGGGTTACTCTCTTAGTACAGGACATTTCGCTGTAAAGCAAAACTGTTGAGCAGACTTGCAGTTCCTGTTTGACAAGGAAAATATTACAATCTTATAGCCTTTTAAAAAATTCCTTGGTGAACATGTCTTTAGAATCTTTCCAGTGGCTCACAGGCCATCTTGCTTGCCCCACCTCTGTCTTTCTTTCCTTCCTCCTCCTCCCTCTCCTTCCTATCCTATCCTGTCCCTCCCTCATCTGTTTCTCCCTGCCCATTTCCCTTCTTTTAGTTCATAGTCAGCAATTTGGTTTCCTGGCAGCTAGTAGAGAGGATTAAAACATTGATTGCCTTCTGCCCCATTATCTGCAGACTGGAATCAGGATTTTACATTTTACAACCAGAACCGAAGAGGGCAGCCCTACAGCTTCCTAAGTCTCCAGTCATGTAGCAACCTAGATTCATTCTGCTTTAAAAATCTCACCCAGCATTCAAAGTAGTTAAGAAAATACGGTGGCTCAAGCCTGTAATCCCAGCACTTTGGGAGGCCGAGACGGGCGGATCACGAGGTCAGGAGATCGAGACCATCCTGGCTAACACAGTGAAACCCCGTCTCTATTAAGAAATACAAAAAACTAGCCGGGCGAGGTGGCGGGCGCCTGTAGTCCCAGCTACTCAGGAGGCTGAGGCCGGAGAATGGCGTGAACCCGGGAGGCGGAGCTTGCAGTGAGCTGAGATCCGGCCACTGCACTCCAGCCCGGGCGACAGAGCGAGACTCCGTCTCAAAAAAAAAAAAAAAAGAAAAGAAAATAACATGTAAGTCACCTTCACCGAGTCTGAGATGGAGAGAAGTTTCAACAACATTTTCCATTTTTCAACAAAGGAACATGTTTTGGCGAGGATGCATGTTTTGTGGGAAGATCGTGAAGAATCCATGCGTCCTGATCCTCAGCCTCAATGTAGCCAGCCTACTGAGCCCTAAACCCCCAAAACAGTGAGTCTTTGGAGGGGCAGGCTCCACAAGAGTCTCAGCCTGAGGGGCTCTTAGTATATTTTCCTAACACGCTGACCCTAGAGGACTTCACGTGTGTGGGTGGGAGAAAGCCCATGAACAGTGCGGCATGGGGCATCACAGCTTCACTGCTCAGGGTGTGGCCCCGTCCCAGCCATGGAGGCAGCCCCTGGGCATGTGTCAGAAATTTGGAATCCCAGACCCCACTCCAGACCTACTGGATCAGAATCTATATTTAAAAAGAAAAATCTTTGAAGAACTTATATGCAAATTAAAATCTGAGAAGCGCTTACTTCATTGTACAAGCTTGACAAAATTCATTTTCTCCACTTAATGAGGTAGTATTATAACGATCCCCATTTTACATGAGATGCACTTTTTCTTCCTTCCTTCCTTTTCTGCTGTTGCATAACTGGTCCCATAAAAACAGCATCACAGACATTCCAGAGGCTGCCGTGTCATCTGGTAATTCTGCTGGAAGGATGCAGGACCTGTCTTACCCATGCAGATGCACACGGGCCTCCCCCTTCTGTGAAGCCATCCCCTCCCTATGTGTAGGTCGACATTTCTAAGTCCACTGGCATTTGTGGATCTCACTTTATCTGGAGCTTTTAAGGCATCTGGCTCAGGTCCACCGAGCAGCGTGATCTGGGGCTTTCTTCTCTCTGAGGCAAGGGGAATGTTGACCCTGCCTGAGACTCCAGCCAGGCCCTCAGCAGGTAGCCCATGTGTTTGGTTAAATGCAATGCAATTTAATTACTCATGGCAAAATCCTCTGTGGTACATTTTGAAAAAATAATGGAGCCATAGTAGTAGAAAGCCAGGCTTCTTATCCTACCACACTTATTTCTTGCAGAAAATAAAAAGATGGTGAGGTGAGTGTGGAACATCATTTTGATGTGTTTGATTCCATTGTAGTTTAATCCTTAAAAATGCTTAGACTGGTCAACTAACTTTTCTTTGTTAAATTTTATTTAAAAAGTAATCTCAGAATCCCTTTCACTGTGATATTCTGTTAGCCTATGTAGAAATAAAGGGAGTAGGGCAAGAAAGTGTTTGCATGTCCGTAATGCACCTTGAAGAGTTAGGATATGAACTAACCTGGATCATTATGTCTGCTGTGGTACAGGCTTTTGATCCAGCAGCAGCACCCAGCAAATGGGGACTTAACCCAGATCCAGCTGGCCCATGCTCTGGAGTTTCTTCCTTGAAATTGTCTAAGTTCCCGTCTGGTGCCTGGGACCATCTGGGGCAAGCAGCATCATTCGGGAGAGACACTCAGATCCTAGGCTAGGTGTGGTCGCTGTTTCATACCCCATTTCTTCACTCTGGGGATATTCCACCCGGCACCATTCAGCCACTCCTTATATGAGTTCACCCGGATTTCCCAGTGACTCTGAACCTCACATCTGTGAGTACGTTTTGGGACCCTGTCCTCAGGACCAGGCTTGAGGAGGGTAGCCAGGCAAGTGAATTGCTCCCACTAGCCAATGCATTATTTCCTCCATGGAAGTGCACAGTTTGGGCTAACAGAATGGTGCTGATTTGCAGTGACATTTCTATACATAGATTGGTAGCCAGTACCCAGAGACCGATGGTACTCCCTGGTTGGGCATGACCTGGGGTAAGACATGGAGGCAAGGAAGACAGCGAGAGCCAGAAAGCACACAGTCTGGGGAAATGGGCAGGTAGGTGGTGGGAGCCCCCAAGGCTTAGACTTGGAGCAGAGTCAGGGCACCCAAGTACCTGCCTCCTTACCCCCTATGCCTCAGCCCACCTCCACAGATCCTTACTGTTGCACACCCTACACCCTACACACCAGCCCACCTCCTCCACCTTCCTGCTGCACACCCTACACCCTACACACCAGCCCACCTCCTCCACCTTCCTGCTGCACACCCTACACCCTGCACACTGGCCCACCTCCACAGAAACCTTCCTGCTGCTCACCTTGTACCCTGTACATCGGCCCACTCCCTCCACCATCCTGCTGTCTATCCTACACCCTGCACACTGGCCCACTCCCTCCACGTTTCCGCTGCCCACCCTACACCCTGGACACCAGCCCATCTCCACAGACACGTTCCTGCTGCACACCCTACACCCTACACACTGTCCCCACCTTCCAGCCTCCTGCTGCCCACCCTATACCTTGCACACCATCCCAACTCTACAGACACGTTCCTGCTCCACACCCTACGCCCTACACACCAGCCCATCCCCTCCACAGACACCTTCCTGCTTCACACCCATGGTGGACCCAAACCTATTGGATCAGAACATGCTTTCACAAACTTGTGGGGAAAGCTAACATTTTTGTTGCCCTGAAAACTACTGTGGCCCTCAGGACTGCAGGCCTGTAAGAAAGGCAAATAGCTGTGCCTTATCCTTGGGCTTTATCTTGGTTTTCGAGGGATCTCAGTGTTTTGACAGAATCCAGAACATTTGTGATGGAAGACAGAGGGTCTGTTGTGTTTGCACTGGACCACAGGGAGTAATATAAGGGGTAAGGTGGAGAGGCCAGATTGTTGCAAGAACCTGTAATGGTGACATAAAAGCAACAAAAATTTTGCAGCCCATAATATTTTGAATTATGAATGACAAGTTTCACAGGTACCTGAGAATGAATCCTCCAGGGAGCTCCACCAAATTGAGTATTAAATCCACTAGGCCATTCTGGCAACCACAGATCCAGCATTCGGGTCTATCACACTTGTGTTGGCCAGTGCATATTGAGCACCTATTACAAAGCCATCATGGGGTCCTTCCTCGTTCGTTCATTCTCACTCTATCTTCTCCAAAACAGGTAGAAACAAAACTAACTACTTTGCATTTATTTATATTAAAGTGTGGAATGTTTACTTATTTGTTCTACAAATAGTAGTTTGTATTCTGCATACAAAAACATTTCTACGTAATGAAAAATTAAGATGTGTTCCACAGTAACATACTCTAAAGTTATTCCATGGTTTTATTATATTATTGATCATGACAATTCTTTTTAAAATATCAGTTTGATGATGCACCAAAGTATTTATCATGTCATCTCTGAGTTAATTATCACAATAATCATATAAGAAAAATAATGACATGTTTTCTTACCAAATGCTCTAAAAAAGTTAAGTGGCTTGGCTGAAAATACATTGATGCAAGACACAAGCAGAGAATTTCTTTCTTCCATTGCCGTATCTTTTGAGCAACTTGATGCCCTCTGTCTTTGACTTGATGTCTACTCCATTCTGATGGCTTTTTCTCTTCCTTCTCCTACAGTCTCTAGATGTGAATATGGCTCTGTCCCTGGTTACACGGTTTCCTGATTGTTTCCTGTCTGCTTCTTTCTTCCCAGAAGGCCAGGGCTTTGTAAGTGAGGATGAGTACCTGGAGATCTCTGACATCAAGCGAGACCAGTCTGGGGAGTACGAATGCAGCGCGTTGAACGATGTTGCTGCGCCCGATGTGCGGAAAGTAAAAATCACTGTAAACTGTGAGTGGACCTGCAGCCGGGGGGTTCTGGGGAACAGAGGGCACCGGGAGTAGGCGGACAATCTGGTAATGGCAGTGCCATTTTCCAAAAGACCCAAGTTGCTGCCAACAGGAAAATACTTCATCAAATGGCTTTGCTCACCATGGCCTCCATGCCATTTGTCCCTGGCGTCTTACTGTGACTGCCAGAGTTTTCAGCAAATGGAGAGAATTGTTAACTGAGAATAGGTTTGGAGGCCTGAAAAAGATGTTGGGGTCAATGCAATATCTTCAGGCAAGTTATTTTTCCTGAAATAAATGATTATTTCACTGGGAAAGAGGGTTGTCACAAGTAATCCACTTACGTAGCAAATGGCTGGATGTGCCCTTCTTCTCTTTCATGAAATCACTCTGTGTGCCTGCATGCATGTGTGTGTGCGTGCGTGCGTGTGTGTGTGTGTGTTTCCCACAGATCCTCCCTATATCTCAAAAGCCAAGAACACTGGTGTTTCCGTCGGTCAGAAGGGTATCCTGAGCTGTGAAGCCTCTGCAGTCCCCATGGCTGAATTCCAGTGGTTCAAGGAAGATACCAGGTACCTTTTAAATGATGCCTGGACAGTTCTGAAGCAGAGCTGATGGGCCATCTTCACATGGGAGAAGGATGATTGTGAAGGAAAGGGGAAAGATAAGGCAAAACAGAAATGGTTTATACCCTCTTTTGTAACAAAGTCTCCTTTTACAACCAGAAAAACATGGAGGAGGCTGGGAAGTGAACAAAATGAACTGACCATGATTCTGAATCTGAGACTTGTTGTAGACATGTCAGTCATTGGGAATTAGAAGCCAGTACATTTATCCTGTTGGGTAAAAGCATCGTTTCTCTTGTCCTCCTGTTGGACACTGAGGTTCTTAGGGTTTGAGTTTGAAGGACAAGGTTAGTTGGAGAGAAGCGTTTTGTGAGGAGGAGGGCCTCTTTGTAGAATGAATAGATGGCAATGCCTTCCCTCTTGCAGGTTAGCCACTGGACTGGATGGAGTGAGGATTGAGAACAAAGGCCGCATGTCCACTCTGACTTTCTTCAATGTTTCAGAAAAGGATTATGGGAACTATACTTGTGTGGCCACAAACAAGCTTGGGAACACCAACGCCAGCATCACATTGTATGGTGAGTGCCAGAAGCCTGGATGCAGCAGGCTCAGCCACATGGGGAGGCTTGAGGGACTCAGGAGGGAGGAAGTTGCAATCTGCTTGGCCTGTGTCCATCCATCCTGCTCAACCCACCACCTGTAGATAAGACATACTTCTCCCTGCCATTCCCCTAGCATGCCATGCAGAGATAGTTACATGGTAATTGATATTTCATGGTCATTAAAAGGCAAGGTTTGCCCTTACAACAGGAGTAAACCAAATTGTGAATCAGATAGAATGGTGTTTGTATAAAGAAGATAGAACCATGGTTCACGCCTGTAATCCCGGCACTTTGGGAGGCTAAGACAGGTGGATCACGAGGTCAGGAGATCGAGACCTTCCTGGCTAACATGGTGAAACCCCGTCTCTACTAAAAAAAAAAAAAAAAAAAAAAAAAATTAGCCGGGCGTGGTGACGGGCGCCTGTAGTCCCAGCTACTCGGGAGGCTGAGGGAGGAGAATGGCGTGAACCCGGGAGGCGGAGCTTGCAGTGAGCCGAGATTGTGCCACCGCACTCCAGACTGGCGACAGAGTGAGACTCCGTCTCAAAAAAAAAAAAAAAAAAAAGAACCATGGGTCAATTCAACTGTATAATCTTAAGATGCCTTCTGTAGTTGGAGTCTATGATTCCGGGGTGATATTTGTTGCTTTAAACCTAGTCAATTGCTTCCATCATGATTCTCATTGTTGCTTGCATTTCGTGTTCTCATCCGTGGGGAGGAATGGAGTAGCAGTCTGAGACCTTATCAGGTGGCTGTTCTATCCACAACTGGAGCAGCAAACCCCCTCTGAAGGTCTTTCCCTCCCATATGGGTGGAGAAGACTTGGGAGCCCGGACTGACCTCCTTTAAAGCCCTTATGTCTCCCTGACTCCATTTTCCCACACTGCCGCATCCATATCCTTCTGCAACATTTCACACCATGGGCCAGGACCAGCTTGTTGTGATACTTTATGTGCGTATGTATTTGTTTATTTGCTGAGGTTTGTTTAGAGGGAAGCATCTGATGAGTAGGATGAGAGGATGAAGGATGAAGAGAGGTATCCACGTTTCCACGTGCACCTCAGACACAAGTACACAAGTTTTCAGCTCTGACCTTAACTAAACTTGGTCCACCAACCATCTGAAATGTGTGATCTATGTCTTTTGTTTTCTCTCTGCATTGTGTGTGCATTGTGCTGTGTGTGTCTTAGAAATAAGCCCCTCATCAGCAGTGGCAGGTGGGTACAGCATGTTCCTTCCTACCTCTGCCTGCCTGAATGCCTATGCCTTTGAGTTTTAGCCTACTTCAAAGATAGGCTTGCCTGCTTCGCCTCTGTAATTTATGTCTCTGAGGCAGATAGACCTCAAGGGGCTTGGTTTGCACAGTTTAGATAAAAAGCATGTAGAATATGACGGCTTTCACATGCACTCTGTGGAATAGATTTATGGGTTTCAGGGGAAGGGGTTTTTGCCCCCAAAACAATAACCTTATACTTGGTCACGTTTGAAGAGGATGCTCATTCTGCTGTTTCTGCACACGGCAGCACCAAGAGCAACCCAGCCCAGAGACTAGATAACTGTCTCCATGGGGACGTCACCCTACTATGAATGTTTTATTCGTTTAGCCCAAGGCAAGCAGGGCTAATGGTTTAGTTTTTAAAACTTTATTTTAAAATAAAAGTACTTGGGATCATTATTCATAATGATAATATCTGCTATTTACCAAATGTATACTGGTTTCTAGGCATCATGTCAATGCTGTGCAAGGCAGGTTATTAACCCCATTTTACAGATAAGTGAAAGGAGAACTAAAAAGCTTGGGTAACACTGAAGGCCACTTAAATAATGAATAGGTACTGGATGAGACCTAGAAATGGAGCCTGCATTAGGTATTGGAGCATTTGCCCAGAGCATCAGCGAAGAGAAACAGACACACGCACGCATGCACACACACACACTCTTACACAGTTGCTGAGGCATTTAGAAGAAGCAGTAGCTGGTGCTCAGCTATGCTTCCAGAACCGGAAGATATTCAACCCTACTGTTCTAAGATGTCGGTCTCAGTCACATGCAAAGAGATGACATTTGAATTTTCTTTTCTTTTTTTTTTTTTTTTTGAGACGGAGTCTCGCTGTGTGGCCCAGGCTGGAGCGCAGTGGCGCGATCTCGGCTCACTGCAAGCTCCGCCTCCCGGGTTCACGCCATTCTCCTGCCTCAGCCTCCCGAGTAGCTGGGACTACAGGCGCCCGCCACCACGCCCGGCTAATTTTTTGTATTTTCAGTACAGACAGGGTTTCACCGTGTTAGCCAGGATGTTCTCGATCTCCTGACTTCGTGATCCGCCTGTCTCGGCCTCCCAAAGTGCTGGGATTACAGGCGTGAGCCACCGTGCCAGGCTGACATTTGAATTTTCTAGACCTGAAATAAGCTCTTCAACTATCACTGCCCACAGCTCTTGATCCACGGCACTCACAGACGTATAGTCCTGCCTGCGCCCCAGTGACCAGGAACACCCCTGCCTTGGTCTTAACAAAACTGAGAGGATAGGGTGGGATTGAGTTGCTTCCCTGCCATGACCTGCCATTATCCCCATGGTTGGTGGGATTGCAGTGGCAGGGAGTGTGATGCAGAGAAGGGCACAGGACTGGCAACCCAATGGCCCTTCTTGTCTCTCTCTGCCATGAACTAAGAAAGGAGTGTTTCATAGCTGCTAGCAACAGCCAGTGTATGCCAGAACTGTCTTAGTTGGCTTGTGTTGCCATAACAAATTACCACAGATGGGAAGGCTTAAACAACAGACATTTATTATCTCACAGTCCTGGAGGCTAGAAGTTCAAGATGCAGGTTTCTGCCCAGGTGGCTCTAATGAGGGCACACCTCATGGCTTGTAGACAGCTGCTGTGTCCTCACATGGTTTCTGCTCTGAATTCTCATAGAGAAAGAGAGAGAGGGAGCTTTCGGGTGTCTCTTCTGATAAGGACACTAACTATATTGGATCAGGGCCCCACCTTTATGACCTAATTTAACCTTAATTACTTCCGTATAGGTGCCACCTCCAAATACAGACGTACTGGGAGTTATAGCATCAACATAGACATTTGGTAGCAGAGGGATGCAATTCAGCCCATAGCACAGGCAGACATTTACATTCCAATTCAGCCTTCACATCCCAATTCACTTAAACTTGCTGAGCCTTCCTTCCCTCATATGTGCTATTGGGATATTAACGCCTGCTTCAAAAGACTGGTGACAGGACTAAATAAGATTGTATACATTAAGAATCCCATAAATGCTATGTTAGATGTGTGGATTTGACCACAAACAAAAACTGTAGGTCTGAGTTTACAACCGTAGGATGATATTTTCTGACCTACGGACATGAGAGTGCCACTGTGAATTGTCAATAAGACAGTGTTCATCAAAGTGGCATGACTCACTGAATACTGTTGTGTTCCTACTGGTACCTGCCAACGTTTATTGTGACATGGCCCATGCTATCACCTCTTCCCTTCATATGCCTGCCAGAGTCACTGCTCAACTGGACTTCTTTTCTCTCCTCCAAAGTCCCCTGTGCCCTTCTTCTCCGGCATTCATGATCCCTATAACCCACCCTATCTCACTTCACCCTGTTGCACACACTTGCCTTCAGCATCCCTTCCTGAAGGAAGCCTTTCCTGACCTCTCTGACCAGGCCAGTCCCCCATTCTGCATCCACTCATTCTGTGCCTTTGACTGCTGCACTCACACAGGGCATTGTCTAGCATTCATTTAACAAACATGCATTTAGGACTTGTTACAAGCCAGGCACTGTTCTATGTGATCAGGAGACAGCAGTGACTCAACAGCTAGGTTCCTTGTTTCTACAGACTTTATCTTCTAGTTGTAATTTTGTTTTTGTTTAACATTTCAAAATTTGTTTGTTTAAAGTATTTCTTCCTCTTCAGCCTGTAAGCTCCATGAACATAGGGGCCATACCTGGCTTAATCCCCAGGACCTTATACAAGGATCTACACACAGTAGCTCATCAGGAAAACTTTGTGGAACAAATGAATGTGTGAATGTATGTGGGGGTGGAAAGAATGTATTGGTCACAGCAACAATTTAGCTGTCAGGGATTAAAATGCCATGGCATAGAAGAAGGGGTATGTGTCTCACCCTATGCTGCTCACTGGCTGAATGGCTTTGGGAAGGTCAGTCTCAGTGGGTCTTTTTATATTTTTAATCAGTGAAGGCATTTTGGATAAGATGTTTGGTTTTTGTGGTCCCTACAAGGCACAATTCTCTGATCCTATGACTGTGTGGCAATAGTTTCAGCACAAGATCAGACAGATAGTGTCCGGTTGACCTGCTCTTTCTCCTGGCCAGGGATGCTCTTCCTAGTCCTCAATGCCCCCATAATTATGCCTAATTATTACCAACCATTTAGTGTGTACAGGGCGCTAGACTAAGTGCTTTTCCTTTTTTATCACCCTTAGTGACTCTATGAAGTAAGTACTATATTTATCCTGATTTAACACTTGAGGAAATTGCGAGGTTAGGCAGATAACTGAAAACGCCCTGGCTCACCAGTGCTTGTGCTGGGATTTGAGCCGATGTCCCCCCAGTCCCACGCCGGAGTGCTTCGCTCCTATCGCAGTCCAGCTCAAAGACCTGGCAACCCATCGTGGACGTGGCGACTTTCCAAATGGAGCCTCATATCAGCTATTAGTTTGCTTGGACCCAAGACCCACATCAAATTCTCCTTTCTTCTATCTACTTCTGAACCAATTCCTATAAAGGACAATTTTTACATTTGCAACCCATATACTCATACTTTCCCAACACACAGTCCCCATCTGCAGGCGTGCATTTGTATTTACTCTCACAGACGGTCAGTCTGTTTTCCGAGAGCCCTCTTTGACTCTGCCCCTGTGATCCCCTCACAGCGTGCCTGTCTCACACTACATCTTTTATATAGTTCATACCTACAAGCAAAGAGCAAAGGAAAATAGGATACAAGCAATTTTGAAAGAATGCAGAGGACAAAAACTGGAGACAATGGGTTGGTGAGTGGTTTGCAACCTGAAATGACTAGAAATGTGTGAGTGACCACATGGTAGGTGATTGTCCAAGATGAATCAGCTGTTGGCACCGACGTGAAATCCTTCTTCTTCATCACGCCAGTTGCTTTCCCCACACAGAGCCACAAGGACAGAGTGGTCACCTAGGCAGAGCGCCAACTCACAGGCACATTTTAGACCACCCACTTCCCTTACCCCCAGGCAACTGCAGGTGCTGGAAAAGTGGCCCGATATGGAGAGGAGGTTAACACTAGCAGCAAGGAACACCGGGCTCCAGTCCTGACTCTGATACAGACAAACTGTGATGCTGTCTGTTCTTAAGTCATGCATAAAACATAAAAGCCAAGCAAGATGAACTCCCAGGTTACTTTCAGTTTTCTAAGTGTCAGTGCTGAATTTGGGAAACAATGGGAACAAAGGGCAAGGAACAGGTCTCCAAAAGCCATCACCCATAACCATGGGCAACCTTTGCAAAGCAGCTTGCTCCAACCATTGCAAAGCAGCTTGCTCCAAGCATTGGTTAGCTTTACTGAGTGGGTGCAGCCATTGGAAGACCCACAGGGAGCCCCTTGGCACCTTGAAACCTTGCCAGGCCTATGAACAGCAGGGGTGGCAGGGTTCAGCTTGCTGACCACAGCTCTGTCCCTTGTGGAGGTCACTCACTTTCTCTCAGTTCGCCAACCCCCTTTGCTCCCTCTGGGCCCTGAGCAAGAAGCCCCATCCCCCTATCCTGTCCTTAGTGTGCAGAGAAGGAAGATTCTGGACTTGATTACATCCGGCACTGCAGAGAGTGCGACGTGCTTAATGAGGCATGTAAACGGCTGGATGACTGGAACTGGTAGGGGAAAGGGACAGAGAACGCAAACAAAGCCAAGCCAGAGGGGGGAGACTGCAGAGAGAAAAACAAATTTCTCACATTTTATCTGTGAAATTGCAGCAACACAAATCAGTTACATTAAGAGTTAAGTGTAGGGCACAGGGACAACTCACAGGAATCCTGTCATTGCAAGTGAAAAAGGCAAACGCTCCAGTTAAGGCAACATCTGTGCACAGAGTTTCCTCCTCAGGCCAAGCCTGAGCCCTCTGGGAGCAGCTGTGACTCCAGCCTGCCTCGGCGGCTCCTGGGAGCCATGAGGGCAGAATCTCTATTTTCTGTTGCTAGTGGCCATTCTTCTAGAATAAATATACATATCAGACTGGCTGAGCCGGACTTCCTTCAGCCAGAGCCTGCACCAGGCAGCAGCTCTCACCCTCTGCCTTTTGCTGACCTCCTTCTCATGGGAAACCACCCCACTGTGGGCAGAGCCCTCAGCGCTGCTGCCTTATCCCCCACCTCCCTCCTCTTCCTGCCTCCGTCTTCTCGTTCTGTATCAGGGCATCCTCACAACTACACCTAT
Organism: Theropithecus gelada; assembly: GCF_003255815.1. Taxonomy (NCBI): domain Eukaryota; kingdom Metazoa; phylum Chordata; class Mammalia; order Primates; family Cercopithecidae; genus Theropithecus; species Theropithecus gelada. The sequence continues at coordinate 123,536,203 of NC_037682.1, read as the reverse complement.
CCCCAGGCGGCTCCAGCTGGGACATGGAGAGGGGACACAAAGACTGAGCTTCTCTTCAGTGCGACCTCAATGCTGCACCCGTGCCTTTGCTTCCCTCCAACTACAGGCCTCTGGGAGGGAGAACTTGTGTTGTATCTCCACTTTCTCAAACCCTCTTATGCCTCAGCTCACGATCTGTCTCACTCTGACACCTGACCTCCTCTCAGTGTCAGACTCTGTCTCACCTCGCAATGACCCACTTCTGGCTTCTGTGATGTAACCGGGTGGTGCCTGTCTTCTAACCTTCCTCAGTCTGTGTCTAGCCCCTCCAGCACCTGTCCTATCGGTCCTCCCAGGTGTCAGCCTATGGTGAGAGGGGAAGGGCTCTGCTGTACCTTCAAGCACCCCACGGTGAGGTATTTTTTGGCCTGCATCAGCCTTATTCTGGATGCTTTAAAAATGCAGATATGTGAGCCTTGCCCCAGAATCATTTAACCAAAATCTCTAGGGAAGGTCCTGAGAATGCACTTTTTAAGAGACTCTCCCAGGGAATCTTATGCACACCGAAGATCGTTGGCCTCTGAACAACAGTCTGCCAATTCCTGAATTTGTGTCTTTAGTTCTGTCCTGAATTCTGAGCTACAAGCCACTCTCTCTCTCTCTGAATATTCCACAGGGGTCTCAAAGGCAGCCTTTCTGCCCTGGGAACACTCCGTGTGTGCCTCACTCTTCCCTGCACACTCTCTAGAATCTCCGTGGTCATTTTTGACTTTCTCCTCTCCCTCACTCCTCACATCTGTTAGCCAACAAGTCCCACCAAATGGCCTTTCCTCTGACTTCTCCATCTCCATTATCACTCACATTGTGGCACGTGTCACACATGGACGATTGTGATATCCTCTCACTGGTTCTCTCGTCTTTCTTTGGCAATCCGACTCCTATTGGTTTGCCACAGCAGGGCCAAGTGACATTTCCAAAACTCAGAACGAACCTTGTCATTTCGATTGCCGAAAACTTCTGCCTCCCAGAACAGCTTGACGCTAAGGCTGTTCTCGCTGTGAGGCCAGTGTAGCCTTATAGCTTCAAGTGTCCCCAGCACTCCATCTGTGACCTTCCCTGCATCCACCAGGCTGGGCCCCTATGTCCCAGAACCCATTAGACATCATGCTGTTGCCACTCTCCATCCCTCCATCCCTCCATCCCTCCATCCATTCGTCTAGTCAACAAATATTTGTTTAGTGTCTACTGTATGCCAGGAATTATACAAGGACTAAGGTACAAGGAGAAACAGAATTTCTGATCTTGCACAAACAAGTAAATAGGCAGTTACAATAAAATATAAGAATGGCCATGCTTGAGGAATAAAGAAGCTGCCGGCTATCAAGTGTCAGCCACACATGGCTTTAGACACCTAAGAAGCCTTTGAGATAGATACTGTTACTATTTTTCACTGGACAGAAGAAGAGCCTAGAGCTCAAGAACAAATGATGTTACTAAATTCCCCCAGGTAGGAGGGATTCCAGCATGGACGGAAGAGGCAAGGGACAACAGCAGGTTTTGTACCTAGGTCTGTCTGACTTGACCCCCTGTTTCTTTCAAACCCATATACTGTGTCTCCCAGTGTGCTGGAGGGTCACAGAAGCAGGCTTGTGCCCTCTTCTGTGTCTGATGAGTGCGTCCTTTCTGGGCTGTGCTCAATGACGCCCCATATGTAAAGCATTTGTGAGCTCCACTGAAGAATTAATCCCTCATCTTTTGGGCTCTCATAGTGGCTTACCCCCAGGCTTATATTTTGTTTGTATCTTTTTCTGCACTTAGAGGATGTAACACTACATCTTCCAGTGATTGTTGCCCAGTAACTGTTTGTTGAATTAATAAATATATCTTCCAGTCAGTGAGGGCATGGGTTATAGCCTCTATACAGTTTCATACCTTTCACTAACCAAAGAAAAGCCAAATACCCAAGAGAACTTGCAGTCCCCTCCCCTCAGGGAAGCCAAATCACTGTTTTTCTGACTTTCCCTTGCATTCCAGCCTCCTGTATGTTCCAAATCTAATTTGAAATTTAGGGTCCCCCCATCCCAGATCTCCTTTTTGAAGGAGGCTATACCACATATTCCAATTCTCTGTTTAGGAAGATGTTCATCACATGATATCTTCTTGCAGAGACATCAAAAGCTGCACATATTTGTCCGTTTCCTGCTGATAACGTGTATGGTTTTTATTTTTCAAATCCACAATTTAAATCCAGGTGGGAAGGGAATGAGTCAGAGAGACACACCATTGCTTTTGGCTGATGACAGCAGCGTAATCATTTGTATTTTCCCCCAACCTGCAAAATGTCAACATATTAGAAAAAAACTGCAGACATTTCCCATTTCATTCTTGATGAGGTTCCTTGTCGTTGGCTCATACCCCGCCCTCCTCGCTCTGAATCATTGACATCTGGCTATTAGCCTAAGCATTTAGAATTTAACACTGAGCGTTCAGGGTGTGCTGATGTCAGCACAGATACAGAGCTTATGGTTCAACATCGACTCAAGTCTTGTCTCTTTCAGGTTTGTGGTGAGCTGACAGATTTGAATTAACTTCTGATATTAACTTCTTAAGCTTTTGTTTTTGTGGTAAGCACAAAACAGGGTGTGTTAAGGAGAACAGAACAAAGATGGTTGCCTCTTTATCAACTGGTCTTGGTTGTGCTGCAGAGCCTTGTTGGTTGATCTTACTTGTGAAACAATACAGTGCCACGTTTGCCGCTGTAATTAAACTCAATGGAGGAAAAGTTCCCTTTGAAGGGAAGTGGTGCGCCTTCATCAGCCAGCGCCTCTAAAAATAGCTTTATGTTTCACCAACAAGTGTAACACATACATCATCTAATTAGATTTCTTCGCTCCTCTTTTAATCACCAAGAACATCATTATCCTTTTGGTTCCTCATTAGGAAGGTCACGCAGTTCATAATCGTACTTACAAAACCTATCCAAATTTCAGAACAAAACCATGTCTTCTTAGACTTCAGATATTTCATTAATTTCACTGTGTGCTATCAACAAGCTCAACTTCCCTATGGGTTTTTTTTCTTTTCTTTTCTTTTTTAGTGTGATCACCCTACCATCTGCCATTGTAGTGGAATTTCAGCTATATAGTTTATGGTTGCTGGAGATCGATGTCATATTTTCATTACAATCATGGAAAAGAAAACCAGTGACACATTCCAATACCTTCATGGCTTGTTATGTACACTACATTTTTAAGCTTCAAAATCTCTCATGAGGCAAGATCTCAGCAGGAAGTTTCTATATTTTTTCTGAGAGCTCTGTGCTGAGTTTGGGTACTGTGATTGTCAACACCTCCCACTCAAGAGGGTGTTGAGCTACCCCTGAATGCAGCAGTAAAACCTTTGTGCCAGGATGGCCAGGCTTGAAGTTCCCAGTTCTTATGTGGTAGGTGTGGTTTTATTCTGTTTTAAGCCTTCAACCAAATTTTCTTCTTAAAAACCTAATGTTTAGGCCACTAGATTTTCGGCGTGGTGGCTCACGCCTGTAATTCCAGCATTTTGGGAGGCTGAGGCGAGTGGGTCACTTGAGGCTAGCAGTTCAAGAACAGCCTTGGCAACATGGTGAAACCCCATCTCTACAAAAATACAAAAATTAGCCAGACGTGGTGGTGCATGCCCATAATCCCAGCTACTTGGGAGGCTGAGGCAGCAGAATCACTTGAACCTGAAAGGCAGAGGTTGCAGTGAGCCGAGATCACACTCTCTAAAAAACAAACAAATAAACAAACAAAAAATCTAATGTTCAGTATTTTATTAGGTTGATACAAAAGCATCACGTCTTTTGCCATTAAAAGTAATGGCAAAATCCATGATGACTTTTGCACAAACCTAACAATTTACCAAGATAAGTAGCTTCTCAAAAGTAGAATTTTTATTTGTTCATTTTGTTGTTGTTGTTGTTGTTGTTATGTGTCTTACCCCTGCTGAGCTTCCCTTGTAGCCACATGGACCTGCTGTGGCCATAATGGCCACACAAATGGATCCCTTTGCTGTTTCTGAAACTTGTCTCTTAACCATATCTGGTCTCTAACTATTCTTTCTGTATTCTGAAGGAAATCTTATTTGTATACCTGTCCCCAAAGTATTTTGTTGTTGTCACTGTGTTGTCACTCACAGTTTATTTTGTGGCTTGGCATCTTCATTTCAGCTTGTATTTTTAAAGATGCTTAACTTCAGGCATGAAGAAGCCATTAATTTTTAACCTTAAAAAGGGTGAAGGAGGAGGTGCTGGAATAATGGTAAAGGGCATAATTACATGTTCTCACTTTCCATTTATCCCTGAAAATATTTAATTAAGCCTGATATTTGTAGCAGCCATTCTAGTTCAATTGAATCATTGTTAACCATAAATAGAGAAAGAGTCCTTAAATGTGGCATTTGCCCACAGAAAGTACTGGGCTGCTGAATACACTTCCTCAGAATAGCTGGCATTCGTTAGGAAGCTTTTACCTGTGGTTAGCAGCCACTTCAGGCCTTTCCAGAAGGGACAAGGTCACCCAGTTACGAGGCGGAGCCAAGGTTGCTTTCAGCTGGTGTTGGAGAGTAACCTTTGAGAACCTAGTACTCCAGAGCACCTCTTTCTTTAAAAGCAGAACCCCCACACAAGATGCTGTTTTATGGATTAGCAATTCTTGCCTCAATTCCAGCTCGCCTAATATTTCATCATCCTTTACTCTGTACTTGATGATTGCAGACACCATCTTAACTTATTCTCAGAGCGACCCTGCAAGGGTAGATAGAACTACCCCTTCCACATTTTATACATAAAAGAAACGTTTCAGAGAAGTCGGCCGTCTTGTCCAAAGTCTTCCTGCTGGTGGGTAGCAGAGCCAGAATTCAAATTCAGTTCTGACTCTTAAAATCAATCCTCTTAAGACTACCCAACAGGCAGGATGTTCCTGAGATGAAAGGGATTTAGGGTTATTTGTTCCAAATGGCTTTCTTCCCAGAATCTGTGATGGTTTAAAAAAAAAATTTGTCTGTTTATTTGTTTATTTATTTAGTCAAGGACAGAGGATACGCTAGTTCCTCCTAAAGTTTGTGCTTTTTGAAGGTAGAGACTGTGTCTGTCTGTCTTTCTGAAAGCAGAGCCTAGTGCATGGCACGGATCAATTCATGTATGTCGAATGAAAGACTGCAACTTTTCCAAGGCTGACCTGGGGCCCGTCTCCATTGCGGGATGGACACATTACCCTTTGACCTAGCCAGGAAGCTTGGCTGTGGCTGGCTCCCAGTGCCCTGCTCAATGCCCCACATCCTCCACAGCCCTCACAGCCAGTGATCTCTCTCAGCTGCAAACACTCCAACCTTAAGCTATCTCACCTCTTTACTCACTCCCCTACCAATACCTCACCCCAGGTTCAACATATTTTGGAACGATCTAAACAAGCTAGTATTCGTCTCCACTAAGAAAGGGAAAGGGAAGGTGTGCGAGCCGTGTTCCAACAGCAGTTACCATGATCACATGACTACTTTGTACCAGGCACTGTACTGATTACATTCATCCTTCAACCAATCCTGCAAACTCAGCGTCATCATGCCTATTTTCAGTGAGAAAACAAAGTATCTTGCCTAAGATCACAGAGCTGGCAACCCACAGGGTCAGAATTTAAACCCGAATTGGTCCAACTCCGATGCTGCCAGAGCGCGATGAGCGACCTTACCCCGGGGGAGCGTAGAGAACCGTTCCTGAGGTCCCTGGGGATGTTTTCTCAGTGATGCTTCCAGTAAGTCTGCTCCTTCGCCTTCCTTCCAAACCCCTGGGCTTTCATCCGGGTGTATTTTAGCATCAGTTTTCTGGAATAGAACATGCCATTGAAAATCTGCCTCTCAGCCGGGCGCGGTGGCTCATGCTTGTAATCCCAGCACTTTGGGAGGCCGAGGCGGGTGGATCACAAGGTCAAGAGATCGAGACCATCCTGGCTAACACGGTGAAACCCCATCTCTACTAAAAATACAAAAAATCAGCCAGGTGTGGCGGCGGGCACCTGTAGTCCCAGCTACTCGGGCGGTTGAGGCAGGAGAATGGCTTGAACCTGGGAGGTGGAGCTTGCAGTGAGCCAGGATCGAGCCACTGCACTCCAGCCCGGGCGGCAGAGTGAGACTCCGTCTCAAAAAAAAAAAAAAAAAAAAGAAAAAGAAAAAAATCTGCCTCTCATTTCCAAACCTGGGATTCTAGGTTTTAGAGAAGAATCACCTTTCTTCCAATTTTTACCAATAAATGAATAAATACAAACATTTGGGTTTCTGATCCTGTGTATTGAAATTCAAAATTATATTGTCTTGGGTACCAAGTACCTGGAGAAGTCCATGCAGCTGTGACCGGCTAAGGCCAAACTCTAGGAAAACTGTACTCGACCTGACTCTGAAGCCCTGTGTGCAAGCTTCAGTGCTACCACTGCTGAGCTCAGCCTGAAGAGTTCCTTCAGAACCGCGTCCTTCCCTGTCACACAGGTGGCTCTGTAGCTTTGCTGAGCTAACATTTACAACAGCCTCATGGTAACCCATGGGAACAAATGTGAGCCCTGAGGCCATGGGACCAACACCAGATTACTTGAATTGCAGCAACCCATCACTTTTATATTAAAGCAGAAAAGCATTTGGCCAAGTTAGGTGAGCAACTGTAGCATACAGAAGCCTGGTGGGAGAGAACTAACCCAGAAACTTTCTTTTCCTCATTTCCAGTTACACAGGGCTACTGCAAAGATGCAATTAAAGAATGAGTTCATTGCCCATGGCTTTTGTCTCACACTCTTCCAGTCCAGAGAGTGGTACATAGATGTACCCCCTCCAAACACAGCTGGAGAGCCCTCCGGCAGAGCCCTCACTGCATTGGCATTTGGCCCAGATGACAGGTCTCCAGTGTGCCCAGGATCTGTAGGAGGAAAGTGATGCTAGCTTCACTCTGTATCATAGTGGATTAAATTCATTCTCTGGCCACAATAGCCCAGCCATTTCTCATACACCAATTGACCAAAGGCACTTAGGCAATAAATTGCTATGGCATTTGATACGACAAAGCAGGTGCTCATCACACCTGCTGAAGAATAAAACTCCCTGAAGCCACATAGAAAATGGGGCTGCAAAAGGGAAACTTTAGGGTCTAGAGTGTTTGGTGCCCTCTTGCAGTCTCAGGGGACATGGAATTCTGAAGTGCAGAAGGCATATGTTGATGGTTTTCTTTCAACTGAAGAAGGCTGTCTGGCTACTCACCAGCTATCTCTCCTAACAGCTGGATGCAGAATTTCCATTCATGTAATAACTCAGAGAGCTAATAGAAGAAGGACCTCACAGGTCATCAAACCCCATCTCTTCTCAATTTGCAATGTGAGAAGCAAAGCCCGGAGAGGGACCATCACTCAGCTAGGGTTCAGCACATTCACACAGAGACACTGTATTCCCTGTCCATTGTTTCTCTCACACCATGATATTGTGGTCCCTGGAAAACCTGCACAAATGGTCATTTTCTACAGAGAGGAAGTAGACTTGTAACAATTATGGGCATAGATTCTGAGGACAGTGACTTGGTTCTAATACAGCTCACAGTGTATAAGTTGTGTGGCCATAGGTAAGATGTCTAACTGCTCTGTTCCCAGCTTTCCTATTTGTAAAGTGGGAATGACAGTAGCACATAGCTCATAGGGTTGGTGTGATGATTAAATGACTGATTATATGTTTAGCATCTAGAATCATGCTTGCCACGTGGAGAGCACAGTGTGAATGTATGTTGTCATCATGGCCCTAAGCAGGCTGAGCAGCCTACATATCTGCTAAGTCCCCCTTGCATTTCCACTCTTGGGAACACTCAACAGAAGCTGAATATGGCTGTAAACCTCCACCCAGTAAGCAGCAAGCATCCGATGGCAACTGCTGCTCACCACCAGAAACACTCACTTCCCTTTGCTATTCTGCCTCCTTCTCTCTCTGAGCCCCACTCTTCCATGCTCTTCTTTCTGTGTGTATTGCCCCACTCCTCTTTGCTTTAGTTATATTCAACCTTGTGCTGACGGCATGGTATCCACAGGAATGTTTCAGTTCACTGGTAGAACTTGGAGAGAATGATTCCTACACTCAAGACTTCTATCTGTCTACAGTGGAGCATATCAGGGCTTCAATTGTTTCTTAAGTTCAAAATAATAAATTAGACGAAGACTATATATGTATATACATATACACATACATAACTAGTCTAGTACATACGCCATATATGTCATGAAAATACTTTTAAAGAAAATATAAACAAAAAGATAATTTTAAAGAAACATACATGCTTTATGAATCTGCCCATATGTTTCTTTAAAAGTATCTTTATGTACATATTTTTATTTAAAAATGTAAATAAACTTATTTAAAAATCTAAATCACTCATCTTTTGCAAAGACAATATGCAGAGAATTACCTTGAGCTTCAACCTGAGCATTTCTAGCTGAGTGCATTCTGCAGGCCAGTAGGATTTCTCGGGATGTGTGCCAGGATTGCTGGAGGCCCCACAGTCAGGCTACTTTCCATCAATATCTATGGAGCCTCCTCTGGGACATTAACATGTCGCTAAAACCTGGATCCCGCCCTTTTCTGTGAATATTCTCTGACAAAAATGCAGGGTAATATGAGTCAGACTTTAAGCTATCAAGCAAATATGACTTTTAGTGCATAAAAGCATGTACATTTTAAGTAGAAACAAAAGGTATTCGTGTTAAGATTAGTGGAGAGGAACAGTTGTATATTCATTGCTGAAGTGAGAGACCTGAATTTCCCAAAGTAAAATCTTCCCATCGGTCCCTCCTGGGCAAGGCATGGATCCTCACCATAAGGTTGACAGACAAGCCAAATGAACTGGTCCTGTCTAAAGAGGTTCTGCTGCACCTCAGCTTATTTCCAGCTGGCCAATTTGCTTCTCAAAGAAGCTGTGAAGTCCTGGCTTGAGGTGGTAGAAGAGGTGTCCTGCCTCCTTTGGATCTCCTTTGCTTCTTCACCAGTTTTATAGAAATGACTCTCAATGGCTTTAATCCCTCGGTAATAATAGATTTTGCTTTTTCTGGGATACACTTACTGCTGGCTCCTGGTCTTGCGTACCACCCTATGCACTTGCTGATAAAGGTGATGGAGGAACGCCTGGGCCAAGTTAGATACACCTGCCCTTGCAGCAGGCTGGGATAATACCAATTCATGTGATTTGTCTTCTTGAGCCATGGAAGATGAGAGGAGAAGAACAGCACTCATGAGACTGTGGACTTATTTCCCAGTGGACCTTGAATGATTTACTGGGGATACAGGAAAGGGCCAGAGAGAAAGAGAAGGTAGAAAAAAAATCAAGGGAGAGCCCCTTGGGTGGACTCTTCAGGAGCAATCTGTTTTGGGCGTGTTGATCTGCTTCAAGGCCTTTAGGGAGGCAGCACTGTCTGCCGGGACAAGCCTAATTCCAGTCTTTAAAACCCGTGGGGATGATTTTTCTTCCTTCCTCAGCTGCTGCAGGAGGAGCCTCCACAACACCTAGGTTGCATGCACTGAGGTTGACAAGTCTGCTACATCAACACTTGGACTTATGTCTCCATCCCTCTCCCCTTCCTACCCCACCACCTGCTCCTTGTCTCTCTGGCCCTGTGCCCCCCGACTCATTGTCTGTACTGGACACTCTCCAAGTATAGCACACAGTTAGAGGCACTGCTTCGAAAACAGCCAGCAGGTCTGCCTTTCCATGTGTTGCCCTAACCTTTGGGCCCACGGGCCTCTATGACTAGCCTGAGCTTCACCTACTTACTTTTTAAGCATAGTCTTTCGGAGCAGGCTGCACTGGTCAAGGCATCCCATTAGCTTGCCCCTTCGAGTTCCTAAATACTCCCACTGGGCACTTTCCTTTGTCTAGACTCGGAATGGTCAGCGGAAGGGTGGAAGGTGGGAAGCATGTATGTGTATTTGCTTGTCAGGGAAGAACTATGGTGTCCTTGGATGTAGGCTAATGGTTCTGTCTCTCTCTCTCCTACACAGGGCCTGGAGCAGTCATTGATGGTGTAAACTCGGCCTCCAGAGCACTGGCTTGTCTCTGGCTATCAGGGACCCTCTTAGCCCACTTCTTCATCAAGTTTTGATAAGAAATCCTAGGTCCTCTGAGCAACACCTGCTTCTCCATATCACAGACTTTAATCTACACTGCGGAGAGCAAACCAGCTTGGGCTTCTTTTTGTTGTTTGTTTTTTTCTGTTCTTCTCCTAGATTTGTTTTCTTCCTGTTTTGTTCGTTCATTTGTTTGTTTGTTTGCTTTTGTTTCCAGCTTGAATGAGTGGGGTTGGGGGCGGGGTGGGCAGGGTTCTACCACATGTAGGATAATCATTCATTGGTGTGTCCAAAAATGGGGTCTGCTCCTGCTACCTTGACCCTTCCCTTTCCTCTGCTTCTCTCCTCCTCGTCATCCCCACCAACATCCCCTGCCACACACACCAAAACGTAAGTTTCATTTGGGCAAAAATTGAGCCTCACAATAAACACCCTGAAGACACAACTTGACTCATAACATAGTGCACAGCAAGAGCTACGTCCAAGTGTCCTATTATCTACGATTATTTTCCTAATGACAATGTACATATCCACCCATCCATGTTAACTATTATCTAATTCCATTAGGGTTCACATCTTTTCTTTCTGGGACACTGTCCTACTATATCCATATCTATATATTTCAATACAGATGATTGTGCCATCTTCTGTAGCCCCTCTGCCCTACTCATTTCTTCCACCATCTGCAGGGATTTGAAGTTTGGGGCTGTGCTTGCAACCTAACACTAAATTTTGCAAGTCAAGCGACCAAAAAAGGGGGAGGCATTTTGAAGATAGTACTTCTCTTTTAAAAAGAGAAGTTCAACTCATAAAAGTGATTGATAGGTGGCTGATTTATTTAGGTTTTATCAAGCTGTCTATCAAAGTAATCATACAGTTACCCATCTACTCAAATGTCTGATTTATCTCACCATCCAATTACCTACCCACTTGTCTTCCTCTCTAGCAACCTATTTACTGTTTATCAATATATCAATGTAATTGTCTAACACTCCTTTCTATTTCTCTCCCTACTACTCACTATCAATTCATCCCCATATTAATCTCTAATCATATCGTATCTCTCCCACTGTATTCATGTATACACCATCAGCAGACATTAGCATCTTCAAAATTATCTATCAACTTCTGTGAAAGCCAGCGATCTCACAGGCTAACAACATAAAAAAGCAATACCCTGTGTTGTGGACTCTTTAAAATCTGGTATCCTATCCACCCAGAGGAGACACTAACAGATGGGCCAAGTAGCAAGCTGATGGTCAGTCACTCACTATTCCCGGGAGAGCCTGTTCTCTAAAACATCTTCTTGGGAAGCAGATCACCCTAGAAAAGTCTTGATTCGCACTGTGGTTTTCCTTTTGCACTTGAAGGACAAAGGTGCCAGCCTTTATGCTTCTCTCAACCCTTCAAGAAAGTACGTGTCAGGAACCTATGGCTGGCTTTCCTTCACAGCAAGAACATGAGAGGAAAAAACCACATGTGTCTCTGCAATGCAAAGTGAAGAGTCCACCCGCCTGAGTGGGATGACTGCGGCTGGAGTCTCCTTTCTGCTCCAGTTCTGGTTTAATCTGTTTGAAAACTATCCAGTAAAAAGCTGATGGAGGCCAATTACATGGCGGGTGTATTGACAACTCTGGTATTTGTTTCAGGAAGCTCTTCTACGCTGAGGGCACTTGAGCAACTGACTTAATTTTCAAGCACTTGATTAACACAACACTGCAAACAGAAGGGAGAAAGTGTCAGTGACACAGTTTCCTCGGATGCAGGCTGCTTCTCCAGTGGCTTTGGGGAAGAACTTCACCAGCTCTTCAGGTTCAAAGCAGACCCAGCATACAAACAAGAGCTGACCCACCTTTGCTGCCTTGTCTCCTGGGACAAGAAGGACTCATCCAGCAAGGTTGCCTGGGATTCCAAATAAAGGCATTGCAGACCGCACAGGTGTGCTGCAGGGACTGACCCCAGAGAGGATGAGAATGCAGCATCAATCGCAGACCTGCCCTGCTTCAGTTGGAAAACCTTTTCAGGTCCTCAGTCTAAAAAATAAAAAATATGAGCACCATAGAATTCTGTGCCCTTAATGCTTAACTGGTCTTCTTCCTCCAGTATCAGTGCCCTCTTTGCTTTTGTCCATCAAGGCACATGAGTGTGACCTCTGCCATGGGGAAACATACACAGAGATAGCTATACATATATACATAATACATACATAGGCGATCTTGGCACACTAAATGCTAAGCACTGTCTTAAGAGGTAGAGCTGGTGTGAGTGAAATTAATGTTACATTTTCCAGCTGTAAACAGACATCTGCATTTCCTAGTGAGCTGCCAGGAGCCAGATTCGGGAACCATAAATGATGTGCCAGGAGTGGCGCATTGATTCCCAGTTCCAGGGATGATCATGAGCAGGCACAAAATCAGAATTAAAGGTTGCACATAGACGTTTCAGATCTGTCACCACCTTCAGCATCTGGAGTTGAGTTGGTGTCAGATAGTGTATGAGAATCAAATGTGTCATCTGAGCATGCTACTGATAATAAATTTGTTACTTTGGAGTGGAATAAATGTGAAGGCTGTGAAGAGTGGAAAGTCTTGGAGAACATAGTACTTGAAATGGACAAGCTGGACCTATTCCTCACTCCAAGACTTGTTCTACAGGAAACGGTCCATGCTCTTTTGGCCAAGATCATCAGAACCTCTCAACCCAAAAAGGCTGGCTTCAGGGTCACTATGGAACCCTACTGTTCCCCCTTCCACAGGATACTAAGATGCCCCTCTAGTGGGTACCTATCCCAGCCACGTTTCAGAGGGAGAAAAATGCTACAGTCAATCCTCATCTGTCTGGGGTAAAGACAACAAAGTAAATACAACCCAAGGCAACTGGGGTACTCACTGGGAGTGAAAATGACTTCTTCACAACAGACATATTTCTGCTTCTGTGTTTTTGTGTTTCTTTAGTGGGGATGGCTTCATGGGACAGTGGCTGTCATCCATCATTTTGAAGCATATAGAACAACAAATGCTTACATAAGATAATATCCACACTTTTCCAACTTCACATATGGAGAGTACATGGAGAAGGCCTACAGGCTAGATTTGTTCAGGGTGCCAGTAGTGGGCATGGGGTGGGGGCAAGGCAGGACAAAACATACAAGTCTGAGCAAGTGTATCTCTTGCAGGTTTTCCACATGAAAAGGAAGCCAAATAAGGCTTGTTAGGAGATTAGGTGAGAGGAATTAGCAATGTAGGAACTCTGAAACCCTTCCCCTTCCCAAAACGGAGTTCATATGCACTTCCACCAAAGTAATGCCAATGAAAGTGCTTGTGTTAAGGCTCCGGCCAAGCTTGTTTTTCAGTAGTTTAATGTCAAGTGCCTGATACAGTCAACTGCAAGTCTAAACAAGCGTGTTTAGTTTTTTTCTCGTTCTTGCTTTAATTCGGGGAGGGGGGAGATGTAGAGAAGTGGTTGTGAAAACATACACAGGTTTTATGCAGAGTACTGCACATGACTGTTCTGCTGCCATTGTGCTCCACCGAACAGAAGAAAAGGTAAGGTTTTCTGTCACAAAGAGGCCCAAGCCTCTTTCTTCTTACATCCATGCCTCTTACTAGATGATACATTTCACAGATTGGGCAGTTTGTTCTCAAAACCTGGGTGAGAAGAATATTCTGGGACTCTAGCAACTTCAAAACTGAGGCTGGGTTTCAGGATCTGTTTCTGCATCAATTCACTCAATTTGCCTTCAACAAAGAGGAGTCAGCAAGTTCTATTTATGCTGAGAGAACCATCCCATGAGAAAAGCAGAGAACCCCAAAGTGGGCAGGCAACCCCGACGAGAGCTTATCCCTGTGGCTGCATCAGGAGTGGCTGTACATTGAACATTCAAGTGTTGGTTGGCTGTCGCCAGCCCATAGTAGAAGGAGGGGAGGAGTGGCTTAAGATGAGGTAAGATCTGGTGGTGGGGCATCTTTCCTCAATTTCATACTGACTTTGATTTTGAGAAAGAAAAACTGGCTATGCATTACCTAAAACCAGCCCGAAATGAAACAGACCAATACACACACGAAAGCAAATGTTAATCCCTTTGGAATTAAGGGAAGCAGCATAAGGTTTTTCTTTTTGGAAAAATGCATTTATTTTCTTTCTCTCCAACAGCAAGAATCTTTTGTTTTCATTTTGCACATGACCTTATCCTGGAAACTCTCATACCCAATTGCCTCCCCTCCTATTATTCAGAGCTTCCCTGTCTTTTTACTTGAAGACAAATAAGTTTGAGCACTTGAGTAAAACTTCACAGGTGTGTAGTAGGAAGGCAACATTTTCAAAAAGAGACCCTATGAGGAGAATGCCTAATGATCACCAAATGCAAACAAATAAAAATGCCAGTCTCATTTCCCCCATTTCTTACTTAAGAGAAGTAAATGAAAGGAAGAAGAAATAGATTTGTAATTAAAGATGTGGCAACAAAGATAGAGCTGAGCTAGTTCAATTTAGCCTTCAGGTGCAGAATACTTAGAGTCCAAAGAAATGTTGAGTGGACTTCATTAGACGCAATTGTCTTTACCCTGAAAGTAGTCAGCTAAGCCTAATTTCCAGCATTTTGAAAGAGATTTCTTTTTGTTTCTTTCAATGGTGCCCTTTTTAAGGCACAGAGTTGCTCCACACCACTGGGTGGAGAAAGAAAGATTGCGAACCCTCGACCATCCTTTTGAGGCTACGTTCTACGTTATTTGGCAGATTTATAAAGCTATCAATAATAACAATGCTATATAATACAAACTGCCCTTGTGTTAGTTAAAGGGAGCATTTTTAATCATTCAGAAATTTTCGTGACATGTAAAGTGCAGTTGTGAGGAATGTGTGGGTGTACGAAAATGTATCTGTCAAGTTCAGAGTCCTTTAGATTTAAAAAAAAAATTATGACTTATCAATGGTGCCGTTATAGCTGTGTCAGACAATGGGTGTGCCCATTCTCACAATTATCCTTCAAAAAAATCTATGTTCAAATGCTTTAAAAATTTATCACATGATACAAGAGTATGACTTTGTCAGCCTTCTAGAGTTCTTTTTTCTTTTATTTTCTTTCTTATCTTTTCCTTCAAAAAATCAATGAAGACTTGATTTCTGTCAATAATTGTATTAAGGGTGAATATACTACCTGAATTTTGTGCATGTTGCATTGTAGTTGTAACCTTTTCTAATTCAGGATGAATACGAGATGGTTGTGATTGTGCAGTGTATCAATAAAGTTCGAGAAATTTGTAACTTTTGGGGGGCTGTTTATTAGGACATCTCATTGATATCCAGGACGGGAAAAATATGAAGCGAGCCGTGCTTCTCCCTCATGTGTGTTTTTGGCCTTGAAGAGTAGACGCACTCAGAAAGCCTGGAGCTGCACCCCCTACCTCTCTCTTTCTCCTTCTCTCTCTTGCACACACTGTAGAAAGCAGCCTTAGCACTGTCCATATCACATTTGTATATCAAATATCTATGCTATTTACAAACAATATAAAATGTAGCTGCATCCTCAAAGTCTAAATTGTTTATTGGTGTAGGCTAAAACGAAAGCAGAAGAGAAGTGTCAGAAAAACAGGGGTGACCAGATACTGCCCAGTTTGGGCATTTGAGTCCCTAAGTTCCTGTTGCTTGATTTCTTGAAGTATACACCACGTTGACAAGGGTAAGTATGAGAAGACACAGGGTCGAGGACGTACATTGAGTCTTAAGTGTGTGCCATTAGATGAAGGTTTATGCATCTTAGGTTTTACTTGGATTAGGCTTCATTCAGCTGAGGCTTCTTGTGGACTAGCATGAGAAAGAACCCCAGAGGAGCGGCTGCTTTCCTCTGGTTGCCGTTTCTAAAACACCTTACTCTTCCAATAAAACCCCACCTCCTCTTTCTCCATCACATATCCATCTGCTTTTCTAAAGAAATGAGTATTAACTTATTTTTACACCTCAGCTTCTCATTAGCCATTTGTATATCAATTAAGCCTTCCCAGTTCTGCCGTTAACTAGGTGTGAGATCTTAGACAGGTAAGTGACTTTCTAAGCCTTTGTTCTCTCATCTGTATCATTGGGGAATTTAATTACACCACTTAGTGTACACTGATTCAAAAATATTTGGCCACTATTTGGTTTATTTTGCAACTGCAAGATTTCTTAAGACTATCCTCAAATAAAGCTTAGGGACAATGACTGATTATGATTCAATAACTGAGTAGAAAGTGAATTAAAATTATTTCATTAATTTCACAGCACACGTAGCTTCTTTGGCAAAGTCCCTGAGCTAAAGTTATGAGTCTTATATTCTTGTTGGTTTCCTATATAGACAAGTGCTAATCTTTTCATGACTCAGTCTCCCCTACAGGGAACGGAACACAGTCTCCCCTACAGGGAATGGAACACAGATAAGTTGATAGACTAGACACATGTTCTTTGTAAATTGCAATGGCAAGTAAACGCTAGGCATCAGTAATTGGGAGTTTCCAATTTCCTCTGGCTCATTGTAAAATTATGATTCATCAAGAAAATGAAATTTCAGTTCCCTTAGCCATCTCAGTACCTTTAGTACTCCCTTTCTTGTTGCCTTTTTTCCTTCCTTTTCATCATCCTGTTCCTATTTGCACCTGACCCTTTCTTGCTCCTGTTCATACCACAACATTTACCCATCCATCTGCTATCAGTCTCTCACTCCATTTAGCCACTCAGCTCCATCTATCATCCATGAACCAATTTATTCTCCCATCGGCTAACTACTCAACTATCCATTCACATATTATTTTCCCATTTATCTAAACCTTTTTCCATCTCTATACTCATGCACCTCCTTAAAGTGAGACTGTTTCTCTCTCATCTATTTATTTAGACCAGCTGTCAGTCCGTCCAACAGGCATGCTCCAGCTAGCCTTTAGCGGACCATCTGTTTGCCAACCCACTTCAAGGTAATGAAAATCTTGGTTGTTATCTCTCTATTCCACAAGGGAAGCTTTATCTAGTGACTCGTAAGCATGGCAGCTAAATGATTGGATGCATTTTTATCTTTGCCCTATGAAAATCCTATATATACAGAAGCGCCTCTGGAGATATATTAAGGGCATTCCTCTCCCTATCAAGGTGTATTAAGTAGGAAGAGCGTGTGAAGTTGGGAGTGGAGTGGAAATACCCGGATGAGAAGGTGTAACACTAGGATTGTAGTCATGCAGTGAACATAACAAATAACTGAAGGAACAGACAGGAGGGACCTCAACTGGCAACTGACCTCCTTCTTTCCCCACAATTTAATTTGCTGTTGAATTAATTATTCACTTTGAGAAAAATTCATGGGGTGTGCTATTTGAGGCCAAACCCTATGATCAGTTTTGAAAACAAAACGTCAAGTTAGAGGTGATGCTACCATCTTTTAATATGTTCATCCAGTCACTGGGATATCTTATTTTTCTTTCCCTTATCCCCATTTATTCATTATTCATGCATCACATTTAGTCAGGAACTCCCCTTGAGGAGTTCACATTTAAGATCTAAAAACTGCTGTATAAGAAGATAAATTACAATAGAGTATGGCAAGTATTATGACAGAGATATGAGGAAATGACTGCAAAGTGCAGAGCAAATATTGTGAGATGATTAGGAGGCATTCTCACTTTCCCCCATTTCTTCTGCAGGGATAAAACGCTGGAATGTAAACAGCTAACAACAGCTAACATAAGCTGCAGACATGGTGCACAAATATATTACTACAAAAATTATTGGGTTACAGGATCATACACATTCAGCATTCAATAATTTATCAATGGAGTGAATAGCATTTGTTAAATGAATGAGTACCATGAAGGCAGTTAAAACTACAAGTGGCCAAAGGACCACACCGTGCAGTTGATGATAGGTTAACACAGACCTGCTGGAGAGGAGGAAGTGATACCTATAATGTCAAAGCTGGCTGGGAAGCTGGTTATAAAGTCTCAGTCCCACATAGGATTACTATGTATATCACCTTTCACTAGATCTAACACCATGAGCCTTGCTGATGAGGGAAAGAGAAGCTCTGCCTGGGGACATGTGCTGCCACAAAGGCATGGAGGGGCAGGCAGAGCTTAAGTGTGGACTTGCTGAATAGACCCTCAAGACTAGGCTTCTCCAGAGAAGACTAACACTCTGTGATGTAGGATGAAATACCTGGATCATTTGCATGTCAGTGTCCCACAGTGTCTATTGTTTCAAAGATAAAAATAGTCATAGTTTTACCTCTCCATGAATTCCTCTCTCCAATATGACATACTGCCTTGCCTTTACTATGAGTTCTCCAACCAACTGGCTTGTTTCAGAAAACTTGACCTCACAAATTACCTGTTATGTTGTCTTAGACCAATTTCTTACCTTTTCTGAACTTCAGTCTCATCTTTAATAAAAACGTTGGTAATAATACTCACCTCAGAAGAATAGTTGTGGGAATTATTCCACTACTAGATACAAATAAGTAAGGGTGTTTAGCATAGTCCCAGGATATAACAGTTACTTGCAAAGTAAACATTTGTGGTTCTTTTCTCCTGTTCTTCTCTCAGCCTTCTTTTATGTCATCACTTTCCTGAGTCTTTTGAAGATATAATTCAACTGTGCTTGCTTCGTTGAAAAAATTAAAAATTATAATTTATATGTAATTTCTTTGTTGAAGTTCAAAAAGGAGAAACACATTTCTGAGTCTTTGATTATTCAAGAACACAAGGTTGGAAAGTGGCATCAATAAAGTTTCTGGTAGAATTCCAAAGGAGTGTTGAAGCAAAAGAGTAGAATTAAATTTTTAATCTAAGAAACATATATCAGATAGCCAAGATATGATGGGTACTGAGGATTCAAATTGAGAGACAGAGTGTATATCTTCCAGAAAGTTCCAGCCCAGATTCCAAAGCACAGCACATGGTAGTTTTTAATCAAGGGCTTGAGGAGCCCAGTAGAAGCTACTTAACCCAGACAGGAGGGCTGAAGGTCTCCAGAAGACGAGAGGTCTCAGCTGAGCCTTCAGGGAGCAGAAGGACCTAGCCAGGGAAAGGGAGGGGGAGAGGAGCAAGTGACTATGGACAGAGGGACATCCTCAAAGAGCACGTAGGGGCTTGAGAGAAGCACAGCATGGTAAGGAAACTGCAAGTGTAGATTACCCCATGATGGATGCAGGCAGAGGTGCATGGCAGGAGACGAGGTCTAGACCCTAAAAACCTCTATGGGGAATGCTGATATACTGGGACTTGTCCTAAAAAATAAGGAAGACGTTGAAGGATTTAATAAAAAGAGCAGCTAAATTGTTCTTGCAATTTAGAAAGATCAGCCAGACAGCAACAGGGACTAACTGGGCATTGGTTGTACTGGCAAGGGGAAAACATGTGAGGAGTCATTTAAATCATTCAGGAGAGAAATGATAAGAAGGAATTAGAAAAAGCAGGCGAGTTGGGATGATTTTCTGGGGTAGCTTTGATGGGAGGGCCTGGAGGTATGGGGTGATGGAGCATGTAGAATATGGGGAATATACAGGGTTTCCAATTCAGCCAACTGGATGGAGATGGTACTATCCTCAAAACTTAAGAGAATGGTGAGGTTCCATCCAATTTTTGATATATCCAGTTTTAAGTATCTGTAGAACCTCCAGGTGGAGATGTTTAAGCACTATCAGCATTTTCCTAAGTCATCTAATTATATCCACTGCCATGCACAAGGGATGCCTGATTTCCTTTCTCTGCCTCCCACTTTAATTCCAGAGGAACTCTAGCTCCTTGGATCATCCATCTGCAATTCATTTATCGTCCTCCATTTCCTCTGTATCTTGATTTTGTCTTAAAAAGGTACTGTTTTTTTTTTTTTAACTGCTTGTTGTGATAGAAGAGTAGAGAGCGGTTCTCTGATTAGGCGGTAAAGAAGTAACAGATGCTGTAAATGGGGAAGGGGGAAACTGGCACAGCTGTCCCACTGCTTAGATGAAATTTAGCACTTTCCAGGCCTCACACAAAGGGCCAAGCCATTGTTCACTGGCTTCTGTGAGAATAGCTGACCACTGAGCGTGTTCAAATGAGGGTGGATTTTTCTCCCAATTTGCCTGTAATATTACAGTGATGCAAGTCCTCTTTGTATTTTCATCACATAGTTTGATGCTCACTTGCTTGCTAACAAGTTCCAGAAAGGTTTTTAAGCTTTCAAACCTCATCAGAGAGCCTACCTCTGATTAAGAGTGATGCATTTCATTTGAATGACTTTAGGATTGAGATGTACATTAAGCTTGTTCCATTTTTTTTTTTTTTTTCAATGATCCCAGAGAGGTTCTCCTAAAACTAGAGGAGACTGAATCTCAGCAGGAAGCCACAGTGTCTGACTGCATCCAGGTGGCCCTGTCAGCTCACATCCAGTACACAGACATGTGAATCAGGTCTATCTGTGTGTGTTGCTCAGGAAGCAAGAAAGCACGGTCTTTCAGGTCAGGGAGAACCAAGTTGAAATTCTGATTCTGCCATGTACTGACTGTGTTCCTATGAGCTTATGAAATAATCTCTTACAGCTTCAGTGAACTCATCCTCCAAGTAGAGCTGGGAAAGAACTACCCCATGACATTGCTATGAGGTGTATAAGAGAAAGAGTGATAGGAAAATCCCTGCACAGCTTCTTGCCCGTAGATGCTTGGCATGCAGTGGTAGACAATCAGTAACTTCTTTCCTTATCCTCTTCACAGTCTTCTGCTTCTTCCAAGCCACCCCACACCTACCACTTACAATTGGCGAGAAGGCATCGTGTAAGGGCTGGTTTCCATTAAATATCCCATTACCAGATTTATGGTTTGGATTCCATGAAATAAAACATGTAGGGTGCCAAGCTTCTAAATGCTTAATCATATCCAATTCCCTTTCCTCCTTTCTCTGCAGCCATTTGAGTATAAGCGAACGAGCTACAAATGCATAGAGGATGCCTGTAAGTTCTCTGTTGCTCAGACCCTGAAGGTGTACAGGTGCTTTCTAAGAAAGCACCTGTATACCTGAGAACATAGGCAGACTGGCTCTGCCCATGAAGCCTGTTTCTTTTGCTCTTGATCTTGTTTCCTGTGTGGTGGATTTGCAAGGACGGTTGCTCTGGTTACAAGACCAAACCACTTCAGTTTCCGTCTCTTTGTCACTAAAGGTCTCGGGGGAATCACCTTATTAGAGAAATAGTCACTGCATAGTTGAGTCAACTAGGACCATACAAGGACTCACTGGAGGTCCTCAGACACAAAGCCGCCAGTTCTCCTCTTGAGGCATGCAGAGGTGCAGTTTCAGTGCCGTGGCAGTGTGGACAGCCCCATTTGTGATTTCTCTCTGTTTCCTATTACCCACCTTGTGTGAGGTGGCCCCAGTGATGAGTCAGTCTGCTTGCTGGGATGTTTCCACTTTGATGTAAATTTCTTGTTGAGTTCGTCTCAAAACTCCCCATTGTCCCTGCCTCGCTCTTTCCCGTTCTCACCTCTGTTCCGTGGGCAGCTTCAGCGCTTTTCAACCTACCCCATTCCTCCTCTTAATTATTTCTTACCTTAAGAAATTTGAAACTGCTAAGGAAGAGAATGAGACAAGAAGTGAAAGGCGCCACGCAGGTGAAGAATTCTGCCTTGTGAAGACGAGTTTTGTTGTAGTGCACGGGGAGTCTGCAGGTGAATCTTTCTCTCTGCAGACCCGCTCCTGTTCCTGTATAGCAACCTCAGGACAATAGCGATACATGTGCAGGGAGCAGAGGCCGGTGAGGGAGCTGAGCAAGGACTGAAAGCTGTTAACATTTGTGCATTTGTGGAAATCATGTGAGAAGTTCAGGCTTTCCTGTGTCCTAATTCATATAATATTCAAAGCAATCTTGGGAACAATGTATTATCCCCACTGAAGCTCTGAGGGCTGCTCTTGAAGACAAGCAGGGTGGGGCTCCAAGGCAAATCCATCACATTTCCAACTACTGCCCTTTCCAGTTACACGCCAGGTTGTTTCTGTGCTTCGGGGTTCACCCTGTGCTCCAAAACGCACTGGGATTTCTTCAATGAACACAAGAGAAAGTCACTTCAGGCTCTTGCATGACTGCCTTATTTGTGAGCTTCCAGAAAGCTCACAAAAGAGAGTTTCCATCTCTTGGAAAAAAAGGAGGACAGGGGTTCCTATATCTTGAAAGAAAACAACATCAACTTTGTAGGCAATCTCCTGGCTGGATTCAAAGGCCAGATGCAGAAAATGATTATGCTCTTCAGCACTGACCCTGTCCACCTTCCCACTGGGGAATGAACCACTGGGGGTATAGGCTCACCTGAGACTGACCTTAACCCATGGATGGGTCTCAGAGCCTCAGGGAAGCAACAGACAAAAGAATCTTGCAGTCCTAAAGAGAACTGAGGAGATAAGAGAATTAATTTTAGACTCAAAGTTCACAATGGAGTATCATATGAGTAAGAAGAAATCTTTGCTTTTTTTTTTAGTTGGGACAAACAACAGAGGCTGACAAAAATCACAGCCTGGGAAGAGAGATTATGGACTGTAAAATATTGACTCGATTCAGTTAAATATGACTTCACTTATATGGATTATAAATATAAACATGTCTACTTAAAATCGTCTACCCACCCATCTCTTTATCTCTCTACCTTTCCATCTGTCTCATTTTTCCTGTCACCCTCCACGACAATAAGCACAATAACAGGAGGTAGTTTGTATGTCTGCTATTTTCTCAATATCTACAACAGTGCTTGGCACAGGATGGGCATCAGTGTCCACGGAGTAAACGAGTCCATGGCTTTTGAACTGAGGAACGACATAATCAAAATGGTCATTTGAGCTGAGGCCTTGTAGAGATGTACTGGATAGAGCAGAAGTGGGAAGCCAGCCCCAGTAGGCAGGGAAGGGGAGGCGGGGGAGCTATGTGTGGTCCGTGTTTGTGGTCATGAGCATCTGATGCAGGAGGTGGCCAAGGCTGAGAGGGATCATACAGGTATGAAAGATACTGAGAAGGGAGGATCGACGGTATTTGCCTACCTATTTTGTCTGAAAGGAAGTGTCCTGAGTAGAGCAAGTCATTTCTTTTAATCATGCTTTTGTTAGTTTGTTTCCTCTGGAATAGTGATACTAACCTTACATTTTTATAACTAGTCGTGTTTGTAAGAAGCTTGGGTTTCACCGCTCATATTTTTCAGGCAAAGCACCCGTGACACAGAGGCCAATGCCTCACCCTAGTCTGACACCTAGTTAGAGGCAGATGAGAGCTGCCGTCCACGTTCCCTGGCTACTCATGTATTCCTGGTCACCTTTCGTCTCCTGACCAGCGTCTGTTCCCAAGCAAGAATCTCTGTCTTGCACCCTCCCTCCTGCTCTGGGGTAGTTAAGTTCCCACTTCATCAGTGTACATTTCATCTTCCCCAGCAAGTCCTGTGGCCCCAAAAGGGAAACCTGACCTAGTTCCCACCAATTTACACTGCACCCTTGTACCTCACCTAAGAAAGACTACACAGGGCCAAGCATGGTGGCTCATACCTGTAATCTCAGCATTTTGGGAGGCCAAGGTGGGGGATCACTTGAGGTCAGGTGTTCAAGACCAGCCTGGACAACATGGCGAAACCCTGTCTCTACTAAAAATACAAAAACTAGCCAGGACTACAGTGGTGCGCACCTGTAGTCCCAGCTACTCAGGAGGCTGAGGCTGGAGAATCACTTGAACCCAGGAGGCGGAGGTTGCAGTGAGCTGAGATTGCACTATTGCACTCCAGGCTGGGTGACAGCAAAACTCTCAAAAAGAAGGAAAGAAAGAAAGAAAGAAAGAAAGAAAGAAAGAAAGAAAGAGAGAGAGAGGGAAAGAAAGAGAGAAGAGGGAGACAGGGAGAAAGGGAAGGAAGGAAGGAAGAAAGAAAGACAGACTGCACGGCTAACTCAACCAGGAGGTGGCTTAGATCCAGTGGATTCCCAGTGCCACAGCCCCCTTTCTCTGAGCATCTGCCATGTGCCAGTACCACACTCAGCCTGATAAAGAATGGAGTGGCATAAAATGTGGTTCCTGCCTCTGGGAGTATAGGATAAAATTGGGAGGACAACACACGCGTGTGCCTGTGCACACGCACACACACATACACACACACGCACACACACGTGCACACATATGCATGTAAGCACGCACACGCATGCACACACACGTGCACACGCACACATACACAGACATGCACACGCACACACATGCACACATACACACACACATGCGCGCGCGCGCACACACACACACACACACACACACACGCAAGCACAAATTTGCATGACTAAAACCTGAAATGGTGAGTAGTCTTTAGAGGTCATATCCCGCTGCTGGAAACTTTGCGGGGTGATTACATTGCAAAGGCTACTTGAAATGCCGAAATGCCCTCCTTTGCCTAAACACACACTTCCCCGCCAGTGGAGCTCAGGGAAGGTTACCTGGGGGAGGAAAGCTGAGAAAGATGGCAAGTTCCCCTCCCTCCCCTACCCATGCAGACCAGTTGTTCCCAGGATCCATTGTTCTCCCTCCATAAACAATAAACAGCACTCAGAGGGGAGGGAGGTCCAAACACCGGGGTGGGTGGGCGCCCAGCTGCCATCCTCTGTACCACATCAGTAAACAGCACCACGGCAATCAATTGGGCTTTTTTGATGAAGACAAAACCATAGAGGGAAACCATTAGAAGAGGTAATAAAGGCCCTTCTTGTACAGTTAATAGAGAGCCTCCTGGATGGAACAAGACCAGCTGTTGCTACTGAAAATTTACTTCTGTTTTCAAGTTCAAACAGAGACTAAAACATTATCTTCGCGGGAATTGATTTTACGTCTTCCAAACACATATGCCACCTTAATTGTGATTTGTGTGATAGTTCAGCTGCTGAAAGCTTTCGTTTATCTCTACCTGGTTAAACAACTTTAAATAATAACAAGTCAATATATCTGTCTATTGACCAGGGTTCCTCTCATCCCCAGAGCACACTGTTGAAGAAGAAGATGATACTTAACCGTATGTTTCCCTAGCCCTGCCACACATCTCATTTTTCACATACTCAGTTTTAATGGGGAGATATAATTGATTAAAAAATGGAATGAAACCAGGTGGCGTGGCTTACACTTGTAATTCCAGCAATTTGGGAGGCCAAGGCAGGAGGATTGCTTGGGGCCAGAAGTTCAAGATCAGCCTAGGCAATATAGTGAGACCCCATCTCTACAAAAAATTAAAAACTAACACCCCTGTGTTCCTGACTACTCAGAAGGCTGAGGCAGGAGGATCACTCGAGCCCAGGAGTCAGAAGCTGCAGTGAGCTAAGACTGGGCCACTGCACTCCGTCATGATGAAAGAATGAGACCCTGTCTCCAAAATAAAAAAATAAAGAATGAAGACATAGGGCTTTCTTGGGGCTTTCTGTGATGTGCTTTCTCATGGTGGGTTTGGACTGTTTTAGCCTTAATGCATTCCTTAAAAGATTTTTTTAAAGTGATTTTTGTCAAACTCCTTGGCTAAACTAAACTAAAAGTAAAATGGAAACTGAATTTCCTCATTCATTTTACTTAAGGAAACTGTTTTTGGACTGAGATTGAGAAATGAATATTAAAGATGGCAGCTTGTTTTCGAAGACCTGCATAAACAAAAAAATCGTGGACTTTCCATAGTGTTTCTTATAAGGTGTTTCTTATAAGGTGTGCCTCTTCTAACAGAAAGGCTTGATGTTCTATGAAGTGAGGTGGGGAGGAGGGGGAAAGGGAGTTTCTTTTGTTGGTATGAACTTAAGCCTAGAATACTTCAAACAGTGAAATTTTGTTGGTAATGGTGGTGATAGGGTAACGTTTGGCTTTTTTTTTGGTTTCTGTTTTTGCTGGACTCCATTATGGATCACCCAATAGAAAGAAAGCCAAGAATGAAGCAGACTGGGAATGCGAGAGCTCCTGTAGCCAGTGCCCAGCCCTGCAAACCTGCCAGGGAAGCAGAACAGAGCCAGGCGGAAGTGGTGTCCTGTTGGGCAGGGTTCAGCGGTCTCTCCCTTATCCAGTGGGGCCTACTCCTTGGAGTCAAGGGTCTGTCATGCAGCTGAGGGTTGGGATCGATCTCTCCCCAGGATGACCCAATGTTCAGATGGCCAGGAGATGGCGCTGCCCACAGCCCCAGCTCTCCATGTGACCACCTACCACAAGAGCTCCTCCCCACGGTGTTGGCTTGGCCTATGCACCACAAGCACACAGGGAGGGGTGCGGATGGGGAATCTCCCACCTGCATCTGGTCTGCTGGGTAAAATCCAACTGGTGTCAGTGCAGTCCAAGGCACTGGGAGGCATGGAGTTTGTGCTTCTGGGAGGAAGAAACGGGAAATACAAACAGTGCACACCATTCTCTGTTAACTGCCCTGGGAATGAAGAGGTGAGGCAGGCTGTATACTACAGCAGGTGTACACCAGGGATACAGTTCGAGATTCATTCATTTGTTAGGAGTGTTTTCTAGTTTTCACTAAGTACTTGAAAGCTTGGTTTCCCGGTTACTACCATCCCAATTCAGGCCTCCATTTAAAATGCACAGCCCCCATGTTCTCACTTTCCTTTCTCCTTCCCGCTTCTCCCAGTGAGCTGTATAGATGCAGAGTAAATAATACCGTTAATAATAGTAGTACTTATAACTGACAGATTGCTTATAAACAATGAGCTGTTAAGGTAGGAAGCAATCATTAATGGCTAATTGGGAAGCACTTCTCGGGTTTGTGTGTTCACCTGATATTGTACATTTCTTGACTCTTTTGAGGTTGTGTTCCCTATATTTTTCTGCAGGGCATGAACTGTGCGTCAATTCCCTTTGTATTCCCAACAGTGAATGAATGAGTGAACCAATGAATGAATGAATCCATTTGTTGTTTCTTTTATTCCATAGCCTGCTTCATTGGGTATGCAAACTTCCTCTTTTAATGTTAACATTGAAATGCCATCTGTACCAAGACTTTCTAGATGCCATTATGAAAGTGACTCCCTGCTGTCCCCGTTTTATGGTGCCCTGTGTCTATTAAACTTATGTCTATAAATACTTACCATGGTCCATGTGTGTATTTGCATAGACAACACCATAACATTCAAAGCTGCCTCTTTCCACCTTCACAATCCTCATCAAATCAACCGTTGTCGTATGTTTTCTTTATTTGTAACGTTGCTCTCCAATTCTTGTCTAATACATAATTTTACAGAGATGTAAGCATAACAAAGATAGAATTCTGTATTGCAGTTTTTACAATGCAAGTAAGTATCTCCTCCAGCTAATTAGTTTGGAAGGGCACGGGGGAGTATTTCACTTGACATAGTCACTGCATATATATATGTGTGTGTGTGTGTGTGTGTATATATATATATATATGTCAAGGTGAATTAAATTAAGGAAACAAAGTGCTGTTCATCTTCAGGGTGGGGGCTGATTGTTCTTACATGGAATCTAAGGCAGCAGCCAGAGGAACCTCAGGAAACATCTGTTTTTTGTTTTGTTTTGATTTTCTAACTTATATAAAATATCTAACCCACTAAACCGTCCAAATTCTTTATGACTAATTCCGAGGGGATGGAGAGAATGAGGAGCAAGGCAGGAGAGGAGCTTTCCACTGTACTGGAAAGCTGAGGAAGGACCCAGGTGGGCACTGGACTATCGATGCACTGGCCAACCGCACGTGAACCAGTACTTGTTTTCCAGACAAAGAAACTGAAATCCAGAGAACAAATTGCTCAGCAAAGCAAAACTAGGCAAAAACATTGACATCTAGAGCTCATGGTTTCTAGTTCCCAGACCAGGGCTCTTTCAACTGGACCAGGCTGTCCTAATTGCACAGAGTCTGGCCAGGGAGTGAAATTCCTGCTCCTTTCCTGAAGGGAAGCTCCAGCTTGCCCTGGCCACAGCATATCTGTGGAGGGGAGTACCAGTGGGAGAAATCCCAGACAGACTGCTCAGGGACAGAGGCTCGCTCACTGCAGCAGGGATGTGAGGAGGGGTAGGTCTCCCTGCCTACTTACATGCTACTCAGACTAAAGGAGCAGTTTCAGGGAGGTCAGAATTCAAATGCATGCTCCAGGTGAAGAGCACAGGCAGCTGTTCCACCCCCACCCCGCTTACCCCGCACACTGCTCAGTTCTTCCTTTGTGCACAGGGGGGCACTAGCAATACACTGGTGGCAGCCCCAGCAACCTGCATGCTCTGCAGCTGCTCAGGGAAGAACTTAATTACACCCACTTTCAAGTGAGCATAGCATGCTCTTCAGTGAGTGAGTTCTGCATTGCAGACCTGCCGGCTACGCTGGCTCCGATGCCACCTCCTGTAGGAAATGTGGCCTCCTCTGATTAACCCCACTTACTTGGGATCACTCCGAATCCCCTTGGCTCCCCAGTGCCTTGGTCAGTTGGACATTTACCTATTAGCATCAGGCATGTTGCTTTTTAAAGCCTCCCTGGTATTTCTCTTTCTTTTATTTATCTTAAGTTCCCATTGTGCAAAGACCATGTTTTCTCCTGCTAGTTCTGATAGAAAGCAGTGTCCTCGGAGGGATATTCAGTAAGCCTGGTGTGAGGGAGGCATGCCGAATGTGGAGTCACAAGACAGATGTGCTCAAACCTTAACACCCAACCACCATCAAACCTGAGGCAAGCCCTCTTACTTCTGTACACCTCAGTTTCCTTATCTGTTAATTAAGAATTATCATAGTTGTGTCATAGGGCGGTGTGAGAATTAATGAATAAACATTATCTGCAAGCGCCTGGCATGGTGCCTGAGCACAAAGGGCACTTTATAACTATTGGCTGGATCCAAACGGTGCTGGGAAAAATTCCCTCACTGGACACTGAAGACAGCCTGCAGTCTCCCTATAGGGAGATCTGTACACTTCACATCCACTCCCAGAGGTCCATTCACTTATTTATCTTGCAGATCTCCTTGTTTATTCTCTTCTAGTATTACATCTTTCAAGTCTCTGACTAATCAGCCAAGGCATTTGTTCAGGAGTCAGTCTGTGTCTTTTCTTCTGGCCACCCCTTCCTCTAGGCAAGATGGATGATTAATTCTACCCCAAGAGAATGTCCCTTTACTACTGATCGTCATGCCTTTGAGACCTCAGGACAGGGGTCCACTTCCTGTTAGTGCCAACATTTCACACCGGCACATCTTGGAATCAAGTCAAAATTATTTTGTCTTCTGTGAATTGGTCATAGCAGTCTTCTCACACCACAAAGACGTTACAAGTGTGGTTTGAGGGAACAGAGATAGGATATAAAATGCAAACAACATCTGCTTATGTAACACACGTGTGCTTCCTGGATTTGTTTGAGCTTGGTCCCGAATGTACCAGCTCTCTTCCATGATGAATTTCTGCTCAGACTACCTAACTTTATAATTTGATACTTGTGTTAGATTATATTATTCTTCAAAAATATTCACTCTTGCACTGTGAATGCAATTACCTCTGTGGGAGTGGCATACATTCCAAGTCTGTTGTTGTTTAACTTGATTATGTGACTTCCTTGGCCTCAGAGAGAGCAGAACGTACTTTCCTGCTCCTTGACTTCAGGTTAGGTGTATAACTTTGTTTGCTTAACGGGATGTTAGCAAATATAACTTGAGAAGTGTATGAAATGTGTCTCTGTATTTAGCCTTGCACTGTCATTCCTCTGCCATTGCAGGCCACAGTCACTTGTTTTTTTCTGTAATCAGGTGTTCATTCTTCACTTTGCCTTAATATCTCACCATAAGCTGTCTTTCAAGCGCAAAGTAGTTATCTATTTAAAAAGTAATGTTTTTGCTCCAGAGGATGTGTGCTCTGTCACTTCTATTGGAGTCTGCCAAAAATCTCATACATTCTTAACCACCACAGGTTTTCTAGCACTTGGATTGTATGACCCAAGGGGCAGAACAACATACACTGCACTCTGAACCTACTAGGAAAAAACAAAACAAAACAAACAAACAAACAAACACCTCTCTAGCAGCCTATGGATGATTCAATAAATATTCTGAAGCAATATTCCCAAATGAAGTATGTTTTAACTCCGAAATCCAGGAGGATAACTCAGTTTATTCCTCTTGTTTAGTGGAAGGAGGTACAAAATGCAGGACGTTGTAATTTACAATGCCACAGTGTCTTAGAGCATTCAGGCTGCTATTGCAAAATACCACACGCGGGGTAACTTACAGACAACAGAAATTTTTCACAGTTCTGAAGGCTGGGAAGTCCATAGTCAGTGAACTAGCAGAATTGGTGTCTGGTGAGGGCCTTCTTCATGATTCATAGATGCGAGTCCCCTTGCTGCGTCCTCCTGTGGTAGAAGGGAAGAGGGTCTCTCTGGAGTGTCTTTCATAAGGTCACTAATTCCATTTTTGAAGGCCTCACTGTCATTATCTAATCCTCTCCCAAAGGTCATACTTCCTGATCCATCACTTCTGGGGTTATAATTTCAACACAGGAATTTTGGGAAGACATAAACATCAAGCCATAGCACACAGCAAACCCCAGACCATGTGTATGTCATACTCAGTCATTTAGAGCAGTACTACTCAAAATTGGATCCTTAAACTCGTGCTGGTCTGTGGACTGTTTGTTACTCTGAGTGAGGCGTGAAACATGGTGTTGAAAATTTGGAAAGAAGAAGTGTGAAATAGTCTTCCATAAGAATGACAGAACAAATTAATCAGAGAGAGAGGGTGACATCAGCAAGATGGCAGACTAGGAAGCTCCAGGCCCTCATTCCCATGGAAACATTAAAAACACACTTAGAAACTGCCTAAAATTATTTTATAGGAGCTCTGGAAAACCACCAAATATCTACAGAAACCAAGTAAATATCCAGTTAGAAAAAAATTACACATTTAAAATGGCAGGAAATTTCATGGCATTTTTACTTCACCTTTTCCCGCACCCTCTCTGGCACCTTGAAGTTGGAAATGGCCCAGTTCTTGATCCCCTCCCTCAGATGGAGGAAATAGAGTGGACTTTATTTACAATGTTTTAACCTGTCTGTGGACTATCTAAGGACTTGATGTCTGTATTGCTTGAAAAAGAGCACAGACAGGGAAAATATCATAGCTCAGACTTCAGGTTGGAAAAAGCTACTGAAGGCAGTGGCACACCAGTAAAAGCTTCAAGGGGAGTGCACACCCATGGATGCATTCAGCAAGGAATTATAGGGAGACAAATTTAATAGAACATATAAAACCTTGAGAAAAACCTTTGATGAGACTATGTCGGAAAAAAAGACACCTATGCGCAGACAGGTAAAGAGCCCCCACCACAAACACTCAGGGAAAATATACACCCAGAAAAAGACCTAAGAAGAATTTAAGCTTTAATGCTGGGGTAACCTCAATGTTTAAAATATGCCATGGTAATTACTAAAGATCTTCCACTGCATGGAGCTGGTATATGAAGACTTTTAGAGGTGGCTTTTTTTCCCCAAATGCCAAATTTCTAACCAATAATCACAAGGCATACAAAGAAACAAGAAAATATGGCACATTTAAAGGACCAAATAAAGATCTGGAAACCATCCTTGAAGAAATATGCATCTAACTTGATAAGGACTTTAAAACAACTGCCCTAAATATGCTCTAAGAGCTACAGAAAAACACAGACAAAACAAATTAGGAAAATAATATATAAACAAAATAAGAATATCAACAAAGAAATAGAATTTATAAAAGAAATCAAACAGAAACTCTGGAGCTGAAAAATGCAATAGCTGAATTTAAAAATTTATTCAAAGAGTTAAACAGCAGACTCAACAGACAGAAGAAAATAATTACCAAACTTGAAGATAGACCATTTGAGTCTGAGAAGAAAAAAAAAAAAAGAAAATCAGCAAAAGAAAGAGTGAACAGAGCCTAAGAGACTTTTGGACTCCATGAAGAAGGCTGACATACACATTATGGGAACTTTCAGAAGGAGAAAAGAAGGGAAAAAAGAGAGTGGGGAGAAAGCTTATTTGAAGAAATGATGGCTGAAAATTTCCCAAATTTATGGAAAATTGTGTATATGGAAATCTAAAAATCTCTATGAATGCCAAGTATAATAATTTCAAAGAGACCTACACTGAGACACATTTTATTAAACTATCAAAAGTCAAAGACATGGCCAAGCACAGTGGCTCAAACCTGTAATCACAGCAGTTTGGGAGGCTGAGACAGGTGGATCACTTGGGGCCAGGAGTTTGAGACCAGCCTAGCCAACAGGGTGTGAAAACTCTTTTCTACTAAAAATACAAAAAAAAAAAAAAAAAAAAAAAAATCGCTGGGTGTGTTGGTGTATTCTATAACCCCAGCTACTCTGGATGCTGAGGCAGGAGAATAGCTTGGACCCAGAGGGTGGAGGTTGCAATGAGCCGAGATTGCACCACTATACTCCAAACTGGGCAACAGTGAGACTCTGTCTCCAAAAAAATAAAACTTAAAAAAATTAGTTTATTGTAGATGGATGGATTTGTTTCTGGGTTCTCTATTCTGTTTCATTGGTCTATGTGGCTGGTTTTGCACCAGTACCATGCTGTTTTGGTTATTATAATGTTGTAGTAGAATTTGAAATCAGGTAATGTAATCCCTCCAATTTTGTTATTTTGCTCAGGATATTTTTGGCTCTTCTTTGTCTTATGTGGTACTATATAAATTTTAGGATTTTTTTCTCTATTTCTGTGAAAATTATCATTAGTATTTTGATAGGGATTGTACTAAATCTGTAAATTGCCTTAGGTAATATGGACATTTTAACAATATTTATTCTTCCAATTCATAAACAGGTAATATCTGTCCTTTTTTTGTATGCTCTTCAATTTCTTTCATCAATGTTTAGTAGTTATTGTTGCAGAGACCTTTCACATCTATGGTTACGTTAATTCCTAGTTGTTTTATTTATTTGTAGCCATTGTAAATGGGATTTACAATACAATCAAGTACTTGATTTCTTTCAACAAATTATAATGTATTTCTTGATTTCTTTTTATGTGCTGTTGACATATAAAAGTACTACTGATTTTTGTATGTTGATTTTGTATTTTACAACTTTACTGAATTTGTTTATCAGTTCTAGTAGTTATTTGGTTTTTAGGTTTTCCCAGTATAAGATCATATCATTTGCAAATGAAGATAATTTGACTTTTTCCTTTCCAACTTGGATGCTTTTCATTTCTTTCTTTTGCCTTATTGCTCTAGTTAGGACTTCTAGTACCATGTTGAATAACATTGGTAAAAGTGGAAATCCTTGTTGTGTTTCAGATCTTAAAGGAAAGGCTTTCAAAGTTTTTCTTCATTCAGTATGATACTGTGGGTTGGTCTGTCATTCACGGCTTTTATTGTATTGGGCTATGTTACTTCTATACCCAGTTGCTTTTATTTTTTATTTTTTGAGAGTTTTTATCATGAATGGATGTTGAATTTTATCAAATGTTTTTTCAGCATCAATTAAAATGGTCACATGGATTTTGTCCTTGATTCTGTTGATATGACATGTCACACTGATTGATTTGCATATGTTGAACCATCCTTGAACTTCTGGGATATATTCCACATGGCCATGATGAATGATCTTTTTATTGTGTTGTTTAATTCAATTCACAAATATTTTGTTGAAAAATTTTGCATCTCTGTTCATCAGGGATATTGGTCTGTGGTTTTCTTCTTTTTGATGTGTCTTTGTCTGGTTTTGTTATCAGGGTAATATTGTGCTTATAGAGTGAGTTTGAAAACATTCCCTCACCCTCTATTTTTCAGAATAGTTTGAATAGTATTGGTATTAGTCCTTCTTTAAATAGGTGGTAAAATTCAGCAGTGAAGTCATTGAGACACAGCTTTTTTTTTTTTTTTTGCTAAGAGATCTTTATTACGAGTTCAAGCTCTTTCTTTGTTATTGGTCTGTTCAGATTTTGGGTTTCTTCACGGTTCAGTCTTGATAGGGTTGTTTGTGTCCAGGAGTTCATCCGTTTCTTTGAGGTTTTCCAACTTACTGAAGCTCATAGTAGCTTCTAATGATGCTTTGAATTTCTGTGGTATTGGTTGTGATGTCTCCTTATTCGTCTCTGATTTATTTATTTGGGTGGTCTCTCTTTATGTCTTATTCTAGCTAAAAAAAATTTTATTTTTATTTGTTTTCAAAAAACAATGCTTTTGTTTCACTAATCTTTTGTATTGTTTTCTTCATTTCAATTGTATTTATTTCTGCCCTTCTGCCCTGATATTTATTATTTATTTTCTTACACTAATTTGGGGTTTGTTTTTTGCTTGCTTTTCTAGTTCTTTAAGATGTGTTATGAGGTTGTTTATTTAAAGTTTTTCTACTTTTTTGTTGTAGTTGCTTATAGATATAAACTTTCCTCTTCGTACTGCCTTCACTGTATCCCATAGGTTTTGGTATGTTATATTTCCATTATCATTGCTTTGAGAATTTGTTTCTATTTCCTTCTTAGTTTCTTCACTGACCCACTGATCATTCAGGAGCACAATGTTTAATTTTCCTGTGTTTGAACAGTTTCCAAAATTCTTGTTATTGATTTTTTTTTGATAGAGTCTCCCTCTGTCTCCCAGGCTGCAGTGCAGTGGCATGATCTCAGCTCACTGCCACCTCTGCTTCTCTGGTTCAGGTGATTCTCCTGCCTCAGTCTCCTAAGTAGGTGAGACTACAGACATCTGCCATCACTCCCAGCTAACTTTTGTATTTTTAGTAGAGATGGGGTTTTGCCATATTGGCCAGGCTGGTCTTGAACTCCTGACCTCAGATGAGCCACACACCTTGGCCTTCCAAAGTGTTGGGGTTACAGGCATGAGCCACCATGCCCAGGCTTCTTAGTGATTTCCAATTTGTATTCCGTTATAGTCAGAGAAGATATTTGATATAATTTCAACTTCGGAATGTTTTAACACTCGTTTTGTGGCACCCAGTTCATGATAGGTCATTCAGGTCTCATGTTGACTTGATGACCCACAGTCAAACGTTCAGGTTCCGCCAAAGCCCAGTAACAGGCCAAGAGCTGCTTCTCAAAAGGAGAGTAATTATCTGCGAAGGTGGCAGGACTTTGCTCTAAAATCCTATAGGCCTTCGCTGTGATTCACCTTTATGGTGTTGTAGTCTTTCTTTTCTTCTTTCCTTCCTTCCTGTCTTCCCTTTAGTGAAGAAGATTTTTTCTGGTCTTATGTTTTAATTTCTTGCTTTTTTATTTTTTGCGTATTTGTCTTGTGTTTTTTGATTTGAAGTTACCACGAGGCTTGCAAATAACACTTATATTAGTTAGGGTTCTCTAGAGTGACAGAACTAAAGGAATAGATGTATATATAAAGGGGAGTTTATTAAATATTAAGTGTTAACTTACATGACCACGAGGTCCCACAATAGGCCATCTGCAGGCTGAGTAGCAAGGAGAGGCAGTCCAAGTCTCAAAGTTGAGGAATTTGGACCCCAATGTTCAAGGGCAGGAAGAATCCAGCATGAGAGAAAGATGAAGGCTGGGAAGCTAGGCCAGTCTCTCTATTCACATTTTTCTGTATGCTTATATTCTAGCAGCACTGGCAGCTGATTAGATGGTGCCCACCCAGATTAAGGGTGGGTCTGCTTTTCCCAGCCCACTGACTCAAATGTTAATCTCCTTTGGCAACACCCTCACAGACACACCCAGGAGCAATACTTTATAATCTTCAATCCAATCAAGTTGACACTCCGTATTAATCATCGCAAGTCTATCCCTTGTCAACTTGAACCCATATCTCCTGAGATCATACCTAACCTTCAAAGACAACAATAAGTTCTAAACATAATAAAACTACCTTTCATACAACCAGAAACATACCAATCCCCAACGCAAGTACTATTACATAAAGTTAACAATACTTAAATGCTGATGTGAAATAAGTATTATGTCACATGATAAAGGAGAAAGGAAATAAAATGAAGATATTTTCTTAGTACAAGTGTATACATGCACAACCATGTTTTTAACAAAAGAAGGAGGAAATACTCATGACAATTACAATCCTCATTTCTGCAGCTGGTCACCTGGTCATAGCTGGTATTGATGATACCTTCTTCTACTACCCATTCTGTATTCCCTTTGTCTTCAGCAAGCACCTAAGCAGGTCATGGTTTATTTCCTGGTGGAGTGACCCAAGCCTTCATTCCTGAAGGGTCTGGGTCATTTGTAGTCCTGGCTGCATTGGGCTGTTGTAGTTTCCCATTGACCTTAATCATAGGGCATGGTAATACTAAGAGACACCCTAATGGGTCTCCTGTATTCCATGCATATTCTTCCTTACCTCCATTGTGGAGTAATAGACTGATTTCATCTTGAAAGTCCAGGTCAGTCACCCCAGCCAACACTGTGACTCTCTTCTTATCCTGTTGACCCAAAGGTAGGAAGAGCCCAAAGTGTCCAGGTGGCAATCTGAACTTCCAGTTTAATAGAATCATTGTTGTGTCTCCTGGTGGCAACATTTCTCCCTTTGGAACCAAGACCTCTAGGCCAGCAGAACATAATGTCATGGGAACAGGAAGCAAAAATTTTGCTATTGAATCACTAGGGGTGATGGTGAGTGGTGCCACTTCCACTTCCACCCCTTGATTCCTGGACCCATGAATCCTGGCTATGGGAGAAACGGTACCATATATTGGATGCTGATTCAGAACACACATGGCCCTCTGGAGAACTTTGCCACAGTTCTGCAAAGTATTGTCATCTAGTTGGAGTTGTAATAGTGACCTCAAAAGGCCATCCCACCATTCTATCAATCCAGCTGCTTCAGGATGATAAGGAACCTGGTAAGAACAGTGAATTCCATAAGCATCAGCCCACTGCCGCATTTTAGCCATAAAGTGAGTGCCTTCATCAGAGACAGTGCTGTATGGAATACTGTGATGGTAGATAAGGCGTTCCATGAGTCCACAAATAGTCGTCTTGGCAGAAGCATTGTATGCAGGATAGGCAAACCCGTATCTGGAATGTCTATTCCAGTGAGAACAAACCTCTGCCCTTTCCATGATGGAAGAGGTCCCATATAAACAACCTGCCACCAGGTAGCTGGCTGATCATCCTGAGGAATGGTGCCATATTGAGGGCTTAGTGTTGGTTTCTCCTGCTGGAAAATTGGGCACTCAGCAGTGGCCATAGCCAACTCAGCCTTGGTGAGTGGAAGTCCATGTTGCTTAGCCCATGAGTAACCTCCATCTCTGCTACCGTGGCCACTTCGTTCATGGGCCCACTGGGAGATGACATGGGTGGCTGAGGAAAGAGGCTGAGTGGGGTCCACAGAATGAGTCATCCTATCCTCTTGATTATTAAAATCCTCCTCTGCTGAGGCCACCCACTGGTGAGCACTCACATGGGATACAAATATCTTCAGTTTTTGACCACTCAGAGAGGTCCTTCCGCATACCTTTTCCCCAAATTTCTTTGTCATCGATTTTTCAATCATGCTTCTTCCAAGTCCCCAAGCATCCAGTCAAACCATTGGCTACAGTCCATGAATTAGTATATCTTCACACATCTGGCCATTTCTCCTTCCATGCAAAGTGCACAACCAGGTGCACTACTCAAAGTTCTGCTCACTGGGAAGATTTCCCTTCACTGCTGTCCTTCAGAGATGTCCTAGAAAGGGGCTGTAGTGCTACAGCTGTCTACTTTTGGGTGCTGCGTGGATATTGTGCCGAACTATCTTTGTACCAGGCCCTAGTCTGTCAATTGATTATAGGGAGCTCCTCATGAGGCCATTGGTGCAGGCTGGGGGAGAGAAGGCAGGGTGGCAGGAGTGGAGCCTATGGGCATTTGAGCCACTTCTTCCTGTAATTTACTTGTGCCTTCAGGACCCGATCAAGCCAATCACGTATATACCACTTCCATTTGATGACGGAATGCTGCCCCTGTGCACAACGCACTTTATGGCTAGATGACTCAGAAAGCACCCAGTTCATGATAGGCCGTTCAGGTCTCACGGTGACTTGATGACCCACAGTCAAAAGTTCAGGTTCCACCAAAGCTCCGTAACAGGCCAAGAGTTGCCTCTCAAAAGGAGAGTAGTTATCTGCAGAAGATGGCAGGACTTTGCTCCAGAATCCTAGAGGCCTTCGCTGTGATTCATCCATGGGGGCCTGCCAAAGGCTCCAAACAGCATCCCTATCTGCCACTGACACCTTAAGCTCCATTGGATCTGTTGCGTCATATGACCCAATTGGCAGAGCGGCTTACGCAGCAGCCTGGACCTGTTGCAGAGCCTTCTCCTATTCTGGACCCCATTCAAACTGGCAGTTTTTCTGGTCACTTGATAAATGGGCCAGAGTAACACACCCAAATTAAGAATGTGTTGCCTCAAAAATCCAAATAGGCCTACTAGGCATTGTGCCTATTTCTTGGTTGTAGGATGGGCCAAATGCAGCAAGTTATCCTCCACCTTTAGAAGGAATATCTCAATAGTCCCCACCCCACTGGAGCTGTATAAATTTTACTGAGCTAGAAGGTCACTGAATTTCATTCGGATTTATTTCCCATCCTCCAGTATGCAGATATCTCACCAATAAGTCCAGTGTGACTGTCACGTCTTGCTCACTGGATCCGATCAGCATAATGTCATCAATGTAGTGGACCAGCATGGTATCTTACAAAAGCAAAAAGCCATCAAGTTCTCTTTGAATAACATTATGATACAAAGTTGGAGAGTTGTTATACCCCTCAGGTAGGACAGTAAAGGTATATTGCTGGCCTTGCCTGCTGAAGGCAAATGCTTCAAGTGGGTCTTATAAACAGGAATGGAGAAAAAAGTATTTGCCAAGTCAATGGCTGCATACCAGCTACCAGGTGATGTGTTACTTAGCTCAAGCAATGAAACCACATCTGGTACAGCAGCTGCAATTGGAGTCACCACTTGGTTAAGCTTATGATAATCTGTGGTCATTCTCCAAGATCCATCTGTCTCCTGCACAGGCCAAATGGGAGAGCTGAACGGGGATGTGATGGTTAGATCTCCACTCCTGCGTCTTTCAAGTCGTTGATGGCGCCACTAATGTCCACAGTCCCTCCTGGGATGCAATATTGTTTTTGATTTACTATTTTTCTATGTAGAGGCAGCTTTAATAGCTTCCATTTGGCCTTTCCCACCATAATAGCCCTCACCCGACCAGTCAGGGAGCCAATGTGGGGGTTCTGCCTGCTGCTAAGTGTGTCTGTGCCAATTATGCATTCTGGCACTGGGGAAATGACCACAGGATGAGTCTGGTGACCCACTGAAAGTTGGACATGAGCTAAAACTCTATTAATTACCTGACCTCCATAAGCTCCTACTTTAACTGGAGGACCACAGTAATGTTTTGGGTCCCCTGGAATCAACATCAGCTCAGAGCCAGTGTCCAGTAGTCACCGAAATGTCGATCATTTCCCTTTCCCCAATGCAGTTACCCTGGTAAAAGTCTGGAGGTCTCCTTGGAGAAGAATGGGAGAAAGAGTCACTGCATAAATTGTCAGTAATGTAGTGGGGTCCTTCCTCAAGGGGACACGGCCTCCATTTCATTCAAGGGCTCTGGGGCTGTAAACTTGTTCAAGTCTGGAAATTGATTGAGTGGCCGTGATTTTGTTTTTATAATTCAAATTAGGTATTTTTATCCATTCAACCTACAAGTTTTCTGCTTATATAAATAAACAGGAATGTCATAGACTTCCTATCAATTTCACTTCTAGGAACACCATGATTAATTAGCCAATGCCAGAGCTCTACATGAGTCTGACTATTCTGATTGCTGCTTTGCCTCTGCTGTCCATTACAGTAGCTACGCCCACTTTGTCTTTGATGGTTTAGTGTGGCCACTTGGCCCCTGCCACCTCAGGATCCAATTTTTACCATTATATTTAAATTTTGTAGTTGAGTGACTATAGTTCCCACTGTTAGACCTGATGTACAGAGAAGAGCAATTACAGGACTCTTCAAAGATGCAGGTGCTGCCCTTACAAATCTATTTTGCAAAACATTGGTCAAGGATATATCTTCTGGACCCTTCTAGCTGAGATGAGGAGCTCTGACGTGACTAACCCACTCCATCATCCCAGTCTCTCTAAACCTTTGGATCCCTTCCTCTACATTAAACCAAGGGAGTTCAGGCATTTCCAGCTCACTCACAGTGGGCCATCTTTTAATCCATATTTCAGCTAACCAAGCAAATAAACTATTTGAATCTTTTTTAACTCCCTGATCTGCAACATTAAATGCAGAGTTTCTACTTAGTGGGCTCAAATCAATAAATTCCGTCTGATTCAAATATATGTTCCTTCCACCATTATCCTATGCCCTTAATATCCATCCCATGCCTGTTCTCCAGATTTCTGCTTATATAAATTAGAAAACTCAAGCAGCTCTATTCAAGTGTGGGACACTTTCTCATGGGTCACACTCTCAACCTCACCTCTAGGGTCCTGCCAAGACTTTAGCATAGTTACAGGTCTAGAAGCAAACAGGGGTGTTGGGAGTGGCTCCGGAGGAGAATCAACATTACCTTGTCTGGGAACTGTCTCAGGAGAGGCCATTACTGTTGTCTCAGGCAGCGCAGGGTTTATCTCCTCAGACAAAGGTGGAAAGGCTGATGGCAGCATGGGCCGGGAAGCGATTTTACCACTACGGGGGATGCGGAAGCTGTTTCTTCTGGCAAAAAAGCTTCATCAGAATTTACAAATTAAGTGTCCCCACCTTCATCAGGACCCACCCACACATCCTCTTTCCAAGTTGCAGGGTCCCATTCTTTTCCAATCA
This sequence comes from Theropithecus gelada, assembly GCF_003255815.1. Classification (NCBI taxonomy): domain Eukaryota; kingdom Metazoa; phylum Chordata; class Mammalia; order Primates; family Cercopithecidae; genus Theropithecus; species Theropithecus gelada. The sequence continues at coordinate 123,495,382 of NC_037682.1, read as the reverse complement.
ATGCCTTCACTTTAACAGTAGACACCTGGCGAGGCTGTGCATGCACGTCTTGTTGCAGGTCAGCCACTTGCATGATAAAAGCTTGTGTCAGTTTTTCCACAAAGTCAGCTGTTTCTCTATAGGAGAGAAGACTCTCACTCAAGGCAATCTTAGCAGATTTGAGGCTCAGTATCTGCTTCTGAACCCAGGAGATACAATCCCTGAGTTTATCATTTTTTTTTTTCATCACTTTGTCCACTCAAATTAGGAGCAACCAACCAGCTTCATTATGTTCTGTGGTTCTCCATATATGGTCAAAGGTATTATGTGTAGAGTCACTAAACTCCTTGCCTCTCATGAGCGATGAATCCAGAGTGTCAAATGCATTTATTTTGCATATCTCTCTAAACAGTTCATGCCAAGGACTATCATTGTTCTCCATACTATCAGAAGTAGAGTCCTTAGCATTTGGGGGCCTAGTCATATTAAGCAGCCAACTTCAGAAACCCCAAAATTAATGAATGAACTCCATCCTTAATATTCTGTTCCTCTGGAACCACTCCTGGTACCAAAATCTGCATTAGTCAGGGTTCTTTAGAGGGATAGAACTAACAGAATATATATAGAAAGGGGAGTTTATTAAGTATCAACTGACATAATCCAAAGGTCCCACAATAGGCCATGAGCAGGCTTAGGAGCAAGAAGAGCCAGTGTGAGTTCCAAAACTGAAGAAATTGGAGTCTGATGTTCAAGGACAGGAAGCATCCAGCATGGGAGAAAGATGTAGGCTGGGAGGCTAGGCCAGTCTCTTCTTCCACATTTTCCTGCCTGCTTATATTCCAGCCACACTGGCAGCTGATTAGATTGTGCCCACTCAGATTAAGGTGTGCTGTGCCTTTTCCAGCCCACTGACTCAAATGTAAACCTACTTTGGCAGCACCCTCACAGACACACCCAGGATCAATACTTTGTATCTTTCAACCTAATCAAATTGACACTCATTATTAACCATCACAACACTTTATAACACATTATTTTAAACTGATGACAATGCTAATTGTACCATCTAACAAACCAACAAGGAAAGAGAAAACGAATAAAAACTCCATGCTTTAACTTCATCTCCCTGCTTTTCAACTTTCTGTTGTTTCTATTTATACCTTATTGTACAGTCTGTTTTGAAAAGTTATTGTAGTTTTCATTTTTGATTGGTTCATCTTTTAGTCTTTCAACTCAAGCTATGAGTATTTTGCATACCACGATTATCATGTTATAATATTCTGTGCTTTTCTACGTACTTGCTATTATCAGTCAGTTTTGCACCTTTGGATGATTTCTCATAGCTCATTAATGACCTTTGCTTTCAGATTGAAGAACTCTCTTTAACATTTCTTGTAGGGAAGGTCTAGTGTTGATGAAATCCCTCAGCTTTTGTTTGGGAAACTATTTCTCCTTCATGTTGAAGGATATTTTCACTGGATATACTATCCTAGGAGAAAAGTTTTTCTTTCCTTTAGCACTTTAAATATTTCACACCACTCTCTCCTGGCCTGTGGAGTTTCCAATGAAAAGTCTGTTGCAGAATGTATTAGAGCTCCATGGCATGTTATTTTTCTTTCTCTTGCTCCTTTTAGGATCCTTTCTTTATCTTTGACCTTTGGTAGTTTGATTATTAAATGTCTTGAGTTCATTTTATTTAGGTTAAGTCTGTCTGGTGTTTTATGACCTCCTTACACTTGATTATGAGTATCTTTCTCTAGGTTTGTGAAGTTCCCACAATTATCCGTCTGAGTAAACTTTCTGTCCCTAACTCCCTCTCTACCACCTCTTTAAGGAAAATAGCTTTTGAAGCTATTTTCTAGATCTTGTAAGTGTGCATTATTCTTTTTTATTCTTTTTTCCTTTGTCTTCCCCGACTGTATTTCTCAAGTAGCCTGTCTTTGAACTCATTAATTCATTTTTCTGCTTCATCAGTTTTACTGGTGAAAGAATCTGATGCATTCTTCAGTATGTCAATTGCATTTTTTAACTCCAGAATTTCTGCTCTGTTCTTTTTAATTATTTTAATATTTTTGTTAAACTTATCTGATTTATTCTGAATTCCTTCTCTATGTTATCTTACATTTCACTGAGTTTCTTCAAAACAGCTATTTTGAATTCTCTATCTGAAAGATCACATATCTCTGTCTCTCCAGGATTGCTCCCTGGTGCCTCATTTATTTCGTTTGGTGAGATCATGTTTTCCTGGATGACCCTGATGCTTGAGGATGCTCATCAGTGTCTGAGCATTGAAGTGGTGCATATTCATTGTAGCCTTTAAAGTCTGGATTTCTTCCAGAATTCCGGAATATATAAAAGAAATGTATATTCTTATATTTTTGTATAAGAAATATATTTACCACATAAAGAGAACATAGTTCTCATAGAAAGAAAATTTATATTACATTACATACAAGTATGTATTTCTTGATTCAATATACAGAAATCATTCAAGTACATCACACTAATAGAAAATGGAAAAAATTATATTATTTCAATTGATGCATAAAAAGCATTTCAATTTCTTTTCTTTTCACTTAAAAAAATGTTTATTATACTTTAAGTTCTGGGATATATACACAGAACGTGCAGGTTTGTTACATAGGTATACACGTGCCATGGTGGTTGGCTCCACCCATCAACCCATCATTTACATTAGAAATTTCTCCTAATGCTATCCCTCCCCTAGCCCTCCGCCCCATGACAGGCCCTGGTGTGTGATGTTTCCCTCCCGGTGTCCATGTGTTCTCATTGTTCAGCTCCCTCTTATGAGTGAGAACATGTGGTGTTTGGTTTTCTGTTCCTGTGTTAGTTTGCTCAGAATGGTGGTTTCCAGATTCATTTACATCCCTGAAAAAGACATGAACTCATCCTCTTTTATGGCTTCATAGTATACCATGGTGTATATGTGCCGCATTTTCTTTATCCAGTCTATCATTGATGGGCATTTGGGTTGGTTACAAGTCTTTGCTATTGTGAATAGTGCTGCAATAAACATACGTGTGCATGCGTCTTTATAGTAGAATGATTTAGTAGATTATAGTAGAATGGGTATATACCTAGAAATGGGATTGTTGGGTCAAATGGTATTTCTGGTTCTAGATCTTTGAGGAATCACCACACTGTCTTCCACAATGGTTGAATGAATTTATACTCCCACCAACAGTGTAAAAGCGTTCCTATTTCTCCACATCCTCTCTAGCATCTGTTGTTTCCTGACTTTTTAATGATCACCATTCTGACTGGTGTGAGATGGTATCTCATCGTGGTTTTGATTTGCATTTCTCTAATGACCAGTGATGATGAGCTTTTTCTCATATGTTTCTTGGCTGCATAAATGTCGCCTTTTGAAAAGTGTTTGTTCATATCCTTTGCCCACTTTTTGATGGTTTTTTTTTTCTTGTAAATTTGTTTAAGTTCTTTGTAGATTCTGGATATTAGCCTTTTGTCAGATGGATAGATTGCGAAAATTTTCTTCCATTCTGTAGGCTGCGTGTTCACTCTGATGATGGTTTCTTTTGCTGTGTAGAAGCTCTTTAGTTTAATTGCATCCCATTTGTCAATTTTGGCTTTTGCTGCCATTGCTTTCGGTGTTTTAGTCATGAAGTCTTTGCCCATGCCTATGTCCTAAATGGTATTGCCTATGTTTTCTTCTAGGGTTTTTATGGTTTTTAGGTCTTACATTTGTGTCTTTAATCTATCTTGAGTTAATTTTTGTATAAGGTGTAAGGAAGGGGTCCAGTTTCAGTTTTCTGCATATGGCTAGTCAGTTTTCCCAACACCACTGATTAAATAGGGAAATCCTTTCCCCATTGCTTGTTTTTGTCAGGTTTGTCAAAGATCAGATGGTTGTAGATGTGTGGTGTTATTTCTGAGGTCTCTGTTCTGTTCCATTGGTCTATATATCTGTTTTGCTACCAGACCCATGCTGTTTTGGTTACTGTAGCCTTGTAGTACAGTTTGAAGTCAGGTAGCATGATGCCTCCAGCTTTGCTCTTTTTGCTTAGGATTGTCTTGGCTATATGGGCTTTTTTGGTTCCATATGAAATTTAAAGTAGTTTTTTTCTAATTCTGTGAAGAAAGTCAATGGTAGCTTGGTAGGGATAGCAATGAATCTATAAATTACTTTGGTAGTATGGCCGTTTTCATGATATTGATTCTTCCTATCCATGAGCATGGAATGGTTTTCCATTTGTTTGTGTCCTTTCTTATTTCCTTGAGCAATGGTTTGTAGTTCTCCTTAAAGAGGTTCTTCACATACTTGGTAAGTTATATTCCTAGGTATTTTATTCTCTTTGTAGCAATTGTGAATGGGAGTTCACTCATAATTTGACTTTCTGTTTGTCTATTATTGGTGTATAGGAATTCTTGTGATTTTTGCACATTGATTTTGTATCCTGAGACTTTGCTGAAGTTGCTTATCAGCTTCAGGAGATTTGGGGCTGAGACGATGGAGTTTTCTAAATATACAATCATGTCATCTGCAAACAGAGATAATATTACTTCCTCTCTTCCTATTTGAATACCCTTTATTTCTTTCTCTTGCCTGATTGCACTGGCCAGAACTTCCAATACTATGTTGAATAGGAGTGGTGCGAGAGGGCATCCTTGTCTTGAGCCCATTTTCAAAGGGAATGCTTCCAGCTTTTGCCCATTCAGTATGGTATTGGCTGTGGGTTTGTCATCAATAGCTCTTATTATTTTGAGATACGTTCCAGCAATACCTAGTTTATTGAGAGATTTTAGCATGAAGCGGTGTTGAATTTTATTGAAGACCTTTTCTGCATCTACTGAAATAATCATGTGGTTTTTGCCATTGGTTCTGTTTATGTGATGGATTATGTTTATCAATTTGCGTGTGTTGAACCAGCCTTGCATCCCAGGGATGAAGCCGACTTGTTTGTAGTAGATAAGCATTTTGATGTGCTGCTGGATTTGGTTTGCCAGTATTTTATTGAAGATTTTTGCATCAATGTTCATCAGGGATATTGGCCTGAAATCTTTTTTTGTTGTGTCTTTGCCAGGTTTTGGTATCAGGATGGTGCTGGCCTCATAAAATGAGTTAGGGAAGAGTCCCTCTTTTTCTATTGTTTGGAATGGAATGGTACCAGTTCCTCTTTTTACCTCTGGTAGCATTCGTCTGTGAATTCATTCTGGTCCTTTTTTTTTTTTTTTTTTTTTGTTTTTAACCTTTTTTTTAATGCCACAATTTCAGAACTTGTTTTTGGCCTATTCAGAGATTTGACTTCTTCCTGGTTTAGTCTTGGGAGAGTGTTTGTGTCCAGGAATTTATCCACTTCTTCTAGATTTTCTAATTTATTTGTGTAGAGTTGTTTACAGTATTCTCTGATGGTAGTTTGTATTTCTGTGGGATCAGTATCAGCTATCCCCTTTATCATTTTTTATTGTGTCTATTTGATCCTTCTCTCTTTTCTTCTTTATTAGTCTGGCTAGTGGTCTATCTATTTGGTTGATCTTTTCAAAAAACCAACTCCTTGATTTATTAGTTTTTTGAAGGGTTTTTTGTGTCTCTGTCTCCTTCAGTTCTGTTCTGATCTTAATTATTTCTTGTCTTCTGCTAGCTTTTGAATTGGTTTGCTTTTGTTTCTGTAGTTCTTTTAATTGTGATGTTAGGGTGTCAATTTTAGAGCTTTCCTGCTTTCTCTTGTGGGCATTTAGTGCTATAAGTTTCTCAGTAAACGCTGCTTTAGCTGTGTCCCAGAGATTTGAAATAAGGCAGTCAAAAAGGACCAATATTGGGGACCTCATATGGGGTGCTTAGAATTGTCAAATTCATAGAGACAGAAAGTAGAATGGTGATTGACAGGGGCTAGTAGGAGGGAAAATGGAGAGTTATTATTTAATGAGTACAGAATTTCTGTATGAAATAGTGAAAATATTTCAGAGATGAGTGATGATGGTGGTTGCACAATGATGTCAATTTATTTAATGCCACCGAACTTTACACTTAAATGGCTTAAAACAGTGCATTTCATGTTATGTATATTTTAGCACAATTTAAAAATCATTTTGAGAAACAGAGAAAGAGTTCTAGGTAGTGCTGAAAGTTCCCTGAGGTTTATGATCATAAATATAAAGGAAGACCAGTCAGCAAATTGTGTCCATTTCTCCAGTAGCTTTCAACTGTTCAGGAGAAGGTACAGAAAATGCAGTTTTGGATTATACCAGGGATGGGATTTTTTTCAAGTAAGTATGAGGGAGGAAAAGGAAAGGAAAACAATTGAGGAAGGGGTATCAGAGTGATTGCACGAGAACATGGGTGAGTTCATGGAGAGTAAAAGAGGTTTGGATACATGTAGTGAGTGCCTATTATTGGTGGGAGACACCAGAAGAAAGGAGCTGTAAACGTGGGGCTTGTTTGGAGCCCCAGATCCCTGCTACATTATCCAAATCCAGCCATTTCAGTCCCAGTTTCATATTGGAGTCACCTAATAGCGGTTGTCAGTCCTGACTAAAATATGCATGGGGACAGCCCTGGGTCCTGTGCCTAACAGGGATGTCCAGGACAGAAACAGTAATCCCAAGGTGCTCCATGTGTGTTGTCTCCCATTCTACGGTCCTGATCTGGAGTGACTGACCAGGAAAATTCTGGGATCTGCAATCACCCTCCACACCCCTGTGTTCCCCGTGTTCCCTCAGTGAACTTCAAATTGTCCTTCTTTTCCCCCACACAACCCGAATACAAGACCCTTAGTAGAAAAAGACCTAGGCAGAGGACACGCATGAATAGGTCATGTTTTAGAGACGGACTCACGTTACAGCAACAATTACAATTACCATGAAGGTTTATGTGTATATTTGTGCATTGATCACAAATTCTAAGGAAAAAAAAATCAGACAAACTGAGTTTCTTGACCACAATGCAATATTATCAATAAAAATGCAATTCCAACACTCCTGATGTATTTGGGACCTTAAAAACATACTTCTAAGTCACCCATGAATTAAAGAAATAATCATAATAGGTTTATAAAATATCTTGACAAGAATAACAAACTCAATACAACCAAATTGCAGGTTGCAGCTAAAGTAGTAGTTGGAGGAAATTTTATAGCTTTAAATGCAACTTTGTAGCTTTGAAAGCACACATTTAAAGGAAATTGTGCACATTTTTAAAAATTAAATGCACATTTAAAAACAAAAAAATAACTGAAACTTGAGTTACTCATTAATGAGTTGTGCATTTAATCACAAATCTAGACCAAAACAATCAAAGCACAAATTAATGACGACAATGATAAAAATCAAAGCAAAAAAAATTATACAAAAGAAAATCTAAATTGATCTATAGAAATATTCAGGAAAACCAAAAGCTGATTCTGTAAATTATAACAACAGAATATAAAACTTATGGCAAAACATCAAGAGAAAAAAAGGAGCGAAGGAAATACAAGCATGGCAGTCCCCGCCTTATCCTCAGAGAATATGTTCAGGACTCCCATTGGATGCCTCAAATCTCAGTAGTCTGAAACTCTACATATACTACATTTTTTCCTCTGCATACATGCGTATAGTAAAGTTTAATTTCTAAATTAGGCACAGTAAGAGATTAATAATAGTAGCTAAAAATACAATTTACCAATTATAATAATGCTAGCATCACTACTTCTGTGCTTCGGGATCATTATTAAGTGAAATAAGAGTTATTTAAATTGCAATACTGCGACAGTTGATCTGATAACCAAGATGGCTACTATGAGACTAATGAGCATGTTGAGACTGCAGCATGGAAATCCCAGACTAAGGTATGAATCACATCCCAGGTATGACAGAGCCAGGCAGCATGAGATTCCACCACACTACTCAGTGCATTTTATTAAAGCAATTTATAACTTATAACTCACAAATTACCTGTTTCATCAGAAAGCAAAACAGCAGATAAAGGGGAACTACTATTGACAATTATAAGCCCCAAATACTTTGAGTCAGTCTTGGTTAAAATTAGAAGAAATCAAAGGCTACTAGTTTCAATGTTAAGTAATAAGAAATTTCAAGAAGTTTTGAAGATATAAGTGCTTTTTAGCCAGGTGGTGTAAACTTTTTAAAAAAAAAAATCTGTTTTTTAACTTCTATTTTGTCATAAAATTGCTTTCCTGGCAAGTTTATTTAGAAGAAATTATCCTAAGGGATTCTAAACAAAATGATGTATATTATGCTACAAAATCAAACTCAGTTTCAAGGCTGTGATTACTGTAATATTTGTTTTTGTTGTTTGCTATGAGAAATTGTATTTACTCATTTGATATTTGTTAAAGAAGCTTATATTTACTGATAAACCTTGTAATACATGTCCACTGATTAAGTCTTCAAAAATCTTATTAGATTAAACTCAAGCATATAGGTTATCTTGGAATTAGAACAGTCATCTGTGAGCTATATCTTCTTGCCTTTGTCTATGTAAGTAAAACATAAATGGGGATAAAATTAATATATAAAACATTATATGCAAATATGTATTTTCTAAGAGAATGATGATGGAAATGGATGATATAATCTCAGGTAGAGTTAAGACAAGAATATCAACAACTTTCCTATAACCATTTTAAAAATAATGTGATACTTATTATTTTTCATAAAATAATATGTATTAAAAATAATGTAGTATATTTTGTATCATATGCATATTGTGTTTGTGTATATATGTGCATATATATATACATGTGTATATATATATTTTCATATATATATGTAAAATAAAACTGACTCCAAAAGAAGTACAAAATCTAAATTTACTAATAATCATGAAAAGATTGAACCATTAGTCTAGAAACTTCTCCCTAGAAAGGTATCAATTCTGAATGGTTTTTCAGGTTTCACCAGATCCTCAACAAAGGGATAATTTCTGTTTTATACAAACTGTTTTAGAGTATAGATTTTTGTTTAAGGCAAAACTATCCAAATAATATTAAGTTGTCATACAATATTTGACCAAAAACTAGACAATAATCATAAAAATATAAGCTGATCTAATTTATAAACATAAAAGGAATACTCTTAAAATATTAAAAGTAATAGTACATTAAAAATCCATCAAGACTAAGTAGTATTTATCCCACGTATGCAAAGATGTTTAACATGAGATAAGCTAATAATTTACTACATTAATAAAAAAGAAAAATACTGTGATAATCTAAATAGGTGTCAGAGAATAATACAATGTAATATAATGCTCAGTTATGATTAAAATAAACTCTTAGCAGAGTAGAACAGAAGGAAATTTCTATGACTTGATTAGAAATTCCTTATTAACCATATCTGAACCCATCTCTCCAGCTGCATGCTAGATCTCATTCTCTCTCACTTACTTGAAGCCATTCCTTCTGTAATTCTCCTTTTTGTCTCCTATATCACTATTTTTTCTTTGTCTATTGGATATTTTTTCATCAGCATACAAACGTGTATTTCTCCTCTCCCACTCTCTCTCTCCTTATTATAGCTACAGCCTTAAATATAAAGAGTTATTTATATTCACTGTGTAGATTGTGTAGATTTCTCTTTCCATTTTCTCTTCAAATCTTTCCAAGAGGGTTTTGGCCCCCTCATTTTATTTAAGGTTATCCCTTCAAGGTCCCAGATGACATCAACATCATTGCAGTCAATGGTTAATTCTTATATAAATTGTCCTTGGCCTGTCCATAGCATTCAATACCATGAATCACCCCTTCCTCCTCTTTATATGTTGTTCATTTGGTTTTTAGAATGTCATAATCTCTCAACTTTCCTCTTAACTGGCTGTTCGTTCTCACCTTTGCTGGTTCCTCAACTTCTCTACAATATCTCAGCCTTGGAGTGTCCCAGGGCTCAGTACTCAGTACTATTGAGTTCACCTAGTCTTATGACTATTACAGTCTATTTGCCAGTGACTCTCAAATTTATATCTCTGGTCAGACTTCTCTTATAAATGTTAAATTGAATATCAAAATGCCATCTCAACATCTTTATTTGGACATCTAATTGACATCCCAAGCCTTCCATGTCCAGAGCTGGACTCTAGAACTTCTCCCCCTTAACCTGTTTACCTTTGGTCTTTGCCCAGTTGAGAGAAGATTTATCTGTGTAGTTGTTTAGGCCAAAAGTTTTAGAATTCTTTTTAATAGTTTGCTTTTGTTCAAAAAACACACCCAATCCAACAGGAAACTCAAAATCGGATCACTTATTTCTCTCTTTTTCCACTGCCTTGAATCTTGTCTGAGAATTTCCCTCTTCCTGGAGTGTTCTTCCCCAGATATCTGCAAGGCAAACCCTGTCTTCCAAGTCTTTCCTCAACCTAGCCTGCCTATCCTGAAAATTCCATTTAAAATCACAGCCCATGCCCTCTGTAGCCTAAGCCCACTAGTTCTTCTTTCTACTTCTCTCATAGTATTTATGATGATGTAACATAATGATGGGGTTCAGGACATGCTATCCAAAATCAGGCACTTCGGTATACTGAGTATTTTAAGCTGAAGGGAATTGAGGAAACTGCAGAAGTAGGGCATAGAAATTAGAATCACCCTTGCCCCTTCTCCCCTGAAGCAGGCCTTAAACTGAGCTGACCTTCTGCTGACATAGGCTGTTCCAGAAATGTCACCCAAGAACATAGAGACCAATTTGAATGAACAGGCTTTGCTCAGTTCCCCCAGGTTTATTATCATTAGATCCTACCCTTTTGTCCTCCAATCATAATTCCGCATGACTATCCACAAAAATGGTTTTCCCTGTTCCCATGGGTTTTCATTTCTGAAGGCTCCTGTGTCACATAAAACTTAAATAAACTATGTGCTTCTCTCTTGTTAATCAGTCTTTTGTCATAAGGGTCTCAGCCATGAACCTTATGATGGGTGAGAAAAGGAATCTTTTGTTTCCCCTACAATGCCGTATGTTATTTATTTATTTATTTTTGTTTACTTTGTCGCCTTTTGGTAGAATGTGAGGTACATAAGAGAAGTAAAGCTTATCAATTTTGTATACTATGTATTTCAAGCATCTAAATGAAGAAGAGAGCCCTCTTTATCAAAAAGACAGTAAATTTATAGTGATTTTAAAATATGGTATTGGTGCAAGAACAGACAAAACAAATCAACAGAATAGAAGACCTAGACACAGATCCAAACATTTTGAACCTTATTATTTAATAGAGATAGTTTTTTAAAATCAGTGTGGAAGAGATAAGTGGTTAAAAATGGCATAAAAATAATTTCCTTTCTAGACCAGGCGCAGTGGCTCAAGTCTGTAACTCCAGCACTTTGGGAGGCTGAGCCGGGAAGATTGCTTGAGTTCAGAAATTTGAGACCATCCTGGGCAACACAGCAAGAGCTTGTTTCTACTAAAAGTCAAAAAATTACCCAGGCATGGTGGTGCACATCTGTAGTCCCAGCTACTTGGAGGGCTGAGGCAGAAGGATGGCTTGAGCCCAGGAAATCAAGGCTGCAGTGACCAGAGATCATGCCACTGCACTCCAGACTGGGCCAGAGTGAAATCCTGTCTCAAAAAAAAAAAAAAAAAAAAATTATCATATGTATTATATCTTCCCCACCTTATCCAAAAATCAACTCTACATGGATTTAATAAAAAACTATAAAGTTATTAAAAGAACAAGTAGGTATATATCTTACAAAGTTGGTATAGAAAATAATTTCTTAAATGATGGCTGAAGTCAAAAAGTTTACATATTAAATATTTTAGAGAATTGGCAGTTTCTAGTAAAATTGAGAAAATGTATACTAAATGAGTTAATAACTATTTCTAGGTAATTCCCTCATATGTGCCTAAGGAGTCATATACAAGAATCTTTATAGATACATAGATTTTAATATTGGAAACAACTCCAAAAATCTACTGATAGGAAATGAAAAAATAAATTCAAGTTTACATACATAAAGAAAATTTATGTGTAATTTAATATGTATTAGTTTTATTGAATAAATAAAAAATAATTTTCTATCTAATAAGACATTCATGCAGAAAGATTTTTATCATAATAAGAGTACAAAACTCGGATAAGGGAAACACATACCAAATTTATGGTAGGAAATGCTAAGGCAAAGTAAAATGGAAAGAAATTAAAAACACATTCTGACATTTCTGAGTTTGTAGGCTGTATAAGTTATCTATACAGCCATATAATAAAACATCCAAAAGTCCAGTAGCTTAAAACAACCGTGTATTTTGTTCATAATTCTGTGTATCAGTAGGTGGTTGATCCAGGCTCACTTGGTTTTGGTTCATCTTGGTGGGACTCTCATAACAGGTCAGCAGGTGAGTTGGCTATGGTTTGGATGGTATAGGCTGGACTCAGGTCCATGTCTGGCAATTGGTGCGCTAGTTGAGGAAAGGGTGCCTTGGGTGGAATGGCTCTTCCTGCTTATCTCTGCATGAGGACTGTCATTCTTCCCCAGGCTATCCTGAGCTGCTTCCCATGGTGCTCATAGGATTTAAAGAGGAAACAAGCCCCAGGGCACAAACACTTCTAAAGCCTCTGCTTCGTCACATTTGCTGACATCCGATAAGTTAAAGCCAGTCCCAGCTGAGCATAGATTCAGAACGAGAGGGCTCTCAGAGTTATACACCTGAAGGTAGTATGGATGCAAGAGAAGGGGATATTTATGATTTTGAAATAACCCAAACAACAGTGTATAATTATGTAAGATGGAACTCATTAAAGAAATACAAGAATACACACACAAACATGTATGTTTTAAATAACAAGAAAGACAAAGATCTAAGATCACTTAAACCTGGGGAAGAGGAAAGAATAAAGCAATTGGTAAAGAGCATAAAACTAATACCTTTCAGAAAAGTGCTGTGTGGTGTTTCTAACATGGTTAAGGGTTTGGTGAGGAACCAAGAAAGGAAATAGACAGATGGCTTAATTTCTTCTTGTTTTCTGTTTTCATCTTGGTATCACCAGAAGGTGGTACCTTCCAGACAGCAGATTTTCTCCAAGAATGGAAACCTAGAAGGCATTTTACATTTAAAAAAAAATAATGAGAGTAAAACAAATTAACTTGTAGTAAGCAAACAAACAATGCAGGTGGGAAGGGTAGATGAATGAAAAGAATGGGGACAAGGTAAGGCTCAGGGTTCTCAATGGCACAGCTCACCCTGGATGAGATGGAAGCAAAACTAATTTTATACATCCTTCAGCATCCAGGCTTTTTGACTTACTCTGAGCAGAATTTCTCCTATTCTTAAAATCTGTAATGATAGAGATTTCATATCCTGCTTTGAAAACACATTCCCTGCATCTCACAGTGCTCACAATCAGTCAGTTTTTTCTGCGGTCCAGCCTATATTTGCGTTGCTGCAACATGTTAATTTCCTGTGAGGTTATGACCTCGGTGGAGAAGGTGAACATAACCATTCCTATAATATTCTTTCATAGATCAGATATAATAGGCTGAGTCCCTTTCACATTTCTGTAGATTTAAAAGACTAAGATTCAGACTAGACATAAGGGCCTGACCAATAGCACAAAACAGTAACAAAGTAAAAGTACAGCCCGTTTTTGTAGGCAATTCACGCACTTATTAGCACAAGTGGCCTTTACCTTGGGCTCTTTTTATAGCCCTGGCATATAACAATCTCACTTGTTACCTACAGTCTCTTCAATGTCAAATGTTCTCACTGTCATCTAGAGGCAGTGCGTAGGAAGGCAGGGATCACTGTGCTCAGAACATGGATCCCAGTTTAAGTTCAGGTTCGACCACTTATTTTTTTGTATGACCTTGGCCAAGTGGCTTAAGCCTCTGTCTGACACTCTTCATTGTAAGGATAATAAGATCCTCCTCTCTCCTCTCTCTCTTGATGGAGAGGATTTAATAAAATAATGCACCAGAAAAGGACCTTGCAAACTGTAAACCAATAAAGCCATGTAAAACATTAGCCTTGTTCACAAACTCCCAGGCACAGGGCGGCTGCATCATGGTTCTCTACAGGAGATTTTTTAAAATGTTCAAAATCACACAATCTTTCTCCCAGGGTTGTGAGTTGAGTGGGTTAAACAGTTTAAAAATAAACTATTATTTGTAATGAAATACATTTTGTTATAGTTTTCTTTATAAATAATTCTATCAACAGTATGATCTTAAGGCCTCTCACAAAAGTCTATTTCATTTAAGTGCCTACTGCATGTGCGCTGCGTTAGATATAAGAGATAATAAAGATGCATGAGTCAGTCTCCACCCTCATGGATCCACAGATAAAGGGGAGAGCTTGAGAAGTGACTTATCATATAATGTGCAAAGTACCATCATCAAGACATGCACATGTGCTAAGCTATTCAACTGCCCTTTATTGCAAAAACAAGAAAAAGATGAATCTCATTAAATACGGCATAGAAAGCCTTCTGAAATTTGAATCTCTACTGTTTGCTCTTACCCCCTTGTACTTTTACTTCTGCTATGTCTTGGCCAATCAAAGTGACTTACAGTGTTTCAAATGGATACGGCTATGTCTAGTCCTTGTGAGTTTGTCCGTCGTGTTCTTCTTCCCTGGCATGTCCTTTCCTGCTTTGCCTATAGAATAATCATTCATCATTCAAGTCCAAGCTGAGTCCTCGTTTTTTTTAAACTTTAATTCCCTTCTCTTTTGTTCCCTGCACCCCCTCCCATCCTCACTAGCCTAAATTATAATCGGAGACTGCAGGATGTTGAATGAATCGTCCTCGTGGCTACAGAACATGAAGTAGAGAGAATGACAATGAAGCAAGTACTGGAACCTTTAAAGAACAAGGGGAAATGATCAGTAGGTCAATGGGTGAGGAGAAGCGAGAGGGACAGGGGTGGACATGGTCTAATGGCCTGATGCCAGAGGCTTGGAGATTTTAAATAAAAATGAAGTGATTTGCAAGAAGCAACAGGGAACCTAGAGTACAGTTTCAGACCCACAGGTGTTTGTAGGGGAAGTGAGAGAGAAAAACAGCATCCATATGAGAGAGGAACTGGAGAAGTAACATCTTCAAGGGCGGTTAGGAGAATAGCATCAAAACAGCACTGAGGGCAGGAGTTCAGGATGCACTGAAGATTGGACCAGAATCCAGAGGGGTGGAAGACTGGACCAGAGTCATGAATGTGTGACTGGAATGTGATATGGGATACGTTCACTCCGCAATGGTATCTGGCTATCTGGTCTGGGTGACACAGGCTTATCTGGGAAGCATGGATTTCTGTTGCGGTGAGATGAGTAGGAATGTGACATAACTTGGTTGGCCACAGTTGGTTGGTCAGGACACAAGACACACCTACTGAACATTAGAAATGTTCAAACTGAAACTTGGAACAGAGATTCAGGATGTTCTAGTGTGAGGTTCTATATGTGAGGTATGAGGCTCATGAACTGGTTCCAGCTGTGTCTCCTGCCATCTGGAGGAGCCTGTCCTGCAGCAGGAAAGAATCCCACAGGCAGAGAAAAGTAGACTTGGAAAGGGGAGTGGGCATGCCCTGCAGATATCAGGGTCCTGGTTCTAGGTTCCCACCGAGCTGCGTCCCTGCTCTTTAGTTACATAGCATGTGCAACACGTTCCTCTTCTTATCAAAACAATTTCAATTTGGCTAACTCTCAGTTACCACCAAAGAAGTCTTAATGCATGAATCTAATTTAAAAAGAAATAAATCATCAGCAAAATTTGCTACTGTATTATTACCAAGAAATTGCTTGTGACTCATCTCGAAACTGAATGTGACACTGCTAATTAGGACAGACAGTTGAGAGCAACTTGCCTCACAAAAGTGGGGACTCTAGCCACGACCCCAGAGAGCCGAAAGGTTATGCCTTTTCTCATTTTATCTTCTTCAAGCCGTGCTGGGTTCCCAACTATCCTGTTGTCTGAATCCCTTTCGCTTGGGCCTTCTACTTAACTATTTGTGATCAATTCACTGTTTCAGTTTAGGCCTGGGTCTGATTCAGTCCCCTGATGACATGCATTGGCCTGGACTCTCCTGCAGAAACTCGTACCTTCTGTGTTCATTCCATAGCCCCAAGCACTCCCCTGAAACACTCCCAATCCCCTGTTTTGTGGCAAAACACACTTCTTGAGCCCTTGCCTTAGTGGGATAATATTAAAAGTTGTCACCGTGGTTTTGATATTGTTAAGTTCAGTGCACAGTGATCCAAGCTAATGACACACAAACTTCTTTGTAAGATTAATTAATGTGAACTTGGGAGCAAGAGTAGCAGACCACGTATATCTCTGAGCCCCTGTAGTCATTGCAGGGAGAAGGCTGACTTGTGTCTGGTGTGGTCAACCTGCTGCCTGGACACACTCACGGGCGAGAGGAGGGCATCACGGGATCATGCCCCTGAAACCAGAACTGCATTCCTTCAGTATTCTCTTTTCTGGAGACATCCATTCTTCCCACCTCCCCACTCCCATACTCATAACCCAAATTCTTTGAACCTCTTCTGTTGAAAGAAAATTACGTAACTTCTCTTCCACACTTACGAAATGAAGACTAGTGTTAATTTGGTATCGTGCATTAGTGATGATGTCCATTTGAATATCTAAATGTCATCTTTAGGACTCATCCTATCAGTTTTGGTTGCAAATGCATTCATGTCTCTTTTATATTTTTAATTGCTTATCCAAAGATCCTCATGCCCACATTAATAGAAAGTAGTGTTTCACTTTCTTAACGGCAAACCCTCCTCAATTATCCAAGCTCCAAGGAAATCACTCAGTCCACGAAAGGAAGGAGGGGAGAGAGCTGTCCTTCTCACAAATGCCAGACAGAGAGCGAATGGAGTATCCTACTGGTCTTCTGCCATTCCTTCTGGTGGCTCTATGTTGTCACTGTTAAGAACGACAGTGCTTGCCTGTTCTACTGAGAGGTTTTGCCTGTCAAAACCCCTGCTAGCTCTGCAATGGGACCGCATGCTTTGTTGCCAAATTTATGGCTTCCTAGTCCACATGGACAATCAGTCACTTTCCTTCAAAGCTTACTGCATGCCAGGTAGCTGGTTCCAAGAAGCTTGGCATCACTGCCACAACACTTTTTCCAAGGATCCCTGGTTTACAGCAAGTGTTTCATGTCTAGATTTGATTTTTCTTCAGGCTAATACCCTTCTTTGCCATGGAACCATGCCAGGTCCATGTGTGCTCCTAACTTTAGATCTCAAGGAACCCACTCGTGTTTCTCTAAGACATGTTGAGTTTCATTTAAATAGCACCAAACTGTGTATTGCTTGGGGTACAAGGTATTTATTAGGGATTGAAATCTATGAAGGCAAGAGGGAGGAAGCAGAAGGAGAGGTCGAACCATGATTCAGGCCCAAGAAAGCCTTGGCTGACCTGGTGGGGAGCTCTGGAGAAAGTCTTCTGTCCAACCTGCACTTCTGTTCAAACTTGCTATGTGCTTAGACCCTGCGTCATTGAGTCACCACATGGGGGCTGTTCCAGGAAGGTGGTGGCCTTAAGCGTGGTGGCTTTTTGTGGGGTGACAGGCCTGGAAGGAGCTGCCAGCCATAGGCTGCCTGCTGAGCACACTTGCTTGCCAGCCACCCTGGTTTCAAAGGGCTCCTGGGCAATGTGTCTCCTCATCTGGCACTGGCAGAATCACTGCAAATCAGGCTGAGTATAAAGCATAGATCTGATCTTCCCAAAGGGAACTAACTACCTGAATAGACAAGGTTCTTCAACCCCCACACTGGCTTTTCTGGTGTGAATGCCACAATCATTGCCCCTTGTCCTTATCTGGGAGAAGTCCTTTCCAAGACCTCTGTGGCTTGAGGCTGGCAGCTGTTTTGAAATCACAGACAATGATTCTGGAAATGAGTTTTGACTGGATGGATGAGTATGGTTTCTAGACCCCGACTCAAGCGCTAGTTCTCCTTATAAGAGCTCTGCATTTTATGCCATCATCATCTCTCTCTCTCTCTCATTGTCCCACACCCCACACTTAGAATTTAGGAGTTCTGAATAAGAACAGCAATGCCGTTCTCCACCAACTCTGTCCTAACACAATGTTGAGTTAGCACTGAATGCTGACGCCTGGCAGACAGCAACAGCACTTCCTTCTGCCCAGTGTGCCCAGATTGTTCGTGACCTCACCAGGGTTCCTTTCATTCAGGAAAAGATACATTTCAATAAACTGTTTTCTAAATTCCCTCACTTTACAGTAACAAACCGGCTTTGGCCTCAGGCACTTGGGCTTTACTATCATACTTCCAGGAGGACATTTGCTTCAAAATCGCAAAGTGTACATTCGCAGCCTCATGCTGTCCAGCCACATGTGACCTCCTGTGGAGGCTGGAAAGTGCCCTCATACACCCCCAAAGATCTCCACATCCTAATCCCCAGAAATTGTGAATATGGTACCTTACTTGGCAACAGAGACGTTGCTGGCATGATTAAAGTTCAAACTCTTGAGATAGGGAGGTCACCTTGGAGTATTTGGGTGGATACAGTGCAACCATAAGGGTTCTTATGAGAGGCAGTGGCAGGGGGGTTAAAGTGAGAGAAGGAGATGTAACAGAGGAAGCAGAGCCAGAGTGAGAGAGGGGAGAAGACGCTGTGCTTTGAAGATGGAGGAAAGCTCTACAAGCCAAGGCAGACAGGTGACTTCCAGAACCTGAAAATATCAAGGAAATAGACTTCGCCCTCAGAGCCTCTGGAGGGAGCCAGCCCTGCCTACACCTGGATTGAACCCAGTGAGACTGATTTTGGACTTCTGACCTCCAGAACTGTAGGATAATAAATATGGATTGTTTTAAGCCACTATGTGCTTTGGTGATTTGTGACAGCTGCAACAGAAAATGAGTACATCTACGTTACTCAAAACAGACACTGATTGCACTCACTGCCTTAAGGCTTTCTAGACATTTCCCTGTTTGAGAACTGAGTGCAGCCTCTTCTTGAGTTGGTTGCCATGGAAGTAGCTATAAGGACGTCCCCTACGAGGCTGAACCCTTGGCCCCTGGGACCACTCTGTCTCTTCTTCAGACCTGCCTCCACAGAGACCATCGTGGAGAAACAATGAGCACTGGAGGACGGTTTTCTCTGCGGCCTTGCTTATGCTTGGATTCTAATGGGAAGAATGGGGGGCGTGAAAGAATTCCGAGTCAATCTGGAGGACAAGATTGACTGCTGCCTCCCTCAAGAAAGCCCTCAGCACTGTGGACTGATCTCGAGGTGCTGTGAGACCCACATCAACTCCTGCCCCTCAGGCCGGAGCTGGGACTTCAGGTGGGCTTCAGAGCCCGGCTTCCACTGACCTCCTGCTATTCAGGAACCTGTATTATTGGTCCTCTCTCTACCCTTTCCAGAATTAACCTTACTCACTTCCAGTGGAACACTCAGGTCCAAATGTGGACTCTCAGTATGTCATTCCAGGCTAAGGAGTCTTTCAAGTCTGCAGGTCATGTGGAATCCTTGTGCCTGCTTCCATCCCGTGCTCCCTCCTGCGCAGCCTCCCCAAGCTGCTCCTCTAAAGTCAACACCTGTGTGGAGCCTCCTTGGCCCCGTGTTTCATGGTAGAAAAAATTGACCTTCAAGTTCTTACAGCTTCCACATGACCAGCTACTGTTTAAGTGTTGTTAAGCCCTTGGTGACAGGGACTGAGGCATTAGCAGTTTTGAGGTCACAGATGACCTTTTGTGCAGGGTCTTGTAGACTTTTTAAGTTATCATCCTTTCTTCTTGCCTCAGGGACCTGCCAGCCTAGTAATACCTAAATGGCTTGGTAGAGTCACAGTTTAAAATCTTTTCTGTCAGTGCACTTAATAAAATCTCCTGCAGTGTAGATATTTTGGGGCATTTCTCTGGACTTCACAGCCTGCCACTCGCCCACACAGGTGTGTTCACACAGTATAGACACAGCCTGACATCCTCTAGGTACATCTGGCACAGACCTCTCTTCTAGTTCAAGCAGTCGTCTATAGTTTTAGAAAATGGGTGTACGCAGATACTGACATACATATTATCTTACAGGGCCCTTTCTCCTCTGATGCTTTTGAGAGATTTTAAAATATTTTACCACTTTAGACAGTTCATAAAAAAATTGCGTGGGTCTTAACTCCCTGTTTGATATAGCCGGTTTCTAATAGGATATCCCTTGGGGACACTAACTACATCAATGTCGTTCCAACAACCAGTCTTTCTTCTGTGATGTGCCAAGGCCCCGCAGATGCAGGCAAGTCTGTTCTCCCCCGGGCGGTAGGGCCACGGTTCGGAAACATGCTTCGGACTCTATTCTAAAACCAGCAGGACAGACGTGGATGCTGTGTCCGGATCTCCCGAATCTTGCATCAGATCACCCAAAATGTAACCAAGCGCTCCCAGATGAGTGCCAATGCATGGCCCATGAATGTGACTATCCAAGTGACTGCAGAACCCACACCCTTCCCTGACCAATGTGGGAAGACTGCACTTTCCTATACATAGCTCCTATTTCAGTTGTGTGAGGCTGCTGGATCAATCCACTCCTGGTTGCTCTACCAGGACTGAAGGTGGAGGTGTTTTATTCATATACTCTTCTAAAACTGGTTTCCTTACCTAGGATGTTGTCCTCAAAGCCTTTGAATCAGGATTTACCATTAAGATGAAATGCATGTGCACATTTCGTTTTCTTCTTTGTTGAAGTAGTGCCAGTTGCTTCATGGTATTGGCTTAGTCAGAAAAAGTATCCTTAGAATCACCGAGTGGCCTCTCTCAGACACCCAAGAAGTGCGTGGGTGATCTCCTTTAGAGAGAAGGTCACTCTGGAAGGTCCGAGTGCAGCCTCCTTTAGAAAGGTAAAGATACAGTCCATAGTCCTGCCTGTCCTAGAGAAAGGATGGGCAAGATCTTTTGCGTTTTGCGAGGACAAACATAGTGCTCCTGCTTGGGGCATGTGGCTGTCTGGGAGGAGCAGGGCAGGCTGCCAGCCTGAGCCTATGGGGGCTGGAGGCTGTGCTGCTGCAGTGCTGTGGTGCCGGTTCCCTCTGGTGTCACCTGGACAGTGGAGCCCTAGCACGTGAACACACTGGGCACAGGCCTGAGGGTGCAGGGCCCCGAGTGACGATGGCGGGGAGGGACTGCCTTTTCCTTGAAGACCCTTATGAGTTACCTCTCATCTGGGAACTGAGGAAGCCAGGCAAGTGGCAGCCACCACTGCCTAATTCAGTCCTGGCTTTGAGAGGGCAAAGTTGTGGGAAAGCGGCTGCATCCCCCAGAACTGCGTCTGCTGCCTATTTTTGAGCCACTTCAAGGCTTTCCCCAGAATGGCCCCATTCATATCAGGCTGTGAGCTGCTTCTTGTTCTCCAGGCACAGTTCCAGTGCCAGGCACAGTGGTCCTCTGCAGCTCGGCCCACGTAACTCACATCTCTAAGGCCAAAGCCTGGCATCTTCACTCCAGTGCTTTCAATGCCCTGCTTGGCAGGAAGCTTAGCTTACCAGGTGAATTTTTATAGGAATGGCCTTGGACAATTTGACAGGGGCATGTCCCAGTAAGGACAGCATGGCGGGTGGACTGACCAGCATGCAAAGATGCCACTTTACAGAGAGTGGCCCTGCCTTTGTCCCCATGACTGTGACTTAGGCCATACCTGGCTTCTGTGCTCCCAATGAGACTTAATGCATGTGGGTTCTACTCAGTGTCCATGGCCCACGCACCTGGTAAGCACATCAAGAGAGTCCTAAGTCAATCTGGACTCCCCTTCTAAATAGCGGCCCTAAGCACTACGGGATGTCGCAGGCCTAGCAGGAAGGACTGGAATGTTCCAGGGAAGTAGCTGGAATTTGTGCTGTCAGGACTGGACTCTAGTCCATCCTCTGTCCAGCCTGCCGGGCACTGCACAACCTTCTCCCTGAGGACATCCAGTTTCCTCCATCACCATGCCTTCCAGCCAACCCTTTGTACTCCAAGCTGTTTGCTGCCATGGTGTCTGCACGATGTGGATTCCTCTGCCTGCAAGTCTCTCCCAGCCTTTCCCAACCTTTGCCTGATTGACCCCAATTCTGTGTAAATGTCATTCCCTCCACAAGGTCTTTTCTGACCCCCAAGAACAGTTTAGGTCCCCAGTTTTTCCTCTGCATTCACAATGTACCTTTCCTTCTACGCTTATTTATCGCTTATTCTAGTCAGATGCTGTTCAAAGTGCTTTCTATATAGTAATTCACTTACTCCTAACAAAACCCCTAGGCCGTAGGTACTATAGTATTTGCATAATTATTAGGAAGTTATTGGCCATATGCTCCGCTTGGTTTGCCTTCACTTTTCATCTGTTTCCTCCTGGCTTCCCTGTGTGTGTTTGCTTTTGCCCCCTGTGTGCACAATGTGGCACCAGGTAGAGAATCCAGCAGGAGAGATTTGGATCAAACCAGAGAAAGTGTCTTCACACTGTTGGGGCTGCAGAGCCCAGGACCGTCCAGGGGACCTGAGCACAGGTCTCCATGGGAGATGCTGCTGTGATCCTCACACTTCAAACTCAGTGCTGGCTAGAGAGAGGGATGAGTGACAGGCGTCTGACGGTCCTCTTGGTGCTGATCTGTGATTTCATATAGAAAGAAGCGGATCCCTTATTCTGTCTGTATATGAAAGAGCAAATGATCACATTGAGCACGGAGCTTCCATGAATAAGTGGCTATTAATAGACATTTGCTAAATGCCAAAAAAAAACCATGTTAGACATTGTACCAAAATAAAGAATTAGATAAGGTCTTTGCTAGGATAACAGCTCTTCCTAGGGGGCACAGAAAATAAATTCATTGAGTAAGTGACCAAAAAAAAAAAAAAAAAAAAAAAAAATCACAGGTAAAGAACATAAATGCAGTCAGGGTTCTGACCCTTTTGAAAAAATTTCTTACATATTTCTTTTATATGTCATGATTTATATATAGAATGTGGCATTCACTTTCCTAAAAGGATTCATAAGCTCTTACCCAAAAGCCTTTGCAGACAGGAAAATCATGATGGGCCATTTCATTTGACCTTCCTGAGTCTTGGTTTCTTTATTTGTAAAAATGAGTCAAGTGCAGTTAGCAATCAGGCCAAGAGTGATGGGACAGCACCCCTCTGTGTGATTCCAGCAGCTACTGACACAGTGAAATGCTTCCCTACTGGCTGTCCCACTGAAAGTCCCCATTGTCTGTGGACACTCTGGACATGCCCTCCCCCCGCAGGATCCCCCGGACCTCTCCATAATCCAGCTGTGTATGTATCATTCCGGAGTTTTGCAGGATGCAGGTGGCCTACTCAAAAGTGTGGCTGAAGAGAGATTAATGGGAGCTCAGATACGATGATGTGCTTGAGGTTAAAGAAAACAAGCAAGGGTTGGTGAGATGCCCCAGGTCTAGCAATACTGGGAAGCTGTTAATACCCCTCTGGACTTGTGGAGGGAATGGCATTTAAGCAGAGTTGGGGTTAATCAGACGAAGGTTGGGGAGTGCTGGGAGAGACTTTGGGGCAGACGAATCCACATCACGCAGACACCATGGCAGCAAATGTCAAAAGTGATGGAGTGTTTATGAGAATCTGGTTAGATTTGTGGCCATGGAGAGAAGCCACTGATGGGAACTGAGGATTTTATAGAGAAATATGGACTCTGCTGACTCCTGCTGAGCAGGAAGGGGCCCAAGGGAGGAGTAGCCCAAATTCTCTTTTCTCTCCCTTCCACTCTTCTGCAGGTGTCCCCCATTAGCGGGATCCAGCCTGGAGCTAGACAGTCAAGGAGTCTGTTTGAGGCTGGCAGTTAAGGTCAGCCTCCTAGGTGCAAAGCAGGATGGAGGAGGATGAAGAATTGATTTGGCGGGGCAAAAGAAGGTGCTCAGTCCTATTCAGTTAATGCTTAGCACAGCTGGTTCTGCAGGCCTGCTTCTGGGAGCTGGAGTCTGCCCCGATCCCTTGGCATACCAACTGCAGAGGATTTGTTTACTGTTAAAAAGCTTGATCTTAGAATATAATGCTCTGTTTTCCTCTTTGCTTTAGAGAGTCATGTTTAGCCTGAAGAGAACAGGAAGCAACCCCTTCTGCTCTTAAGGTAGTAAGTCTTTTTTTTTTTTTTTTGCCACAAGGTCTCACTCCGTTGTCCCGGCTGGAGTGCAGTGCCATGGTCACATCTCACTGCAGCCTCGAACTCCTGGGCTCAAGTGATTCTCCCACCTCAGCCTCCCAAATAACTGGGACTACAGGCATGTGCCACCTTGCCTGGCTAATTTTTATATTTGTTTCAAAGGCACAGGTTTTTTGCCACATTGCCTATGCTGGTTTCAAACTTCTGGACTCAAACGATCTCCTTACCTCAGCCTCCCAGGGTAGTAAGTCTTTAAGTAAGAGATGGAAAAGGACTATGGCTCACAGGAGATCCAGCCCAGCTCCTGGGCTAGGGGTTCTACCTAGGTGTTTGCAGTCAAAGCTTTACAGGAACAAGCTGAGTGTATTTACCTACGATATTTCCTTTATCTTCTCTTTGCTAATATGTGTTAGAGGCAGGTAAAAATTGAGCAACGCACGGGGTCTCAGCCACCTCTTTCTGTCACCTGTCAGCAAAGAAAGGTCTAATTGCTCTGCTCATTCCCACTGCAGAGCTTCCCTCATGTGGCTTCCCCTGCAGAGAGGCCTGACCTTTTTCCATCCACATCTTACTGTCTCCCGGCCCCTTCCTCAAGTCCTGGCTTTCCCTGGCCCTCCCAGCTGTCCCCACGCCGCTCTGTTTGTGTTGACCTCCCTCCATCCTTAGAATCTGTGCACCACCATTTGCCATGTCCTCTGGCTCTGCTGTCTTCTTAATAAACCTCCGTTTACTGTATCAGTATGTATCAGTGCTGCAGTGCAGAGGGGGCCTTGCGGAGGAGACCCTGAGCAGGGCTCCCGCATCTCCCAACACACCGGGCACAGTACTGAGTCCACAGTGGTGCTCCTGAAGGAAGACGAGGCCACTGATGGACTGTTGTGAGCTCCCCTATTTCAAAACCACCTAAACACCAGATGCCAGGAGCTCTGCACTCATAGTAGCGAGAGTCTGAAGGCTCTCAAAGGAAGAAGTCGCTTCTCTTCACAGTTTCCTTTCTCTAGATGAGGACAGTGGAGGATGTGCAGGTGTGGGAGGTGCTTCCTCCACACGGCTCACCCCTCCCCGACAGAGGACATGTGGTGCATTGAGAGTGCTGGGCATTGAGGATACTCTGAGGACCTCATCCTTCAAGACACAATAACCTTTGCTCATCCTGAGGTTTGCCATATTCCTCGCTATTCCCCCACTGGATGCTTGTTGAAGGAACTGCAATTGTCTATGCTTATCGCCTTTCCGATATTAGCCAAATGGAACTCTAACCCTGGCAAAGGCAGCCTAAAGCCAAGAGAAGCTGTCATGTCAATTTCAGTTTAACCAGGTGTTGCTTTTGCTCTGTCAGTTGCCTCCCTGAGACTGCCTTTGCTTAGCAACAACCTCAGCTTTTCATAACAGCTTCTCCCTGAGTCTCAGCAGTAACTCTGGAGCTGCCAGCAGGAGGGAAGCCTCTCAGATTTAAATGGGATGGAAGGTAAAAATTCCCAGAGGTTGTGGGTTCCTGGAGGGTCTTAAAGCCTCTGGCACGACAGCTCTGTATAACGGCTGGGCTGCTAATCTCTTTCAACGTAAAGGGCTGCTACCCACATTTTATTGGTATGGTTCAGCTACCTGCTCTTACTCAATAGTGCTGGGTTAACCAGAGAGGATGTGTTCTGGGCACGCATCTAGTCCTAGTGCTATTTGGCTCACCAGGAAATCTCACTTAGGAAGTTCATCTTAGCGGCGGGGGTGGGGGGGTGGGGGGAATTTGTGAAAGTGTTTTCAAGGCACTGGGAGATAAAGAAAAGGCAGAGTGTGGAATCAGCAGTGTATTCTTACCCTGAGTTTTGTTTCCCCAGAGATCATTATGTTATTCCTAGAAATTTCCCAAAGCCCTAAAGCTTTTCAAAAGCCCCTGTATTAGCATGGAATCTCTGGGAAAAAGGCAACATCCAGGCTGGGATGGTGAGTGAGTCTTAGCATCTATGTTGCAGTGAGATTCAGGACCCCAGCCCAAAGCCACGTGTGTTGTGCACAGCACAGGTCCTGTATTACGTTCCTCAAGTAGATCAGTGGTCATGGCACCACCTCAGTATGTGCAGTGACACACGTCAGGATTGACAGGGTCCAGACAGAAGGTTCGATCTGTTCCAAAGTGTGCAGCATTGCTCAACCTTTCATACTTCTTAACACACATGGAGCATGTGTATGTGCACAGCACAGTGGGCGAATGGGCAAAGCTGTTCACAGTTAGATGTCCCAGGCTAAGGGGTTCCAGCTGCCCAGGTTTGGCTCCCTAGATTTCCTCTAACCCAATTTTTTCATATTAGGTGCCACAAAAGACATTAGTGAATTCTGGTTTGCAGTTGCAGACTCATTACCACTCAGAAAAGCACTTCCAGAATTCGCTAAGACTCTTGACCCTGTATCTCCTTGGCTAATTCATGACTTTGGGCCTATCTGAAGTAGTCATTTCAGAGCCCTGAGAGTATTTAGAGAGAAATACAATTAAGAAAGTGTGGAGTGTGAAAGGCCATGTCTATCCTTACACAGTTATGGAGTGTTTTAAATAAGATTAAGTAAGATGGAGTGTGTGAAAGCATTTTATAAACCACAGTGTAAATTTTTATGTTTAATACTACTACTAGTGCATGACCGATTAGGCAGATAGTCCTCACTTACTGATTATAATGCTGCAAATCCCCAAATGTCCAATCCAAACCATCCACTAAAGTAATGAGTAAAATACATGCAAATAGAAGGGCAAACATTCTATTTTTTTTCTCCTCTAACACAAGAAAATATTGGGCTGTTTTTAGAAGTGTATGATTCACAAAGAAGAAGAATAATGGTGCCTAAAATTAGGAACATCTAGTTCAAACTACCTAGAGTAATGAAAATATGGTGAGTTTAATGCCTTAAAACATCTCACAATAGCAGTTTGGAAGAAATAACTAAGTGACTAAATATTTAATAGTTACCAGGAAATGTTAAACAAAGGTGGGTTACTCTAACGTAACTTTATCTTTAGTTTGTTTTTTACATAAGTTAAAATATGATTAATTGGAACCATAAATAATGATGGTAATAAGAATGATTATAGAGGTCATTGCCATCTTTTTCTGAGGTGTCCAATGTATCCTGTATGTGGTACTACCTTGGAGACAAAGCCTAAAGCAGAGATGTTCAGGGTAGCTCCCTGATCGACTCCCATTCATTCATTCATTCATTCAACAAATACTGTATTTCACCAACTCTAAGAGTTGTCAGTTGTAAGACATGCAATTATTTTATATACCACAAGGAAAAGTTGATGTCAATTAAAGTATGACATGCCATTGATTGCAACACACAGCTCCAACTTCAAAGACCTTTAAGTAAAATCACATGCATCTTAGAACCGAATAAAAACAATACTTTTTAAGTGTAGTATATCTTAGGGAGAAGGCTTGCAGGTTCAGACAACTGGGTTAAAATCCTGGTTTGACCTCCAGTGACCTTGAGTGCTCCCTAAGTCTGACTTTTCTCACCTGTAAATTAGGGCCAGAGAAGTAGCTTCCTCAAGAAAAAGTTGTTAATTAAATTAAAACGAGTCAAAATCTAAGCTGGGTCATTGCTTTTATTAAAAGTCTCACTCCAATATTATTGTGTGATGAAAGTTCAGCAACAGGAAGACCAGCTATGGGCTGCTCTAGACTAGATAGGGAACTAGTATAGAGTAGTTGG
This sequence comes from Theropithecus gelada, assembly GCF_003255815.1. Classification (NCBI taxonomy): domain Eukaryota; kingdom Metazoa; phylum Chordata; class Mammalia; order Primates; family Cercopithecidae; genus Theropithecus; species Theropithecus gelada. The sequence continues at coordinate 123,467,676 of NC_037682.1, read as the reverse complement.
AGCAACAATGTGTGCTTGAATGAGCGAACGGGATGTAGATGAGATACAGATTGGAAATGACAGATCGACTGCATGGGGATGAGGAGAGAGAAAGAGAAGTCAAGGGTAAGTTCTACGTTTTTGGTTTGAGCCCAGTTCGATGGTGCCATCTATGTAGATAAAGAAACCGGGAAGAATTACGTGTTCTGTTTTGAATTTACTCCTTTTGAAAGGTCACCAGGGAAGCTTGTTTAGAATACTCATTCCGTGGCCCTCCCCATGGAGATCCTAATTCTATAGGGGGTCTCCTCCAGCGAGTCAGATGTGCTGCGTGAAGTTCTGAGAAGAGTCTAAATCTTGGAAAACATGGTACCTTCATCTTTTACAAGTTCATTGGTGCATTATTTTGTGTGAATGTGTGTGTGTGTAAAAAAATGCAGTTGTACTGGTTTGAATTCAACTATATGTGTAGTAAGGGTACCCATAACTGAAAAAAGTAGTAATCCATAGAAATAACATAAATGAGAATACGTTTGAAGATGATGGGTTTTTTTGTCATGTTATTCTTCCTCCTTCTTTAGGGCCTTTGTACCCATGGTTACTAAGAACTTCCTCTCTCCCTCTCCCAATCTGCACAGTTAACTCCTCCCCATCTTTGTAGCTCAGTGCAAATCTCACCTCATCCGGACACCTTCCTGGTCTCTCAGACAGGCTCCTTGTGCTGCATGTGTTCATAACACCCCACGCATAGCACATTGTGTGTGTGGGATATAATTTTATTATTAACTTTCTTCCCTGCTAGATTGAAAACATCTTGGGAGCAGGAAACATTTTTATTTTGGTCAGCATTTTATCCACAGCATGGAAAACAGTGCCTGGGCATATTAGGTCCTCAATAAATAATGGGGAATAAATAAATACATGTGGGTGTTTTTTTATCCAGTTCTATGTATAATTAATTTTCTCCTCATTGGTGGCAGTTTTCGCTGCACTAATTTTTAGGAGGGTCTTTGGGGACCCTAGGGCCAAATGGACCAGAAAGAAGATAAAATGATTCAGAAATATAAGAAAATATAATTGGACTGAAAAAAGTCCTTACATAGACCTAAATGTCAGCAACAACATAAATCTACTGAATTCCCCTCTTGACTCTCTGTGGAGTCCTGATGTTCCAACAGAGTTTTACAGTCCTGACACGAGAGTAGTGCTAGAGGGAGAACTGTCTCCAGCCCGTGTTGGGTATGTACCAGAAACCATCAGCCATGGGGAAGCTGGAGCTTAATATGACCCACTCCCATTCCTCAAGGAATTATTGAAGTAATCATGCCTGGGGCTTCCATGGCAAATGTTCTTTTCTTGTGGCTAATCTGGGTTATTCATCAAATGACTAAAGGTGACTACATGGGCCTAAGTCCAACTGAGTTTCCTGACTAGTTTTCCAAATGATTCAAATCTACTGATGCAATTCCTAGCATAGAATTGCCTCAGATGTCCATTAAGCCCTTGCCAATGATATAGCCTGTCTATTTCAGGGCACTGTACGTTTAACCCAAGGTACAGGTAATGCATATTCTCAAGCATAGCCCAACCATATCACATTTCTTTCCTCCAAGTCATAATGTCACTCTCTGAATGACTAATGTAAATCAAGGGGTATGGAATAGCCTTGTGCAACTGAATATTTTTTTCCCAGTTGGTTCTTAGATATCTTGCTTCTTAGGTTATTACTGCAAAGGTAGGCTGTACTGGGGGAAAAGAAATGACAGAGAAGAGAGGAGATAATGGGAAATGTATAGAAAATGCTACTAAGGAAATGTAGTGAGCTAGGTTGGTGAGTTATTTAGTTAGGAAGACTTTCTCATTGATAGTTCAGGGGGCATGCCTTCACACTGCTGTTTGTTAGGAAATAGGCTATACTGCTACTCACATTCCAATTTGATCCTCAGTGTTCTGGGAGCTCAGCTTATCCTACGCTGTGGACGCCATTTGACTGATTATTCTTTCATATTTTTGAAAACAAGGAATGATGAGACATTAATATAGAAGCTCCTAGTGTGCCAATATTTAGAAGAGTGATTCTATATGTGGCTGGACAAAAAGACATGCATTAATGCAAAAATGATCCAGGACCAGGGTATCTGAAGTTTTTGTAAAACAACAGTGTTGAGGTGCACGTGAGAAGTGGCAGCAACCTCGTTGTAATGAATTTACTGCCCTTGTGCTGCCTTGAGGGAGGGCGATCACTTCTGACTAGTGAATTACACTGTGGAATCCTGACTTCCTTGCTCAGGACTAGGGCTGGGCAAGTGGTTTGCCTGGCCCTCTTGTGTATGTGCTGTGGTAATGTCAGCTCCATCAAATGCTTAGGAGATGAAAGAAAAAAATGTTTCAGACTTGAGGTGGGAAGCAGCAACTTGTACTCAGGACACAAAGAAGAAAGTGCTGGCGAGAAGGATAGAGCACCTTAACATTCCGGAGCCCTGACACACGGGAGTGTTCCCTGAATTAGCTGTTATTAGATCAAATGTCCTGACTACCTTGAGCCAAATGCGCATGGGAAAACAGTGTTGATTTGATTTTCTTGACTCATTGCAACTATGAGCTCTCTGGTGGACAGCAAGGGTTGGTATCACTAATTACTATAAATAAAATACAAACTTGTTTGGTTTTATCTAAGCTGGTGTAATTGTTAGAGGTAGAAACATATGCCAAGAGGAGTCTGTCAGCAAAAAGAGTTTGGGGCAAAGATCTTGTGCAGTTAGATCATTACAGGGTTGATTCCCAAAGGATTGGATTCAGTCTGTATGGAACTCCCTGGGGGATTCAGAAGGCTGCCCTAGTTGTTGTTTAGTTAGTTAAAAATTAAAGCCTGTAGGACACAATTCTTACCAATTATATTTGAGATATGGAAGCAGTCTATGAGACAAATCCAAGGTGAAGTTTTGCAGCAGGAGTTCTTAACATTGGGGCTCAATAGTGAGTTTTAAAAGCTCACAAACCACCGGAACCTACGTAGAACATTTTGTGTATTTATACTTGAGTGTCTCTGTTTTTTCTTCAGATTCTGAAGGAACAGCCTTACATCCAAGGTGTCAGGACCATAGCCTTTCAATCTGTATGTCATGTCACAAACAAAGGGCTTTTCCAACCAAGTCCAGTGTGAATAGAGATATCTCCTACATAGCTCCACAAACCCAACACCTCATAAAGGTTTTGTCTTGGTTTGAATTGTATAATTTTATTGGTTATGGAAATAGATACAAACCATGGGAACATGCAGGTAGAGACCCAGAGGATTTCAGATCTTGGGAAGCCTTCTGAGATCAACTTGTCCAACATTAATTTTGTTGATGGGGAAACTGAGGCTTGGAGGTGCAGCAGCCTGCTGCAGGTCCCCTAGCAACCCAAGGCTGGGTTTGGATGGAAAAGCATCTCTTGGCTGCCTGCTTCATATTTTCTGTATTCTACCCATCCCTGATCATCAGGAAAATAGGAAGACATCGGTACGCAATGAGAGTAATGCTACCTCTAGTATTCGAATCTGATTGTGTTTTGCTGAGAGCCTGTCTAGGAATGGTGCTCCCTGTGACCAGTGAACAGGGAGCCAAGACCTCAGTTCTTCTCTCTGAGATCCTACTTGTAGCATCATAGAAGACATTTGATGCACGTCTATGCAGATCTCTCGCACTTACTCACTGAGAAGTTTTAATTGTCTGGATGTCCTTTATATTTTCTCATTTTATTTTCATTTTTTCTTGCCTGTTAAATTGTAATATGAACACTTAGAGAAAAAGAAATTTTGTATTTGACAGACAGCATCTGTTGCCACAGATCTTAGCTCCTTTTCAAGTAACCAAACACAAATGAGAATTATGGGCACTGGCGAAAGTGACGTGGTGTGGGGTAGAATCATTTATTTTATTTTCATTTGTCTTTCTCCGGCATCCTTCCACAAGAAGAGGACCCCTCCTCCACATGTGCACTCTGCAGTCTGGGCTCCTCTTCCTGGCATCTGTCTTACTCTTACAGTTAGTCAAGTGCAGGAGGTATAGTTTGACGGTTCTTCCTTCTGACCTTCCATCAACTCTAGAAGTGAACCTTCAGAGGAAATTAAAGCTGAAGAGGGTGGTTGGGCACAGGCACTTGAGGAGGGGACCAGGGCTCACCTATCTTCCAACCCCGCACTCTGTCCGCTCCAACCCCACACTTTGCCCTCTTCCTTTTACATCCTCAAGCTCTTCACAGAGAGGTTGGAAATGAAGCCGAGTCTAGGGCGCGAGAGAGGAGAGTGATGAGGACTCAATGAACCTGGAGTTCAGCCAAAAATACACAAATATGTCCAATGAAATCTGCATGCACACTTCTGGATCCTTGATTGTAATGGTCAGGATGATGAGAAATCATTGTGAACTATATCTAGAGACCCCTCTTTTCATCACTATTTCTTGTTATTTTAAAGATGAATCTTAGGAATAACAGGTGTCATCTGTTTTGAAGAGTTAAATAATTACAGTAAATACTACACACACACATATGCATGCACACACACACACACACACACACACTTGTACTGAAAATTCTGAGATTTTTGCCTACTCTCAACATCTTTTACTTTTCTAGACTTTAGGATATGTGACAGTTTATTCTCTCTTGTTTTACTTGTGTCATATAGAGGGCAACTTGGGGCTAACATTATTTCCTGTTCCAGAAAAAGCCACTGTCTTTTATTAAGCAATGCTTCTTTCCAAGTGCTGCAGTGTTCATCCCTCAAGTTTTCCTTAAGGAGTCACTTCAAATATCTGCAGAAATGGCAGTTAGGATCACGCATTTTATCTTCTTATGAACTATTCTGGAAACACAGACAATGCATTGGCTGTGGATCTTGCCCACATTCACACTTTCAATTTTCATTTATCAAAAATTCTGCTTCCCCAATTTTTCCTTGCAGAGATCTTATAAAACATAAAATCACTTAATTATTGAATTCTAAAGCTAGATGGAACATCAGCAATCTTCCATCATAACATCTTATATAAAAGATAAGGAAAGGGAAATTCAACTAGTGATAAAATCTGGACTACAGCCTAATTCTACTGATTAGCATTTCAGTTCTGTATCCAAAATATCACAGTGCTACTCAGAAATGCCACGGTTCAAGATTCACTGGAAACAAGGTAAGTGCTATGGAAACTCCAGGAAGTTCTAATAAAACAAATGCACTGAGAGAGGAATAATTCATTTTCAAATAATGTTAACAATCCCTAAAATATTGAAATAAACTCATACACTCTCACATCATGCCAAGAGAAGGGATCCAAGTTATTTGGAGGCTTTCATGGGAGTAAAAATCAACATTCAAAAAACGAAAGTCAACCCAGGTCACCTTCATAAAGGATAACGCACCAAAATGCCTCAGACATGAATTGTAAGAATGGATCTTAACATGAGCTCAGGAATTAGGGAGCCTTTTCTATAAACAGTGTGTGTTTCTAACAATGTAATAGGTATGTGACAGCGAAGGTATAGCGTTATGGAAAACAGAAAAATCTGAATGAGAAGGCAGAGACTCAGAGAGCTCAGCTATTCACAAGTCATGGGGATATTAATTTGCATTTATTGCCTTGGAGGCGGATAAAGTTGGACGCTCATGGAAATAGTGCCTGAATTGAGAACAGAGAGAGGAAAGAATTGATACTTTAGAATGGCTTGTTTGAGCAGTTATGGGATGACAAAGGAGATATACTATGTACTCAAGTCCCAATGAGCAAGTTCTGAAACAAATTAGCTCTGGGATTTGGTTTAAAATTTTTTTTAAATGCTGAAAAGAGGTAATACTTCATTACTGCATCAGATACCACTAATCTCAATTATTTTTTACTGCTTCTGTGACGAAGGGTAAACGACTGATGTGTGCATATGTATTTGGCAAATAGTAGCATAACGGCATGCAGTTTTCCACATCCATCCTTTAGCATATATTATTCTCTTTAGTGAGAAGTACCTCAAATTTTTACCATTGTGGAAATAGAAAGTCCTTACAAATGTGTCGTGAACCCATATTGCATGTTTTAATTAAACAAGTCCATCCATTAGATTCCTATAATTGGTTAGTGCTCCTGTCTTTTGTTTCAAACTCACAGTTCAGAAGGTATAAGATAAAGATGGAGTCGGTCCAGTGAAATGTGCTGAACCTCAATTAAGTTTTAGTGTTAATTCATTTGCTAACTTATTTCCAGCTTGAACAATAGTTGTCATTCATCATCACTGTCATCATCACCATCCACAGCAACAAAAACAAACATTTGTGGATTGTCAGTCATGAATATGCTTAGTACATCCCACTGGTCAGAAAGCAGTTCTTGGATGAGTATTCTCAATGCTTCAAGTTAGACATCTGGATCTACTGTGTACAAGCCTTGATGGGGCAATATTTAACAACAGGAGCAGAAGAGCCACTGCACATTTGCATGGCTGGAAAGGAGTAGATATTCCACCGAAAGAAGAGAGATGTGATTCTACAGAAGTGTTTGGCTAGAGTGGCTAGGGACTGTCCATCCCTCACAATCCTCCTTGCATTCATGAGATGCTCATGTCAGGGGACATCCTAATATTAGGGGTAGTGGAGGAATCCTAAAGTATGGCAGTGACTTATCTCTGAATCACAAGGGGTCCAGTATACTTGGAATCCAGGTCAACCTGCAGCAATTGTCCTCCATCAGTGCCTGCACCAAGAAAAAAAAAAAAATCACTACAGGCTCTATTCATGGTGATTTTCCGTGCTCATTCTGATGAACATTCTCTTACCAAGCTTCCATTTCCAGAAAAGGTAGGTCCGTGACTTGCCCCTATAAGCTCCTTTCAAAGCCACGTCCTCCTAGATGGAACTCTAAATCTGACTGAAGACCTGGAAGGCAGAATACCCTTTCCTGTGGTGTCCACATGTTCCCTCTGAAGACTGCAACTCAGCAGACTGAGGCTCACATAGCACACTCAGCAGAAGATGAGAGTAAGCTCCTGCTGAGGCAGGCTAGGAAGGGCTCCTATCTGGTGAACCCATCAATCACAGTCAAGCTGGTTCAACAAAGAACGTGCTCTTGCATAACCAGGGCTCTAAAGATCCACAAGGCAAGAAAACTATTGAGTTGGCAAATAGGTAAAATTAAGTCCTCATCAGTGCCCCTTACAAAGTTGGTTCTGACTCAACACTCTCTCCTGGGAGGGTGATGATAGCTATTTGAAGCACGATTAGCAGTAGCAGATATTACTAATGTCTACTGGTGGTCATTTAGTAGATATTGGTATTCACTAGTACATAGGATATGTGAAAGATCAAGCTCCCATTCAGACAAAGCTTGTGGGCACTGTGTTCTGCTGTCTCAGCCAAGCCTCAGAACTGCCTCTTTGCAGGTGCCTTGGCACATGGTATTCAGAGGTGTTTCTGGGCTCCAGTTTAGGAATATGGAGCTCACCTATCTTTTCCCCACTCTATTCCAGTAAGCCATGCTTTGCACCCAAACCCTCAGGCCAGTGTCTACTGAGGTGCTAGGCATGGGAGGGTTAGTCAATCCCACCCACCCACTTTCATTCTAAGGAGACTCAGAGCCGTTTCTCTTTCATGGTTCCTGGGCATAGGGAGGGAGAAACACCAGTGCAGTCAAGATTCCTGAGGCTTGGCCAGGTAGTTCCAGACCTTGCTGCCAGGAAAAACTTGGGGCATCTGGGATGTGGCTGGGGCTAGGGGTGAAAGGGTAGAAGGACACAAAGAAAGGTGAAGTCAATAGCTTTCTTCAGTCTTGCCAGAAGCAACTGGAAATGACACAGCTCCATCCCAGTCCTTCCTGGTTCCTCTCAGGTGAAGCTGACCTGGAAACGCAAGTGCCGTCATTCCTGTGTGTTTTGGCTCGGACCCATTTCTGATTCTCAGTTCCTCTTATGTGGCTAGAGGTGAGGTTTGGAGGTCGGGTTTGGAGGACTGGTTGATGGCAGATTATTTAAAACTAAGCATGATGTTTCAAGCTGGCTTTCTGTTTTGTTTTTTGTGGGGAGATTTTTTTTTGGCTTATGGGAGTTTTCTTGTTTACTTTCTGTGACAGTGACTTTCTGCTGCCTCCCAGAAATAATCGGGCCTAAATTCGTCTCCCTGACTAGACTTGGCCTTTGCCCACGTTGTGTGGTGAGATGTTTGAGCACAAGCAGGACACTGGCAGCCCTGGCCAGGACCTCCTGAAGGCACTGAAAATGCAGTCCCTATCAGACGCACCTTCACCTTGCCTCTGTGTGCGGATGGAGGAGGTCCCATGTCCTTCCTGTTTGTCATCTCAGCACTTACCACCCCTCCATCCCAGGAGGGTTTAAGAGCCCATCCTCCCCCATCCTTCAAACCTGAGCCAGGCAGGCTGTGACCCCGCCCCGCTGTAGAATGAGGTACCACACCAGGCAGGCTGTGACCCCGCCCCGCTGTAGAATGAGGTACCACACCAGGTGAAGAGGGACATGGAACACTTTTTAATGTCAAGTCAGAGACAACCCCACCCTCCCGGATCCCCCAATCCCACTTTCCCTCATCACATCCAGGACCCCTCCCCGAGGACTCTCTGGTTCCCAGACTTTCAGGGGAGGGAAAAAAAAGATTACCTAAAAATTGCATTTTTTTTCTCTTTCATACACACTCACACAAAGGTGGGAAATTAAATAAAATAAACCAAGAGGATTAAACTCTCCAGTGGTCACGAAGGCATCAGAGATTCCCATAATGGGCTAAAGCAAGTGGGTACTGACGGTTCTGCTTGTTCAGTTGCTTGCTGTCTGTTAATGCCACAGAGCAGGATGGAGAAAGCGGGGCCACCTGGGGTGGCCGACGCGCAGAGCCACACCTGGAAAGATGCTGCGCCTGGTATTAGTCGGATTTTTTTTTATCTTTTCACTTTTTATAAATGTCTCTGACATGTAAATAACCCAAGAAAATAAAAAGGCAGGAGCTGATTACACAATTACCAGTAAACTCTATCATCTTTTAGAAGATCAACACACAGCTAACGCCATATACAGCATGCAGTAATGTCTGAGAAAGGACCCTGCGGAGAAATAAAATGGCTAGAACTCTAACAAAAAAAATATATGTATATATATACTGTATAATATATGTCATCAAAAGAAGCATAACCAACAAACCCAAGATACAGTGCAGATCACCTTTCCATTTCTAAACAGTGTGTAGAGAGCATAGTATTGTCTGCATGAGATGCCACAGTTGGGAGGAATCTGTAGCGCTGGTGGAGATGTTGGTTAAATCGGATGTATTTTTTGGTGGATATGCCAAATCCTCACCAGGCGATTAGTGCCTGGTGTCTGGTCCACCAGTTGTAAACCTAGTTTAGAAGTATACTATTCATTTTTACTGTTTAACAAACATACTTCTCTTCACCCTTTTCAGTTGTGTTTTTTTAGTTTTGTCTTGTTTTTGCACTAAGTTCTAGACTCATATCAGAAAATATAATTAATAAAATTAATAATGAATCAGAATCCCTTGTTATCCATGATGTCCATGTAGTAAAATGGTAAAAAAAAAAAAAAAAAAAAAAAGTTTAACGGTATCTTTTGTGACTGTTGTTTGTGGGATTGTTGTTGCTGTTGGACGGTCTTACTTTGTTTCCTTTTTCTTTCTTTCTCTTTTTATTTCACGTTTCACAACACACACCGCGGTGGCACAGTCTACCAAAGTGCCCACAGCGCCACGCTTGGGCCGGAAGGTCTCACTCTGTTCGTCTCTATGGACGGACTGAATTTGGGATGGCCAGCTCCAGAATGTTCCACGTGGGGGCACTCTGTGGGCAAAGCGACTGAGCCCTTGCCCACACTGGCACCAGAGAGGTCACATGATGCAGCTTGCAGTGGGTCCAAGCCGGGTGTGCTGCGTTCTTCCCGTTTGGGAAAAGAAAGAAAACTCTGTTGTACCTAAATATCTGCAAGGCAATTTTCAATTTCTTTCTGAAAACTTTTTCTCCCCAAAGTATTCTTTGTTCCCCTCCCTCAAATTTCTGTCCCATGAGGCTGTGTTTCTTCTAATTTCATTTGTAAATATCTGATTGGTTGCTGTCGGTGTTGCCAGTGCTGTTGTGTTGTTGGTGGTGGTGGTGGCGGCAGCCTTTCCCGGGTGGGGAAGTGGCACTCACATCAAAATTTGAGGAGCAGGTGCAAGACCAGAAGAGGCAGCAGCCAGACGCAGCCTGCCCTCCTCGATGTGCCGTTGCTCACCTCGCTGACAGCGCCCGGGCCTGTGGAGAGAACATATTCGCCGTGAGTGGGCTGGGAGAAAATGGAAGGAAAGCCCGGTGGTTGCCTGGTCTGCTGTCATTCGGCCTTGCCCCTGGTGAGGCGTCCCTCTAAGTGAAACATGTGGTGTTCCAGCCCCAGCTTGAGAAGTGAACGTTCTATGGCTCACATCCCCCAGACACACACACTATATAACAGGAAGCCTTCCCCTGCAAGGAGAACATGAGGCTCAGGTTAAAGCATCCTGGGCCTTCTTCCTTACTGTGTCATAACATGCAAAGGCCATGGCTCAGGCTCAAATTCAAGAAGGTGGCAGATTCATTAATATCCTACACAGAGCTTTAACAAAGTCAGACTACTGTACTGAGTGCCTCATCACCCATCCACTTCTGAGCCCCGCCTGCCTGAAACACTCACTTACCCTCCAGCTGCTTGGCCTGTGGCTCAGAAAAGAACCTGTTGGACAAAACAATCTGTCTGTCTGCCTGCTGCTTCTGCTGCCTTGGGCACAGAGGCCATCCTGCCAATCACTCTGCCCCGGGCAGGGCACCAGGGTTCCACCTGGAGCACCTGACCTCTTCCCCATCTGGATGGGGTAAGAGCAGATGCAGCTCAAGGATCACATGCCTGCAAGGCCAAAGCCAGCCCACATGGATGGAGGTGAGTCAAAGAAAGGAACAGGAAGCCTTCCTGTGCATGTGGATGTAACTGGAGATTAATGAGGACACTGGGATGCAGAACTTGCCCCAGTGTATGTCCTTTGGTGGGGTGGTAGGGGGCACCTTTCCCTAGGACATGGCCTACAAACAGATACTCTTTGAGATGGAGACACAAACACAGGAGGCAGGAGAACTGCAAGGCAGTACAGTTCCCCAGCAGCTTCCCTATTGTTCTGAAACATACGTTTTCTGGCTACCTCGGCCCTTGTGGCCAAGAAACCCCATGACCAGTGGCGCTCTGATTTCTGTAGAGTACATACGGTTGGATGCCCAGATGAATTAGGTACCCGAGGAACCAGGCCACCTTCTCAGACTGGACCTGCTCTGGCACACTCCGTTGCACTGAATTTAATAGAGATGTTTAAAGCTGGTGGCCTCACTAAGTCCACGTCCTCCTGGGTTAGGGAATAAGGAACAAAGCCAGAACCTGCCCGCCTGACTTGGATGCTCAGCGTTGGAGACATTTCCGGCTAAAGCAAATCAAAATCAAAACAGGCTTCTCGACTCCATTTGGGATTATTCCATCAAGTCTAGAACTCTTGGCTTGAAGCCAGCGCCCTTACGATTTTATATCTTGGTCTTTTGGGATAAATCCCTAATTTGGGGGCAGTGGCTAAATAGGTAGCCGCGAGATTGAAATGCAACAGGTCATCAACCTCACGTTTCCCTGGTGTCTGATTCGCAGCATCCGTAATGCCAGAACTTCTCAGCGGTGCAGATCCCCATGCTGAGAAGCCCGGGGAATACTTATTCTCTCTACCCTGCAGAAAGCAGAAAACACAAAACCAAAGACATCCGTGCTAGGATACAGGTGACCAAGGAGCATTCCTGGAAAGCTCCCGCGGTTTACATTTCAACAAGTAGAAATGCTTGTCATTTAGGATCGGTCACTAACTGGTTGTGTCTTCTAGAATCTAATCACCAGACCCTCCACTCCCTCTTTGTAGACACTCACTCTGTCATCTACACAGCACATTCTTTGGAATCAAAGGAGAGAAGCCGCCGCCAGATGCCTTCAAGGGTGAGAGATTATGTTTCTCTGCTCTGCGGAAGTCCTTCCCCTCTGGGCAACTCCAATATTCTTCCCACCAAGGCCCTTGTCTGTGCCTGAGGCCGAGGACTCTGAGATGACAAGGGTGGTTCTGAGTCCACGTGGCCCAGCAGGCCTTTGTGGAAGCCGGGTTGCATGCTTTGCCTCAACGGAGTCAGCAGTCACATTCTATCTTCATACGCATGAATCACACAGTACAATTCCATACGTGTCCTGCACACTGGAGTCCTTAACTCCCGGCAGGACACACAGCTGTCAGCACACTGCTCTGCCGCTTTCATCCCTTGTGCTCTCCTGAACGCCTATGTACATCTCTGAAACCCATTTCCCGTTCAATTCCCACACACTCCCACCTCCCGTCTCCCGCTCCCTCACCATGACTAAGAAGATGCCCTGGGTAAAAGAGATGGAAAACAAGTGTCCCTTCCCTGCACTGAGGTTCTCTTCTCTCTTCTGCATTCCCTCCTTGCAGTGAAGCCTCCAGGGAGGATAATGCCACAGCCCAGCAGGGGCCTGGCGTGGTTACCATGTAAGGGAATGTTGAAACCTTGTTTCCAGGCTGGGGACTCTGCAGCTCAGAGACGACTGAGAGCGGGCAAACACCCCCTGTGGCACATCTCAATGGCCCTGCGGCTATGCCAGGCGCTCTCCCTGGGTGCCTGTGTTTGGTCTCCTTGCTACGCCCCTCAGAGTTCTTTCGTGGATCTACTTCACGCTGGGAAGCACTACACAGAGCTTGTAAGGACGAGTCCTCACCTGTTGTGTTAGAAACTTCTTCCTATGGAAGACAGAAAAAGGCCACCAAGTGCCTGCCAGCCCTTCTCTTGCTTGTAGTATATCTGGGAAAAGCCTGAGCGGCCCCTCTGAAGCTCTCCATCTCCATCTCAGGCTGGTGAGTGGCTGGCACTGACTATGTGACCATATCCAGTCTGCACAGCCCACCCCACAGGCACAGGCACTCGCCACCCCCGGAACCTGTCTGTCTCATCCAGGACACCAGACCTGGACCAAGCTGGACAGGAGAAGAAGGAAACAGGGGTAGCCCCGAGGCAGGGGCATTCCACACATCCTCTCAAAGGAGACAGTCTGCACCATCTCATCTTTCAATTCCCAAAAATATTCACCAGTTGAGCCTTGCCACCTGTGGTCTTGACCCCTGGAATTTATTCCTTATGCTAATTCCAGGGTGACGTTTCTACCCCAAATTGATCATGATCCTCATTTATTTGAGGCCAACAGGTTAGCACCAAGCCCAGCTTCTAAGTGGAAGGAGCACTACATCTCATGACGTGCCTGCAGTCTGCATCCTTGGCGTCTCTTCTTGCCACACCTAGTTCGGTGCCCTTGCCCCTTGCCACATAGCCACAGGTGTGCACACAGGGGCGTGTCTTTTTTCCCACCCTCACACACTCTCCCCTCTGTCCGAAATATGCCTCACCCATTTCACTCTTATTCTTCACTCCAGCTCCTCTTCCAGCCTTCAGACGCCTCTTCCAGGCAGCCTTCCCTGCCTGGCTCAGTGCCATGCACATCCCGCTAGTGCAATACTTACCACCCTGTGTCATAATTCTCTTTGCCTAACTTATTTGTATTTCCTCCTTTGTCCTCTGTGCAGTAAGTTCCTTAAGAGCAGAGTCTGTATCTCATTGGCCCATGGCAGGGATTCAACCAGTGTTTGTTGAAAGAAGGAGGGGGCGTTGCCACTCATGCTGACATATCCACATTTATTTGTCGTTGTATTTTACTTTTGCTTAAAATTATATTTGAAGAAAGCAAAACAAAAACGTTTTTCGTACCTTGCCCTCCGCTTTATCTCAATTTCCTCTTCCAAATACCTTTACTCTCCTTTTCTAACTATATCCAGTACAAGTAACTGAGAATTGCTGTGGCTGAGTGTCTATCTACATAGAAGCAAAGTCATGTCAATTAGGATTTCAGATAGAGTGCTTGCATTTGGAAAGCTATCACAACACCTTAATGACACTCATGTAGGAGATGAGAATTATTATCTCCCTTTCTAACATGTGGAAACTGAACTTCAGGGAGCTTAAGTGACTTTCCCAAGTCCCCTGACTTCTGTATTCAAATGCAACCATCTTCCCAGTATCTCAGAGACGCATCTTCAGAGAATAAAGAGAAGAGAGTGTGGTTGCATGGCCTGCTCCACCTGGGTCCAGGTTAAGGTGAGAAACGCAGGCGTGCTGCTGGGCTGCCTCCCGCAGGCCATCCCACACTGAATGAATGCTATGTGGAAGGATTCCACGAGATGAAGACCTTAGGTCCAGGCGGGCGTGGAACACAGCACCCTGGGATCAAGGCCCTCTCAAAGCCAGTGTGGGCCAGAGCGACAGCTCAGCCCATCTGCCTAGTGACATGGGCCATGCAGATGAGGCCTCCATTCTTCATTCAGCCACGCCTCCACTCCACAGTGAATGCCTTTATTGCCTCTATCTCATTAGAGAGCTGCGGAGGCCTAAAGAGACTAATTACCAGGACAGTTAGGGTCCCAGAGAACTGTGATGAGTGTCAATTATCCATCGGAAACATCTGGCAGGAATGAAAGCTTCAAATAAGATGCATTTTATTCGTAGCCAAGTGACTCACCCAAGAACCTCCCCTTTCCTCCCATCTTCCCCTCCCCGCCGCCACTCCCCTTCCAGCTCCAAGTTAGAGACATAGAAAGAATGGTGCAAGCAAGGGCAGCATGCAGGGCCAAGGTCTAAGAAGATCGCTGCATTAGAGCATCCGTGTGTGAGGAAAGAGGCAGGTCTGGTGCAGAGAAGCCCAGAGATGGAGCTATTCTGGGCACTGACAGGTGCTCATTAGTGCCGCCAGCAAAGAGAAGTTAGGCTGCTGCAAGTGGGATCTACCCAGGAAGGATTGGATGTCCTTGGGGATAGGGTTAATCTAAATTGACACGGAGGTGGCTCAAGGTCAGCGGAGGGTTCCCTCTGCGCTGCTTCCTGGAGTTAGCTCAGGAAAGAAGGCATCTGGGAGGAACGTGAAGAGTTTTACATACCCCACACCCACCAAGGCAGCAGCTGTCTGAAAAATATACAAACCTTTCCCAGGGGTCAGGGCTGTAGTTTTCACTTCTAAAAGAAATTAAAAACAAGCCACTGTTAAGGTCAAAAGCAGACAGAGGTGCTCACTTTGCCCTCAGATGATTTCAGGAAGAAGCTGGCGCTCCTGGAGCAGCAGTGTCCCTGGGCCTCTTGCACGTGTCCCTTGCTGTCCTGACCACTGCCCAGCCCTCCTATATGACCCCCTCTGGTTTTCTGGTTTACTTGGGCAGCCAGTTGCCACAAAAGGTGTGTAGGCTGCTGGAGAAGGATGTGAATGACAGTCAGGTTGGACCACAGACAGAAGCAGAGCCAAGATGTCTGCCTGAGTTTAGCAGGCAACACAGCTGCACCTTTGGAGCCTGAGGCACCAAACCAAATCTCCTTTGTAGAACAACTTTCTTTCTTTGGTCATCAGGCTATCCTCTAATTAGTTGAAGCCTATAGGCCTTACGTATAAAGTTGATTGCTGCCTATGGATTTATACTACACCATTTGAATGTAGGTGCTTATGCTGTATTTGAAATGCAAAAGTTTGACTGGCATTTAGCTATGCATTTAGAAACACTAGTGAGTTAGCTTCCATGTTCCAGAGGAGCCCAAACCATTGATATCTGACTTCTCTTGCAGAGTTGGACAATACCAAGCTGGTTCCACAGGGCTTCATCTCTCTGGGGCACCCTGCAGCTATGACCCACACCCGTGCTGCTACAGTTGCACTTGCTAGGACCTCCCTGTAGAAATGCTGGGATCCTGGCCCCTCTCTGCTGCCTAGACTGTGAAAGATCTCCACTTCACCAGCTTCAGCTCTCAGAACAACCTACAGAGCCTCTCCACCTTTTCTGTGGATAGTAGATGCCTTGTTTGGCCTGAATTTGGAATGATCTCTAATCTTTTACTTCCCTCTTTGTTGTTCACCCTGGATACAGAGAGGATGGAAAATGACACTAAAGCTTTTTGCATCAAAGTGATACCTTGGGATTCTATGTTCTCTGTGCAAAGGTCCTCGCATACAGAAAGACAACCTAGATATAACTCATCCTAAAAGCAACTAAAACATTTTGCTCAAAGTCAGATGAATACATACCTGTGCATTCATGCCCTCAATCTATTCTTTAAAATCACCTGACACATGATATCCCTCTTGATTTAAGTGGGCATTAGCAACCCTGAGAAGCCACTCTGAAGGTACAAAGAGGGAAAGGGTTCATCTACGATAAAAAGTTTTGTGATTGAGAAAATATCTGATGTACAACAGGATGGTAGGGAAAAGCCAGGGGTGACGATGCCATGTTGCCTGTGCATTTAACAAGGACGGTCCCTTGAAGGGCTTGCTGGGCCCCAGAAACAAGTTCAGAAGCTAAGGATGGGGCGGGGCCATTTTCATTAATTGTCTTAGGTACCAGTGATTTTTGAGCCTCTCTGTGCCAAGAAAAAAGGTAACTGGAAGGAGGAAGGATGGACTGAAGACAGACTTCGGGAGATAAAGTAGTCATAGAACTTTTACCCCCAAACCACAAGCAGTTTGGGGGTGCTCATCCAGAGAGGGATGTGGGTGCTGGTTCAGACTGTGCTGGAGGAAGGGCCCCGGAAGAGCTTTCACCTGGCAGTTGAGATTATCAGAAAGAAGAATGCATTGAAAGCACAAGTTCCTGCTGGAAATACGAGAGGTTTTCTATAAACAAAGACCCCCCAAAAACTTCAGCTTCATTATTCCATCCAGATGGTTTTTTTTTTCTCTTCATCTGAATCTCCAACACACACTACTTGAAAGATGGCCAACTCTTTTTAGTGTCCACACAGGTAAAAAACAATTTGACGCTCATCTTAGACTTTAGCTAGAACTCACCCTTGGGCTTTTCCAGGTAGCAACTGTTCAACCCTTCTGATCAACTAGAGCATCCTTTTGATACCACTTCTACCCCACCACAATGAGGTGGAAATGCCAGGATATTTTCATATATACTCTACACCCATCATGCTCATTCCAGTCCACCCCCCTTGCTTTGGTACTAAGACGACATGCTGGCACTGTCCTCTGTGCCATGCTTGACATGCTTCTGTCCAGCGTGTGTTGTGTCCCGCTTCCAGAAACAGGAGCCTTGCTTGAGCCATCAAAGCTAATGCTGGCCATAAGCTCAAGTCTTTGAGTAACATCTTGACTATCAGGAACATAAACAATCCCTGAAAATTCAAGCGTGTCAAGCATGCATTTTCCACACAAAGGCTTTAACTGAAACTTAACTGATCTCTTTGTTAATGGTATATTAGCAGTAGGTCAGGGAGGGTAGGAAAATATGTTGAAAAGAAAGAAGAATGATGGAAGGAAGAAAGAAAGGAAGGAAGGGAGGGAGGGAGGAAGAAAGGGAGGGAGACAGGAAGGAAGAAAGGGAGAGAGGAAAGGGGAAGGGGGAAAGAGGAAAAAAAAAAAAGAAGAAAACAACAGTGAAAAGAACCCTCCCACCCCAACTCTAAGTCAATATTCAATGTTTGCTCAATCCAGAAAGTTATATTTTTTCCAGCAAAGCTAATTTGGCTGAATCCGAGTGTCCAGTTAAGCAAAGGGCTGTTGTCTGGCTCCAATGGGCAGGGGAGGGCTGGTTTCATGTGAAGATGGATATACAAACCTTCTAGCAAGAGGGTGAGGGACTTTTGTTTCTTTTGTACTTTCTGTTATCTAGACACACACATACCATAGAAATGCTTAACTACTGGATGACTTGACCTAATTAACTGTCTTTAATCCTCTGCAGGGAAGAACTAATAATCTCTTCTGCTGCAATAGTTTCTTTCTGATATACAGAGTTTACTTTAGTCCCCTATTCTTTAATAAATTGCTTTGATGGTTACTGTGAGGTTTACAGACATTAATCAGCCAACCTTTCCCAGCCCACTGATACCATCAAATCTGACTTAATGCCTAGAAGATAAAAGACAAAGGGCCAGTGGGTGGAAAATGAACAGCCACGGAGCCGCTGAGTTTGCACTGTGGCCTGAGTGCACTTTCCGGTGCAGAAGTTCAGTGAGGGATGGTGGAACATCCTTGAGTCCTTATTTATCACTGTGAGAGTCCTGCACCACCAAATATTAATAGGAGAGGTGACATGCAATCTGTTTCGTTTGCAAAAGGGAAGCAGAAAAATACTTCAATGGTGGCAGAAAATGCTGAGGAAGAATGAAATTCTCTTCTCAAAATACTTCTAGTCCATCCAGATATTGGTTAGCAAAACAGCTTTGAACTTCTCTTAAAGCCAAGTGTACTCTGTCAGTGGAAATCAACGCATTCATATAAATCTTTCCTGGTATTTCCGAGGTAAGGTGAGTATAACTCGGAGGGTATTTCCCGAGAAAATACATAGCTCTCTATTGTATCGAAGACTAGCAAACGAGGCGGGGGAATGAACACATGAGTGCGGTAAATGAGCCCAGGTGCAAGGGCTATCTTCTCTAGATTATTTCTCATTGTACAAGAGTCCAGCAGCTCTACTGAAGACTGTACTAATCCAACTGTCAGAACGTTTTAGATGTCCACAGTCTTCTTCGCTGACCCATTCTCCTACACCCAAGAAGGTTGCTGAGATGAGGGGTCGAGCACATACAAAGAATCAGAGTAGCAAGTTGGCAAAGAAAGCCTTCCACTCAGAGTCATCAGTTCACAGGAGAGAAGGGAGCAGCCCAGCTTTGTCTCAGCAGATGGGGCCAAAAATAATGTCTCTTGCTCCTTGTCCCCTGCTCAGTGACCAGGCAAAGTAACCTGTTTGCTTTCGTTTGTGTTTCTGGTTGGTTTTCCTGCGGTTGACTTTGATATGGGATGATGTTCTCTCTGTGAGTTGAGTACACCTTCCGTTAAATACTCTCTTTTAAAAGTCCCTACCTGAGTTTCAAAAGCTCCAATTTCCTCTGCGAATGAAGATCTCAGTTGTCAGAACTAGCTCAGTCCTTCCAAAAGCATAGCCATAGCAATGCATGCCCATGCTCCAGGCTCTCTCACTTCCCTGGTACTGCATGTTACCCACTTTTCTACTGCTCTCTATTTTATGTCTGTGAATACGCTCACATGGAGGTTCGATAAACACAAGTTGAATCATAGGTTGAATCTGAGTAAGTCTATTGACACTTTTCCTTTCTATTTCTTTGTTTCATTTTCTTGCTCGTGGCTCATCGCTGTGGTGCTGTACATCACTAAGGTGAGTAATGCAGCCCTCTCTCTTTCCACGATAAAGGTACTTTTTTTTCATCTGTCAAGCGCTTCCCATGTAATGCATTTCCTTTCATCTACCCCTCCACCTCCGAAGTCTACAGCCATCCTCTGATGACAGTTTGCAAGGCCAGAATGTGAGGAGATGAACAGGGTGGTGTGGGGTGAGGTGGGGAGAGGAGGTCAGGGGATTGGGGTGGAAGGTGGGAGAAGCATTCCCCTCCCTGGCTTCACAGCTGCCTTCCTGAAAGGCTACTGCTGTGGTCAGCACTGTCCTTAGGGTGAGAGCAGTGCACGTGACACACATTTTATTCCACTGCTTGCTTGGATGCTTAGTCATAGTCTTAATGAGTCACTCACTCTAGGTTAGTGAGAAAATTGGAAGGGATGTGCAAAGACAGGCAAGAGATGCAGGAGATATTTGCAGGGGAGGGCTGTAAGTGGAAGAGGATGTAAAGGGACTGTGGAGAAGGGGCTGAGAAATGAGTGAAGGACACCCTGTGACATTCCACTGAGGGGCGTCCTTGTCTTTCAGTTTACGTCTGGAGATTCAACATGCACCTCAGAGTTTCAAAGCCTTTGTAATATGCATTCTCCATTGACTGTTGGAGCAACTCTGTAAGGTGGATAGGGCAGATCAACTGTATTGTAGAGAAGAGGAAATTGAGTCTAAATAAGGCTTAGTGAGTTGCCCAAGACCAAAGAACTACTAAATGCCAGGCCCTAAACTAGAAATCGCTGTGTATTGGCAACCACTCATGCAGCGCCATGCCTAGCTTCCTCCTTTGGAGAACCTCGTGAGCCAGTTGATGCATTTGACAGAATATCTGAATCCTCGTGTGCTTGGTGTCTGATTCTGCTGCTGAGGGACCATCAATAAGACCCTTTTCACAAAAACTGCTCAGTTGGTTGAACTAGTCTTCCTACGGGTCCCAGACTCACTCTCTACGCTTTGCCTTTGTGCTGATCTCTGGGCTTGGAGAATTTAACAATACTTTTCTTTCTTTCCCCCTCCCAGCCCTCCTGGGGGAGTGTGAGCAAGGGATGAGCAGAGCGAAGAGAGCTTGAGGTCTCCCTGGTTCCCAATCACCTCCTTCACTAGCTTTCCACATCCTCTAAGACACTTTACAGACACAGGTAATACACAGCAGGGGATGGGGAGTGGGGAAGGGGGGCTCTGGGATAGAGGGAAGGGGAGACAAAACATAAAGCAAGGAAGATACTGACCTTGCAACAAAGTTGAGCTCGTAGGCTCATTTAGTTCTAAATCGGTTGAGGGACACACAGGAGAGAAAAATGAGAACAAACACATATATTATATACAGTGCTATATATTTGTCATATATAGTTTGTATACTGCCTTTCACAGACATTTCTGGGGGAATATATAAAAACAAGGAAGACAGAAACCAAAGGCGGTAGGACAAGGTGCGGCAAGAGAAACGCTGACATGCTTTATGTTTCCATATTGAATGCCATGGCTGGGAAGGCAGGGAGCTGGTTACGCCATACATTTTCTGGTGCAGTTGGATTCACTCTTAGCTCACGCTGAGCCAGGCTACCGACTGGATAACAAAGGACTGCAGTTCCTTTCCAGATGACAGACTTGTTTCCCACTTCCCCACCTCTGTTATTTTACCTTAGGACACCAAGTTCAGGAATCTTTGCCCTTGGCACCATGGTAGGATCAAGCTCCCCAGAGCACCGTGATTCAGGAGTGCGGGAGCAGAGCTCTCGGAGGTCCCTGCAGCCCTGTAACCTTAGAGACCAGGTGCTTGTGATGGGAAGGACTAACCTGCTCCTATCTGGCTTAAGTATTCCCAGACTGCCGGACTACGGTCTCTAGCACCAGAATTCCTCACTTCTCAATGTCTAGGCCACGTGGAGAGAGCGTGCAGTTTATGCACAAGTTGGTGGCAAAATGATGATAATTTTGCTGCCTTTCTGTAATGCCACAGGAGAATAAACTTCCTCAAGAAGTTTGTGTATTCACAAAAAGTACATGCTGCTTTCCAACCTGCCCCAAGTGTGCTTGCTGGCTTTTAATGGAAACTGACATGGAAAATTCCCTAATAAATTCATATTTGTCAAAAGACCTCATTGACAGTGAGCCTCATTAATGAACCTAGGAGCCACAACAACGTCTGGACTATTGGCTGCAAATACTCATCTCACACAGGAATGGGGGTTGCGAGCTCCACAGAACTATGTTACCCAGGCAGCATTTCCAGCGATGGGCTCCTCATGAATGATCTCCCAACTGAAGCTAACAAATTAAATTGGTTGCTGATTGAAACGTGCTGCAAACTTTTTCTCCCCTAGAGATTTAGCATGTTAAGGTTCCGAGACTTCTGGCATTAAAGGACATCCCCACATGTACCCCACTCATCTTGGTGTGACCCAGTCTTTCTAAACATATTTGAATATATACTATCACTTTTTCATGTCCTTTTTAGAAAACCCTGGACTCCAGAGAGCTGGCAATGGTAGAAACGTCCCAAAGGAGGCACAGGGCAGGTGCTGACAGACCCATAGGGCGGGGGGCATGGGAAGTAGACATTGTAATTGCTACACGTGTGCCTGCTGAAAAGAGCATATTTATGACCCACGCTTCACTGCTTTCCTTGTCATAAATGCCATCTATTCAACTCTTAGGAGAACTGTTTGCTGCTTCTCCCTATTCTCATCCTGAGATGGCTTAAGGGGAAGAAGCTGGGGAAATAGACAATCGTGATAAAGCCAATGGCTGAACCATTTCACACAACCAAGTCAGGAGAGAGTAGGTCAAAGTGGAGGACCAGGGGAGAAGGCTACTCCTGTGAGGACAAGGACTGCTGTGGGTGGAGAGCAGGACTTGGGAGGGGTTAATGGGAGACTGAGGGGGAGCCTTAGATTTGCAAGGCAAGGGAAGGAGGGGTCTGTTCCTCCCTAATCCTGGTCTCTGTTCATGCAGACAGATGCCTGCCAAAAAAGCAAAAAGGCCTGACAAATGCAAGGGACACTTATCATCCCTGTGTGAGAGATGCCAGACACATCAATCACCCAAATCACAGCTCTGCCCATTCCGAGCCACTGGCTCGGGGATCAAGGGCGGCTTTCTCCTTCCCAGCCCTCTCAGATAAAGCTGGCTTTACTATTTGTGCCGGGTAGAATGCGGGCGGATGTAATGGGCAAGCAGAGATCCTGTGGTGAAGCAGTGTGGGCTCGTGATTCGGAGCAAGCCACATACGCTATCACCGAAAGCACGTGGCTGGGTTGTGGGATTATCCCAAAGTTCTCAGAATACAAGGAATTTGTGTTCTTGCAAATTATCTGTCAAATGCCTCCCTTACTTCCCCATCACATTCAAGAGTGCTTGTTAACATGAGGGATTGGGGAAACAGATTTGAAAAACCTCAAGCTCAAAGAACTTGATGGGGTATGAAGCGATTTGCCCAAAAGCCAACCGGAATTTAATCCTGTGGCCTGTAGGGAGAATCTGCATTCATCATGAGAGGCCTGGAACCCTGCCTGGTGGCACCGTCAGGACGGCAGGCTCACGTCTGCACAGCTCTCTGCTCACAGGGGCAGGCATCAGAGTTTACAAGGGAGCTCGCTCACTTGCTTCTGATATCAATACAGTAGCCAGATACGTGATGAAGGCGGGGCCCTTCACATCCCAGCGACTGGAAACAGTTTTGGAAAAGGGAAAATTTTACATTAAGCCAGTGAGCAAAGACTGAAATAGCAAACGTTCCCCTCTGAGTTCTTGACTATTCTACCCAATTACGATTCCCAGAGTCAGTTTAGGAGCCATCACTGAGAAAAAAAAAAATCAAATGTCATTTTTGGCATTCCAAAGTCTTTTTCTCCCGTCTCAGGATCTTTTCCATTATAGAATGAAACATAAATGTTCTTTTTCGTTTTTCTTTTCCCACTTCTGAGATCTACTTTTATACATATACTATACATATACTACTTTGTATACATGTCCACTGTCTGTCTCTGTCTCTCTTGTTCTTTCTCTTGCTGTCTCTGTCTCTCTCTGCCTCCTCTCTGTGTCTCTCTATCTCTGTCTCTCACTGTCTCTCTGTCTCCCTCTCTTTTCCTCTCTCTCCATTTCTTTCTGTGTCTCTTTTTTTTTTCTCCCTCTCCATGTCCACTGCTACCCTGCTAACCTCTGACCCTGGCCTTAAGGGGCCCTCCCACCCAGCTCTCGCTTTCTGCACCCTCTCCCCTCTTCTTGCCCAGCTCAGAGCACAGTCTCACCAAATAGCATGATGCTGGCATTGGTGTGGCCCAGCTTGTTGGAGGCCACGCAAGTGTAATTCCCATAGTCATGTTCAGAGACATTGAAGAAGATGAGTTTTGAGAGGAAAGGTCTGTTTTCCACTTTCACTCCTTTCTTTCCTTCAATCAGTCTGAGAGAAACGAGAGAAAAAAAAAAAAAAGAAGAAGAAGACAAGATGGTTATGTGTCCTCATAGGAAGAAGGTAGGCCCAGGGATTCGTGATCCCCTCCTTGCCCCGCTTCTGACATCATTATAACCACTATTTGATCCACTCGACCACACCATAAGGTAGCAGTAGTTCACACACAGTGGGTGACACGTGTTTCCTGATTTTCACACATGTGCCTGGGGCACTCCTGCTAGAACATCTGATCTTCCCAGCCTCTCATCCTTGCTTTGTGGCCTGACAGCAACACCACAGCAAACACCCCGCCAGCTGTGTGGCATTCAGAACAATACGATTCACACAGCAGCTGCTCAAAAGTGTGGACTTGATGATGATGATGGTGATAACGAAGATGGTGATGGCGATGATGACAACCATGCCAATGAAAAACTCAAACTTCTGAGAGAAGAGCCACCTGAGGAATTTGAAAGAGGAATGTTTTTCAAGTACCTGGTAATCTAATTTCTCCTGAAGCACCAGAGGCATTGTATAGATAATACTTAATTTTTTGGCTATGAAGAGGAGAAAAATCATCATTTTCTCATCAGGGGACTCTGAAGGGCTTGGGAGGAGTGATCTGCCCAGACTATTACAGAGGATTAGTCTGGAGGGATTAGAGGTTCCTAAGAATATGTTCCTTTAGAGCCAGGACAGTCTCCCTGACCTCCACAATGGCAGCCCAGTAAGCCACGAGGATTGCATTGGTCTCGGGGCCACTAAAGAAATGCCACAGGGAGTTAGTTGGGGAAAGTGAGGTATGCTTATTAGAACCATGGATTCTATTACCGGGCAGATAAAAGGGTAAGGAGAAAGCTGCTGTTGGAGTCAGTAGGCACGTATCCTCCTTCTCAGGAGGTTGTTAACAGCAATTCCTATGGCAATCATGGACACCACCTACCCTCCTTTGCAAGATTCTGAAATGTTCATTTCTTAGAATGAACTTTAAGCCAACCTTTTACTTTCCCTGAAACAATTTGTAATCCTTGCCCTGAAGCTGATTCTGTGCTATGGGAAAGATGAATACTCTTGAGGCAAAAATCCCTTCTTGATGAAGGATCTCAGGGAATATGGACACAAAGCTAAGTTTCTTGTTTAGGGCCGGGCTGGAGCACAACTTATAGCAAGCAGACAATGTCATAGTGGGAGCATACTGGAACAGATTCAGGGGATATGCTTTGGGGCAAATGGATGCTACTGAAAAAACCAGTACTCAAGGCAGAAAGAGAAAGTAAAGCACTGAGACAATGATGAGGAAATGCTTTGCGGACCGCACAATGGTATCAGTATAATGTATTTCTATGGAGTTAGACATAGATGACTCTTGCCCATTCCTGGGTCACAGCATGTTTTGGCATAGAGGGCAGCTGCTTTTTCTGAAGACCTGTCTCTGTGGGATTACAGAATCATTTTCTCCACTCCTGCAACTTACAGTAACCTTGATCAGAAAAGAGAGGCAGGTTCTGGCTGGAGTTCTCACCCAACATCTGCCTCCAGGGAAGTCAGAAGATAGGTTGGACAGACTTGCCTTGCTTTTCATTATGTAGATGTTCCTCTGGGAGCCTTCCTCTCCAAAAGCTAGGGGCAATGAACTGGCCTGAGTCCACAACTTCATTAAAATGCTAGCACTGTCCAAATGGAATGAGGCATCCGGCTGCGCAGCCAGAGGCCACTTTTACATTTCCAGCTTGTTATGTACACATTGATCCTCTAGGGGGTGCTGTCCATGCCACTCACCAGGAGGATTCTGTGAGCAAGTCAGGCTGATTGATCCCACTGGCCATTTTGACACCATTCCTCCACCATGGGGAGGAAGCTTTCCCATCACAACCAAACTGTGAATGAGATTTCAGCTCTGCAGTTAACTGGAGAGACTTAACTGGAAGTAGGTTCCTGCTTGACAGCTCTGAAATGTCTTTAGCTAAAAACAGCACAGGGGGCCAGCAGCACTTTGCAGGCTTTGCAGCTCCTGGGAGGACACACTTTCCTTCTCTGTGCGGGTACACACCCCTCCATCCCGCACTGCTCCCAGGCCTCAGTTTCTTACGAAAGCTGTGGGCTTTTCATTGGCCAATGCCCCTGTTGGATGGGTGGCCCTCCGTAGGTATGGCATTTCCTCTTCCTTTGTCAGATAACACACACAATAGCATGCAGCTGAGTCATTCTAGCATGTGGCCAAAAGACTTCTCACCTAACTCTTGAGAAAACTGCCTGTCCTCACTACACAGTTTCCTTTAATCTGCCTTGGAAGTCTGCTCATCTCACTGAAAATGGGAGATGGGCTAGAGCTGGCCTTCCCCCAGGGCAGACACAATATGCCTTGGGAGACCTGCCTGGCAGACCCAATGGGCTGTGATCAGGACCTCAGAGGCAGGGATGCTGCAGCTGAGCTGGGTGCCAGGAGGAAAGACAGCCCTGTCTCATGCCAGCACACTGGAAATAAATGCATACATGTGCAGCAAAGGGAAAACTGACTAAACTAAATGGAAAGGGGAGAAAAGGAAAGGCCATCAGAAGAACTGAAAGACAGAAACAAAGCTGCCTGAGCCAGGGGCCTCTGAAGACCATCCCTGGCCCTGCAGGCCCACTCTCATCTCCTGGGTAAACGGTGGCAGGGAGAGCTGTCTCTATTGTGACCACAGATGCTGCACAGAGGAGAGCGCTCTCATCCTTTTACTCACCACTGGCCACTTTTGCTTTACTTTCCTCCAAGATTTTGCTTTCCCCTAAATATTTTTTTTCTGTTTTTCTCCAATAAAGAATTGGAATAATAGGGCGCTGCTGATGACTTTTCACTAAGACCTAGACAACTGAAGATTTGGAAACTGACCCCATAGCTCAATAGGTTTTTGGTTTGGTTTGGTTCAATAATTAATTTTTATGCCTCAGTTTACTTCTTAGTACAATAAGAAGGTCAAAGAGGGAATGGATAAGTGAAAGAGAATTTCTGAGTAAGGTTACCATATTTATCAGAAAAACACACTCCATTCTGCTTGATTCTTCTTTCTTGGAAGAAGGGGAAAGCTAGCTTATTTCTTGTTTTTCTTTGTGAGTTTGTTTTTCCTCTTTGTGTCTTAGTTCTTTCATCTGTAAAATGGGTTGGATGAATATAATACACCTCACTAGAAGCTGCCAGAATGTGTCCTTAAATTTTTTCTTTTTTTAAAAAAACAAAACAATGCTTTTCATTTGGGAGGATTATGATAAGACACAGCGAATCTTACAACTGACTGACATGGTTCTAACCAGAATTCAATTTTCGATCTAGAGACTAGAAAGAGCTTTTGGTGTCTGACCGACCTCATAAGGAAAGAAAGCCAAGGCCGGCCAAAGATGTGCACACGGTATGGGCAGCCGTTCACTCGCTCCTGGCCTGCGGTTTCTCATGCTGCTCCCCTTCTCAGAATGCCCTCTTCATTGTTTTTCGTTCTCAGCTTCCCGGCCTCCCTCACTCCTTGCTCTTACTCCACCCCACATACACCTCAGGACTCTCTTGCATCCCTATACCACCACCTCTTTTTAAATGAAAATGTTCTAAACACAGGCAGCTCTTGCCCATTTTCCATTGTTCATCCGCCTTAAAATGGCTCTTTGATAACAGCAATTGCCATGGTGCCTGGCTGTACTGAGCTACTGATCCCTGCACTGATATGCCATTTGATAACACCTCAAAATGATCATCTTCAGTGACTCACAACAAATATCCCCACGACGGCCGTGACAATGGGAAGGAAGGGAATAGTCCCTTCTCTTTTCTCCTACAGTAAAAGAACAACTTGGGCACAAAGGGAGGGCTAAATTGGGTCATGGACTCTTATACAACGCTACTGATAGTGTCTGGAACAGGAGGGGAGACCTGCTAGCTGCAGCTAACTTATTAGCCACTCCCAGGGCCCCGTGAGCCTTCCTAACTCCTTCACGCAAGCCTGAGAATGTGGTAAAAATAGCTTCAGGCAGAACACATTATGTTCTTGGCCTATAAAAAATTCACAGGCCTTACAATGCTCCTGGTGGCCTTTCCTTTGCGATTTTGCTTTCCTAAAAACAGTTACCTTTCAGATCTGTTGATTGGCCGGTGATAATTCTGCATGATGACATTAAAAACGTAGCTGAAATCCATTAATGTTAAGAAAAGACTTCTTTGCACATTTGCCCCCTATAGAGAGGAGAAGTTCAGAAGAGGATTTTATAGAGTTCGTTTGCAACCATCTGGAATCAGGACCCTGGAAAAGTTTCTTCTGGAGATGGGGGTGGGAGTGGGATAGGAAAGAAGGAAGCTTTACCTTTTGTCATCCTTGTACCACTGGAATTCTGCTGAGGGGACTGCTGAGGCTTCACACTGCAGTGTCCCCTTTTGTCCCACGGGGACACCCGTACCCTTGGCTTCTGAAATGTATGGTGGATCTGCAGAAAGAAGATGTCTCACAGCCTTTTGTTTTGTTTTGTTTTGTTTTTTGAGATGGAGTCTCGCACTTGTAGCCCAGGCTGGAATGCAAGTGGCATGATCTTGGCTCACTGCAGTTTCCGTCTCCCGGGTTCAAGCGATTCTCCTGCATCAGCTTCCCAAGTAGTTGGGATTACAGGTGCACGGCACCATGCCCGGCTAATTTTTGTATTTTTAGTAGAGACGGGGTTTCACGGTATTGGCCAGGCTGGTCTCCAACTCCTGACTTCAGGTGATCTGCTTGCCTCGGCCTCCAAAAGTGCTGGGATTACAGGGCACTGCACCTGACCTACAGCATTTTAAATGCATTTTAGAATGAAGAAGGCTGCTTCCTTTGTTGATTTTGTTTCTCATTCTCTGTCCTGGCTCTGCTTACTTAGACAGTAAAATTGCTACACAAATTGTACCAGAGAATAAAAATATTTTTGATGCTGCTCTAAGAAAAAGCTAGGTCTTCCTTTCATGTGTTGCTTTTGTTCTCCTCTGTACAGAGTTGAAATGACCATGTACTCAAGCATTTTTTCTGTTTAAACTTTTTAACTTTCATAGGATGATGCCAGCCCATCAACCCTACACTCCAAGGGTTGACAGTCAGCTCCTTTAATCAGCCTTCTAGAATTTCTGCACACCAGGTTCTTGCCAAAAGTATATAACCTCGAACTATTCAATTCCCATCAAAAGCTCAGTTGCAAGAAATAATATTCAAGGAGAATTGCCTGAAGGATATACAGATGAGTCATTCTTGGTATTCTAAAACAGATCCCTGAATCAAGTCAGAGCAGGTGACCACACTAGGCCTATGTATGCACTTGGTCTGCATTCATCTGAAGTCTTTCCCAAACTACCCTTCACATTCTAACAGTTTATATTACAGGGCATTATGAAAAACAGCCACAATAAACTG
This sequence comes from Theropithecus gelada, assembly GCF_003255815.1. Lineage (NCBI taxonomy): Eukaryota > Metazoa > Chordata > Mammalia > Primates > Cercopithecidae > Theropithecus > Theropithecus gelada. Next base: position 123,438,614 of record NC_037682.1, on the reverse strand, counting down.
GCTATTCTATTTAATGCAGAAATATTGTACATGATGTTGCTGACTCTCTCTCAAAGTGCTGTATTTGTGGAGATCCTGAAGAGAATTTTCTCTAGGGTCTCAATACCAGGGAAAGCAGTGTTTCTCCCAAGCAACTAATTTGCTTTTATCTTATGGACAACATGAATTTTAAAGCAGGTGATGTTTCTCTCTTTGCTTTAGCAAGGCTAAGCCAAATTCTGCATCTGCACCGAGCGATCTTGTGGTAATATTTCATGTGCTGAGGTTTTCCTAGCTTTCACTCACTTTCCTAAGCATATTTTTTCTTCGCTTCTGTTTCTTTATGTTTTAAGTTCATCTTTATAAACTGCAAATCCTCTTAAGTCCCTTTGTAAAAACTTGTGATATAATTTTTAAAATGACAGCATTTTTATACCTATTGCCTTGCTTCTTAAACTGCTTTATATTGACTGTGTTCACATTGTAACAGAAACCTAAATCTTAAAGATTGGATATTCTCCTAGCTACAGTATCCTTCTTTTAACTCCACCCCACCCAAGTTTTGAAGGGAAAAGTCATCTCATTTCCCGATTTAGTTATTGAGTTCTATTTCTTCCTAAGTCTTCCTGGAATGTGCACAGCAGAGAAAACTTCCAGAATGTTGTAGGGAGCTAAGTCAAGGTACATAATGAGGAACCCAGAGGGAAAAGAGTGAAAGGAGGTAGGAAATTCAAGTAGGATTGATGTCAGAGACAATCCAGAAGGCTGAGAAAGGAAATGAGGGGTCCACACAGGGCATTTCAAACTTTTTGGATTCTGTATCTTTGTTAGTACAAGCAAATTTATTGTTACATCCTCTAAGACCTATATCATAGCTATTTGTATGTATACCATGCACATCTATAAGTGTAAAATAATGAGATACAATAGATGAACCACAAAGGGGAGTTCTAAACTTCCTTCATACACTCTAGCACATGGTTTCTTGTCCCATTATGGAGATGTCTGGTCTAGACAGTGAGAGGTGCCAGCACAACTGTATTGTGTGAGTAAATTATGGGAAAATTTTGGATTTGAAGACTTGTTTAAAAAATTATGAGTTGAATGCCATTTAATGATCTCCCAGCCATGCAAGTCAAGTTTGGCATTACATTCAGTTACTTTCAGCTACTTTTTCTTTTAATGTGACACCGTGACACCTTGAGGTGTCAAAAACTAGAGTCAGAAATGGTTGCTCCTGAAAGCAGAATATGGAAGGTGGTGCTGCATTCTTCCCTCCCTAAGTCAGTAGCTGGGTGTGCCAATGGGCTCTGGGTGGTGGCTGTGACAAAAGACCAGCCTTATGCACGTGCAGGGTGGGTGGTGGTGAGAACACTTACAGTTCACCGTGACCTTTACTCTCCGTACCACGGGCGCGGCCACGTCATTGGAGGCGCTGCACTCGTAGTCCCCTGACTGCTCCCGGGTGATGCCCTGAATTTCCAGGTATTCGTCTTCACTCACAAAGCCAACCGCTGTGGAAAAACCAGTAACGTTGGTGAAATACAAGGAAAAAAAGACCAAATATATTAACTTAGAAAACAAAGTATAAAATGGTTATGTCTGCAGATAATTCGCTACTTGTAAGTTCAGATTTTGAGGAATTTTGAGGATTATCCCTCCTCCGTCTCTTCTACACCTCCGCACCACCAACTTTTCCTTGGCTCCCCAGTGGAACAGCTGAATTGTTTGTGTTCCTAAGTGAACTAAGCACAGTGCCTGGAGAATTACTGGTCCCGATAAGTGATTAATAATTTTGACATTTACACTGCCTGTATCTTACCAAGCAGTCGTGCTCTGGGATCTAAGTTAGGCACCTTAACTCTTTCTGATCTCAAGGTATCACTTAGACTGAGCCTTGAATATGAAGTTTATGACTACATCCTTGAGCATAAATTAATTAAAAATGCCACACCAGCAGCTACACACACACACATCCCCCCCGCCAAAGGCAGCAGAAACACTAACATAATAAATTTAACTTTCTGTTTTTTGACTCAGACAATTAATTGGATAGGCAGAAATCAACGTGCTCAACTTTGATCTGCTAGAGCTCCTAGGTACAAGATCCTAAAGACAGATCAGCAATGGGACTCCGCGCTTGATGCCTAACTGTAAGCATGTCAGAAATTCATCAGGTGACACGGCTGCAAATCCACTCAGTCCCCTCATCATCGCAGGACTTATTGTCTTTAGCGAAAAATCATGAGTAATAATAACAACCTTTCACACACCAGACTCTGTGCCTGACGTCTGGCCATGAACACTCAGTTATTGAAAGACCAAGATATTTAAGGCGAGAGGAGATTTCAAAGTTCTCTCCCAGAGGCACCCGAGCCTTAGCTTCTTTGCCAAAAGACAATGAAAAACAAAAGTTAGAGCTTACATCCCAAGTTATCCTCTCTTTTCTCTTAAATGAGGGTAATTACAATGACAGCATCCTAAACCTGGATACCTTTAAAAGGAAAAGAGGTGCTAATAATTAATGATTATTACCAGACAACAGGCATAAGTTAAGACTGTCCCTAGCAATTGAGAAGTATTTTCCCAAATGTAATATACATACAATCCTAATACCTCACAGGGTCACAGGGGTATTTAGACTAACACACGAACATGCCTATATATGTACACACTCACACACAGACGCATATGAAAGCACTCTGAAACTCTTGTGTGCTGCCCACCTGTTGATTTAGCTATTAATCCTATAATCTGGCTGGAGGTACAGCTTCAAGGGGTGTAGAACTGTAATAACATGAGTGGCCCAAGAAAGGGAACAAAGGAACATTTCTCTCCAGGTCATAAAACCCTTCTGTAATGCCACATGTTTCTGCTGGCCCAGAGCACGAAAACAGTAGCTGTAAAAAACCAATACAACAAGGGATGATGTGTGTGATATGTAAGGGATGATTGTATGTGTTCCATGACAGTGTGGAAGTCACTGTTTTGTCAAGATAACCACAATAACAGTAACAACAGCAACAACAGCAAGACCATGGTCTTGTGAAGTAGGGCCACTGCCTTGTTCCATTCGATCAGCACTCTTTGGCCGTGATAAGTCTGTGCCACTGCCCAGCAGTAGGCCCACCTGGGGCCGCACTTCATACATCTTCATGCCATATGCAAACTACACTATGTATGTACAGAAGGTTTCTTGCCTCTGATACATAGAGAAGAGGAAAAGAACAGCCTGTGTCCATTACAACAAACAAGAAAGAGATATTAAATTCACAAGACAAAGAAGGAACCTGTTCATAAGTAGAAAACATGGCCAAAAAGACCAGGATATGAAGACGACAAACATTATCCCAAATAGACTCATAGTTGTTACCAGTAAGACACTTCTAATTGTCTCAGTAGCCTTTATTAATATTGTTTGATAAGCATCTTTAGGGGAAAGGTACTAACCTAGATTTGAGGATGGGTAGAAGAATTGAGAAGAGCTTTAAATGAATAATCTGTAATTCCTCTTGTGTTGTCCTTGTTTATTTGCTACCAACCATGGGCTTACATTTGTCAGAGCTTTCCCTGCCAGAATGCTATAATTACTGTGCCAAGCATCTCGGAGACCAGTGTCACACTTAATATTCCCATTAATTTTAAATGGTAGTCCTTGGTACATATGTGTGGCAATTGGTGTCATATTTTAATTAGGCTTGCCCTACACCATCTGAAATTAATAATAGCTCGAATTACCAGTGTAATTTATAAATTAACAGTGCCGCAGCATTAGGAAATAAATTAGCTCTGGACAGCTGTTTCTGGATTGAGCTGCAGGGTCGAAGCAGTGACTGGTAGGACCTCAGGTCTCCTGGGAAGCTGTGCATTACATCACCAAAGCAAGGAAACAGACAAAAAGACACAAGTTCTCTGGATCTCTTGTGCTCTCCAGCTAAAGTTCATGCATCTGTTTCACTTCCATAATTCAAATGTGCTCTTTTGTGGCCACAGCTAGATTTGCAGGGGCCAACCTGTCATATGGACACTCAAATGGAAAGGCCTGCTTGGGGCATGACAGACCTGGACTGAAATGCAGGTACACAAATATTAAGGCAGTCAAAATCGAGAACTCATCAGTTTTCTGTGGGGACATGGGTGCCACATTAATTTATGTATAGTTTTGTATATTTATGTCAGGTGATCTTGTGTAGGAAAGGACATTGGATGACTCAAGTTTTGGGGAAGGCATATGGTCTCTACTGATCCAAATTTCTAATTCTAGAGGAAGGAGATTTTTCCTCAAGTCATCCTGCAAGAACAGTGAAGCTTAATCCTACCTTCCTCTGTTCCCTGGACCAAATGTGCAATCACAGAGAAACCACAACGACTTCATTGCTCAGCAGTTACTACATGTACACTTTTTGATTAAGTTGGGTAAGGCATGTAAAAGGTGACTTGTACATAGTAATATGCTTAATAAATGTAAGCTTTCATTGTCATTATGCTCACTTCTCTCCTCACCCTTTTTCTCTACTAGAGGCATATATGGCAAAACCAGAGAGAAAGTTGGTCAGTTTATACATAACAAAATACATTTTGAACCACCCGAAACCAGGTTCTTAAAGGAGATGCCTCAAACAAACAAACCCCCAAAAACACTAAACTGAAATCTGAGTTTCTAGAGTTAATAAGTCAAGGAAAATTCTTGTTTAAAAGCATTTGTGCTGTGGCTATGAAGTGATCAGTGCTTTATCACTAGTGTGAGGAACTTACAAAGCATATTGGGTAAAAAGAAATCAAGCAAGCATAGTTTTTAAAGTACTAAAGGATATTCTTGGTTGAGAGACATCAGTGGGGAAGAGGCAAACCACTTGATAAAACCCTGTGAAAAGAAACTCTTCATGGTCAACAGCTTCTCATTATAAGTCTGCTTTTTCTTTCTGTAAAGAAAATGCATCCTCGGGTGGAAATCACACACTCCTCTTCCTGAAATATCCCCTTCATCATGGTCCACTTCTTCAGACACTAGAAATGGCTCCTTATTTTTCTGTCACATCAAACACAAACTCTACTGCCTTATTATCAAAGCCCTCCATAAAGTAGCCCTGATCTGTTCACTCAAGTTTATCTTGCACGAGTGCTATGAAGAAGGCAACTGATCATCATCCTAAGAGGCAAAAGTTTGGGAGCAGAAAAAGCCAATTCGCTACCCTCTAGTTTCACGATGGGGTAGGTCTCCTAACTCCCCTGTACCCCAGCGTCTTCATCAGCACAATCAGAATAATGTTACCTACTTCTAGGGTTGCTGTGAAAGACAACATGTGGAGTGCAGTGGGGACCCTGAGAGGCCCAGGAGAAGCCATCTGTAGAACTTAGTCTAAACAACTGGTATACCACGCCACCACTGCCACTGCTGCAGCTCTCCTGCCAGGCCATGCTAGTTCTCATCCTGGACCAACATGATGATTTGTTCTTCACAGATTTTTTTTTTTCTTGTCACCTAGAAAGCTGTGCCCTCTTGGTCTATCTAAGCAAATACCACCTTTCTTTCAAATGTTAACTCTTCCTTGCAAATACCCTATTATGGGTTCAATTACATCCTCCCAAAAAAGATATGGTGAGGTCCTACCATCAGCACCTCAGAGTGTGACTATATTTGGAAATAGGTCTTTACGAAGGTAATTAAGTTAAAATGAGGTATTACCGTAGGCCCTAATCTAATATGACTGGTGTCCTTATAAAAAGGGATTCAGGCAGACACGCACAAAGAAAGGGTAGAGTGAAGACACACAGGGTGAGGATGACCATGTGATTGGAGTGATGCTTCTATGAGCCAAGGAATGCCAGGAATTGCCAGTGCATACCAGAAGCCAGGAGAGGTGAGGGAAGGTTCTCCCCTGTCACTGTCAGAAAGAGCATGGACCAACCAATCACTTGATTTTGACTTCTAGCCTCCAGCACTGCAGAGTTTTGTTGTTCTAAACCACCCAGTTTTTTGTGCCTTGTCACAGTAGCCATGGGACACTAACACATTCCCTTTTGTCTCCTAACTCTTGGTGCCTCTGGTTGTTTTGCACTATTGTTGCACATTCCGTTCATCTAGTCTTTAAAATCATAAGATAATTAAAGAGCTTAAAGGGACATTAATGGCTATGTAATTCCATAGTTGCTCTGCTAGTATATAGTCTGTCTGCAGTAGATTTCACTAGAGTAGTTGCTTAAAATATAGAATTTTAGGTCCCACTCATACCCACTAAACCAGAATCTCCTGGGATGAGGTGTTTTCATAATCTTCCTAGGAAATTCTCATGCATAGGCCAGTTTGGGAACTAGTGATTTCACTCAAGCCTCGAATTTTTCTTGTGGGAAACTGACGCTTAGAGGAGTCTGTGGGCATATATCTGGTCAGTGACAGAGCACACCAGGTCTCCTGATGTCCAATCCACTGCTCCTGCAACTGTAATGAAGTTTCTGAGTAGCTGTCTTGTGCTGCACACAGGGAGCTTATTTTTCCAATGCGATTGAAAGCCTTTGACAGCAGGAACCAGGTCTTGGATGTCTCTGGCTCTCAAGGCAGCTAGGAAACCAGTTTACACAACTTTAAAATTTGTCAACTTCTTATTGACTGACTTCTCACTGACAGACCCAGAACAACAGGTCGAATTCAATGAAAAAAAGTCAGAGACCCCTTGTTGCTCACCTAACCCTCCTGTGGCTTCATTCCCAAAACAACACCATTTACAGTCATTGTTCTTTCCTGACTTTAGGAATTGTATTTCCTGACTTTAGGAAATATCATCACTATTAGTGTACTAACATAAAAGATTTTCTTTAAATATGTGATTTTAAAAAGATTTATCGAGTGTTTAGAATAACTTATATTTAGTTTTGGGGCCAATAATTTCTTCAGGAGAAGGCATCCTTAATTTAAAAGTGTAGATCAATGAAGAAGTATGATTTATCTAACAGGAATTTGTTTTACAGCCAATTTTTTGGAAATACAGCTATTTCATTAAGTGGAATATGACAACCAAAGCAGGGAAATGAAGCAAGCTGGATATGTGATCACACCTGCCCCCAAATCCCCACAGGGCTTTGGTGTTGTCCAAAGTGCTGACCTCAGCATTTGCAACTAATCACAGGACGGAGACTGTCTTGTGTGCAAAACATCCCTTTGGAAAAGAAAATCTCACATTTGTGACTTCATAGATTGAGCATTAAAAATCTTTATAACTGAAAATAATAATACCCACAGTGATCACTTTTATCATACCCAAGAATAAGCTTGTCAGGAGTACAGCTGTAGCTAGTGGAGAGGAGAGGACACAGCTGCCTCCCTGCTTAATATTTTCATGGCATATATACCAGCGGAGACAAAATCATTGGACATCAGAAATTGAAAAAGATACAGAACATAGAATCCCAGAATTGGAGAGTTGGAAGGAATCGTTTTTAAAATTTAGCCCCTATCCCATGACTAGCAGTGACATTCCAGTCCTGCACCAGCTCTGCAGCCACTGCTCTCTCCACCATCTCAGGTTGCATCAGGTGTTCCTGTTAAACCCAAGCTGGCCTCAAGGACAGTTGTGTTCCCCTAGTGCCATTATGATGGCTGGTGAGCATTCAAGGTTTTCTGTTTTGATTGCATGAAGGCATGGTTTTACTCAGATGCTGGGACATAAGACAGACAGAGGTGAGACTCCTATTCCTCAATACCAACACGCGCAAGCCTCAGGAACTGATTTTGAGGTCTGATGAAGAAAGTGGGCTTGGCCAGAAAGGAAAGAAGCTCTTTTCATGAAAGACTTGAGAGGTTTGACTGTGTCCCTACCCAAATCTCATCTTGAATTGTAGTTACCATAATCCCCACATGTCATGGGAGGGACCAGGTGGAGATAACTGAATCATGGGGGTGGTTTCCCCCATCCCGTTCTCATGACAGTGAGTCAGTTCTCACAAGATCTGATGGTTTTATAAGGAGCTTCCCACTTCGCGGGACACTCATTCTTCTTCCTGCCGCCATGTGAAGAAAGCAGTGTTGGTTTCCCCTTCTGCCCTGATGGTAAGTTTCCTGAGGCCTCCCCAGCCCTGAGGAACTGGGAGTCAGTTAAATCTCTTTTCTTTATAAATTATCCAGTCTTGGGTATGTCCTTATAGCAGTGTGAGAACAGAGGTGTATGGTGCCACTGTGAGTTCCGGTGTCAAGGCCTGCTGATGAATTGGGGAAAGCCTCTTTCACACCAGGTCCCCTGAGGGCTCAGTGCAGTCCTGGGAGCTGGAGTGCACAGACCGATATGGCTTAAAAACAGCCCCACTCCAATTGGCAGCAGAGGCCATGTGAGGGACTGACAAAGGGGGTGGCACAAGAAGACTTGTATTTAAGCATGTAACAGGTACTCCAAGAAATACTAGAGCCAGTTCTGAGGTAAAGTGAGGGTCCCAGGCAGGCAGATGGGTGCTGAGAGGCACAGTAATATGGAATTAATGCAATCCTGTGCTGCCAAGCTAGACAAGACTGGGGACATGTGAGCTACCCACATAACCCACACAGCAATATCCGCTGCAACAGGGTGAAACTATCCGTGTTTAAAAGTGTTTCCACAATGTGACATTCACGTCGAATGATCTACATAGGATAGCTTCTGTGGGCCTGATACTAGGCTGGAGCAGTGGTTGAAGAGTTGGTAGCAGCTGTGAGCACTACTGCCCATGGCTGCACTGTCGGGCAGTGATGAGCTCTAGCATTTCTGCACTCGAGCCCTACAGACTGTACTAGCTGACAGTTCAGTTCTCTGCACTTCAGATTCCTCTTCCGTAAAATGGGTAACGTAAGGTTACCTTATAGTATTATTGTGAGCATTAAATGACTAAATATGGGTAAAGTACTTAGCATATAGGAAGCTCTCAGGAAATGGTAGCTATCATGACCTTTATTTTTAGTGAAACCCTAATTAGGCTTTAGCACATTTTAATACACATGATCCTTGATACCAGAACATCTCAACTCAGAAATGAAATAATAATCAGACCTCTTCTTTGCCAGGAGGAACTTAATATTAATAAATCTTACAAAGGATTCACCACAGATCCTTTAACTAGAAAACTCTACTCTCTTCACTTAAAACAGGATGTGATTGATAAGAAATATAATTTCTCATGATTGTTTCTTTTCAAAAAGCAGGTATAGCTGCATAGCCCAGGTAAGAACTGCTGAGAGCTTAAAAAATGTCTCTGGTTTCAGAACTAAAAATAAAAGGATATAAATATATTTTATATCTATCTATCTATATATATATATGTAATATACATACATATATATTACACATAGTTCCTTGACATTTCCTTTGGATGCAGGTAGCATGGCTGGCAGAAAAGAGAATCTGATTATCTTGCCAAAAATGGGCAAATTTAAAAGATGTGTTTCATAGGAAAAGTTCTGAAGGGCTCAAACCTACTTTCGCCTGTTGTAATGCTGCAGTACAGGCCTCACACAGTTGATATCAAACATAGAGCCCATCTCTGGGAAATGGGATAGCTGAATTGTTCTAAATAGGTGGCTCCTATCATATAAGAGAAAGCATTCTTAAATAGGCCCACGCTGGCTGCTTGTGAGCTGTGCATAAGTCGTAGAGTATGCATATGGCAACATCCCTGTGACATTGCCTCTTTGTCAGCTCAGATTCCTATTTACTTCACCTGAACTTCTTTTATGCCCGAGAAACTTGTCTCCTGCTTTCTCAGGATACCCTTTCTGTTGGATACACAGAAACTGCTTCTTCCTGAGCTCCTCCACCTTGCCATACCTTCTTTTGCACCATGTCCCATTCCCCAAACAACTTCCATGTTACTATACCCTTTGCATAAGCTAGAAATGCAAATGAATAGTATTTTTTGTTTTGTTTTGTTTTGTTTTGTTTTCTTGAGACGGAGTCTCGCTTGGTTGGCCAGGCTAGAGTGCAGTGGCCGGATCTCAGCTCACTGCAAGCTCCGCCTCCCGGGTTCACGGCATTCTCCTGCCTCAGCCTCCCGAGTAGCTGGGACTACCAGTGCCTGCCACCATGCCCCGATAATTTTTTTTTTATTTTCAGTAGAGACGGGGTTTCACTGTGTTAGCCAGGATGGTCTCGATCTCCTGACCTCCTGATCCATCCTTCTTGGCCTCCCAAAGTGCTGGGATTACAGGCGTGAGCCACTGCGCCTGGCCGTGAATAGTTTTTAAATTAATTTATTAACCAGATTCTATCACAAAGTAATAAATCTAGATTCAATAAAAATATTATACAAACTGGTGCCAAGTATAAATTGCGTGTGTGTGTGTGTGTGTACACACATATAAGTGTGTATTCATATCAACAAAACATGTATCATAGATCCTGACACATATAAAGACCTCATTTGATAGTTGGAACTGAATATATGTATATGGTTGAATATGTAAGGCTACACATATATCAACTGTACCATTTTATAGATATGTAGAACAGAAAAAAATTTCCTTAATTTTTTTTGATAGGGAAATCTTCTGGGAATAATAATTAGCTTCATATTAAAGAGAAGCTGCAACTTAACGTCTAATTATAAGACAGCAAACCCTTTGTACTCTACAGAGCCAGGCCCTGTGCATTTCTGAGACCGATCCCTTCCCATAACAACATGACGTGAGTTTTCTTTGCAGATGTGGCTTCAGAAGCTGGGCTGGCCCTGGAGTTGGGTGCTCTTCTGCTGTGAGCCTTCTCAGGAGGCCTGTCAGCTCAATTTTGCATGCAGACCCTCTATTACGCGTGATGATATCAAAGTCAGAAAGCACACAGCTGGGTGCTTGGAGTTTGCAGCTTGATGTCTGGGAACTGTGTATTTGCAGTAGTGCAGCTGATGGCTGCTAAAAAAATAAAAATAAAAAAATAAATCAGCTTTTGATTTGTAAACTCAGCCAATTTGATCTGAAAGACATTGATAGGGGATAAATATAGCACTCTGCAGTGTCATATTGCCTCATATCTCGGCTGTTTGCTTTCTCTTTTTCTAAATCACTGGAGATACAAGCCAATACTGAGTGCTGATAACTTTGAAGGAGTTGATTGCTTTCAATGCCTCGCCCAGATTAATTTAAGGGAATTCTATTGATTTAAGAGGCTCCTAAAGGGTTAAGGTTCTCCTGACATCATCGTGCTCAGGATCAGACAAATCACCTTCACTACCTGGATTCCAACAGCCTTGGGAAGTAGGGCAGCCTAGGATTTAGCCATCAATACATTTTGTAGGGCAGGGAACTGTAACCCCAAGGGTTTTGAACACCAGGAAATAATATTATGCATACGTGTATTGGTGTGTGTTTTCCCTAAGAAGAGATTCTACAGCTCTCTGAAAAGGATGTAAAAGGAGCCCAGGACACACACGGCTTGGTATCCCCCTTGCTATGATCCTCTGTATCATCCCCTAGTGATGGTGCAGAACCAAATCCATGTCAACTCACATGTCTGCCAAGAAAAAGCCCTCAAAAATGTAGCGGAGAGGAGGGAAAAGAACATCACTCCACAGGGAAGCAGAGCCTTGTGTGTGTTTCATTAAATATTTTGTGGAGGATGGGAAGTGACATAACTTATAAATAATCCTTTTGAAGAATAGATATAGCGATCTGGGGAGTTCTTTTTTCACTAAATATGGGAAGGTCTTTTCCCACCAAAGCGTGAGTTGAAATGCACGGAGGATGCAAGGCTCTCCCGCTTCCTGCAGAGGCCCATGGCCACTAGCTGATGAACTAGAAGCTTCTTGAACATGGAAGGAGGAGGGAGGCCAGGCCTTCCCTTCGCAAGCAGCATCCTCAGAGGCAGAGGAAAATGCAGGCTTTCCTGAAGAATTCCATTTATTAGTGATGGTATCAAGTAAAACTCAATGACAAGGGGACCCCTTGGGGGACAGAGGGAGTAGAAAACCTGGGGTGGGGTCAAATCTATAGTTAAGACAATCTAATGAATAAATTCAGATCTGATTCTGGGAGAAAACTACAAGGTGCCAGGAATACTAGAGGTGGAAGTGCCATCTGTGTATTTTCAATTGGCATGGAGAGGACAGACACCAGCCCATGTGCAGAAGGGAATAACTTGGGAAACCACGCAACAATTCTACAGAAGGGCAGGAAGTCTATTGGAGTAGGATCCTTTGGGTCTTGGGAGAAAGGGAGACATGACTGAAAACCCCTGTATTTGTAAGATTTAATTAAAGCCTTTGACTGTGGAAAAAAATGAACCTTTATAAACAGTTCTCAAAGTCTATTCTGCACCATAGCTACTTCCTACCAAATCATCCTGCTGGAAACACGTGCACAGGCCCTGTCCACTTATTTGTGAATGCCTCGCCCCTCTGTTCTTAGCATTCCACTGCCAGGTGGAATCTTCACCTACATGAAATCTATAAAAAGACAGTGTGTGGAAAGGAAAAGAAGAGCTGATTTACTCTTTCACTGGGCACACTACCACTGTGCCTTTCTACTTGACGTAAAATCTAAACATAGGCACGCACACCTGGGTCCTGGATAGAATGCAAAGCATTAAAACAAGCAAACAAACATAGAACTCCTGAATCCTCAGTATGGCGATGTCTCTTAGGAACTGGTAGCCTTGAGTAAATAGCTGGGCTTCAGTTCCCTCCTTAGTAAAATGTGGCTGTTTATTTATTACTGAAACACTCATACATGGGGTCTGAAAACTGTATGAGAGAAGTTGTGCAAATATATGGAAGAAGGATTAACACATGGGAAATAATTTTTAAAATGTTAGAAGGAACAAACTAGAGGAAAAGTTTTGGACACTCAAATCCTAAATAACAGCATCATATAAGGCCTACTCCTCTACTACTTGTCCCCCCTCCCCAGGTAAACCTTTTAAATGCCATCTCCACATTGTAGATGGCCAGCTGTACTCATGATCTTCACATCTGCATGACTGTCCCTGGAGGACCTGCAGAGTTCCAGACCCATAACTGCCCATGGGATGCCTCCTCTGTATGCTTCCCAGACACCACAGGATGAATTCACCACCTTGCCCTTACATCTGCTCTCACTCCTGTGTCTAATCTCTCTTGGCAGTACTGCCAAATCCTCATTCTCGTAAGATAAAAGAGAGTTACATGGCTTGCTCTCTTTCCCTTATTCCTCACTTTCAATCAACAAACCCTGCTGTTTCCACTCACTTCACAGCTTCCAAATCCATTCTCTTCTTTTCCTCATCATTGTTACTGCCTTAATTCAGGCCCTCATTATCTACTCTGGATTATTACAATATCCTCTTTATGAGTCTCCATGCCTCCCGTTTATTCTTTTCTTTATTGCCAAAATAATTGTCAAAAATAAGAGTCAATCCCACTTCTGCTTAAATCCTTCCACCGCTCTGCATTGCTCTGTGGCATGGAATGTGAAGGTTCCCTTGAGCCGGCTGTTGCCTACCTTTCCAGGTTCTTTATTACCATCTCACTTCCCCCTACACCCACTGGACACACGGGTGAAGTTCCTAAAACACGAGGCATTGTACTGATCTGTGCCTGTGTGTCTTCTCTTTTGTCCACCTTCAAATGTCTATGCAGCCTTCAAAACTATCCTAGCTATCACTGCTCCGGGAATGCTTTTGTCACAGTCAAATTTCCGGACCTCCTCCCCACACAGTTTCTTATTGTTTATTTGTTTCTCTAGCATTGCTAATCACACCGTATTGTTATTATTTATATATGTTTACCCCACTGGACTCTAATTTCTAAGAGAGCAGAGACTCTTTAATGCACCTCTAGATCTCCAACGTCTATAGCAGGTGTAGCACATAGAAGGGGCCACACGATCATGTGGGTAAAAGCTGAATGAAGAAACTAGCTGACTAGAGTTTTTTTTTTTAATATATATATATATACTTTAAGTTCTAGGGTACATGTGCACAACGTGCAGGTTTGTTACATGAGTATACATGTGCCATGTTGGTCTGCTGCACCCATTAACTCATCATTTACGTTAGGTATTTCTCCTAATGCTATCCCTCCCCCCTCCCCCCCTCCCCATGATAGGCCCCGGTGTGTGAGGATCCCCTTCCTGTGTCCAAGTGATCTCATTGTTCAATTCCCACCTATGAGTGAGAACATGCAGTATTTGGTTTTCTGTTCTTGCGATAGTTTGCTGAGAATGATGGTTTCCAGCTGCATCCATGTCCCTACAAAGGACACAAACTCATCCTTTTTTACGGCTGCATAGTATTCCATGGTGTATATGTGCCACATTTTCTTAATCCAGTCTGTCACTGATGGACATTTGGGTTGATTCCAAGTCTTTGCTATTGTGAGTAGTGCCGCAATAAACATACGTGTGCATGTGTCTTTATAGCAGCATGATTTATAATCCTTTGGGTACATCCCCAGTAGTGGGATGGCTGGGTCAAATGGTATTTCTAGTTCTAGATCCTTGAGGAATCGCCATACTGTTTTCCACAATGGTTGAACTAGTTTACAGTCCCACTAACAGTGTAAAAGTGTTCCTGTTTCTCCACATCCTCTCCAGCACCTGTTATTTCCTGATTTTTTAAATGATTACCATTCTAACTGGTGTGAGATGGTATCTCGTTATGGTTTTGACTTGCATTTCTCTGATGGCGTGTGATGATGAGCATTTTATCCTGTGTCTGTTGGCTGTATGAATGTCTTCTTTTGAGAAGTGTCTGTTCATAGCCTTTGCCCACTTTTTGATGGGGTTGTTTTTTTCTTGTAAATTTGATTGAGTTCTTTGTAGGTTCTGGATATTAGCCCTTTGTCAGATGAGTAGATTGCAAAAATTTTCTCCCATTCTGTAGGTTGCCTGTTCACTCAATGGTAGTTTCTTTTGCTGTGCAGAAGCTCTTTAGTTTAATTAGACCCCATTTGTCAATTTTGGCTTTTGTTGCCGTTGCTTTTGGTGTTTTAGACATGAAGTCCTTGTCTATGCCTATGTCCTGAATGGTATTACTTAGGTTTTCTTCTAGGGTTTTTATGGTTTTAGGTCTAACATTTAAGTCTCTAATCCATCTTGAATTAATTTTCGTATAAGGAGTAAGGAAAGGATCCAGTTTCAGCTTTCTACTTATGACTAGCCAATTTTCCCAGCACTATTTATTAAATAGGGAATCCTTTCCCCATTTCTTTGTTTTTGGCTGACTAGAGTTTTGATGGCTGTTCTAGCCTATGATCATAATTCATCATGATATCATTATATCATATCAATTGTTAATCATATCAATGATTCAGAACACTCTTTGATGACCTTTAAGAAAACAGTGGATATATACATATTTTTTAAGGTTTTTCTGTCTCATATGTGTCTCTCTGTGTGTGTGTGTGGGATAGAGAGAGAGACAGACAGACAGAGAGAGAGAGACAGAGAGAGAGAGAGAGACAGAGAGAGAGACAGAAAGGGCTGGATTCATGAAGAGATGTCTTATAATCTCCTAAGGCTAAATAATTTCATTCCATATTTCCTAAGGGAGACTAAAAGAGCCTTCATCAAACTAGGCTTGGAATGAATAACAAAAGAGCCAAGCTTGGCCATCTTCACAAATATTCTTAGTTAAAAGCTCTTGTAGCCAATGTCCCTGCTTCCTTGGGATGCAGTGTGCCCTAATCAGAAGTGTCTCAGAGAGCTTTCTTATGTCATTATCAATTAGGTTGCATTTTTTCCTAGTGGAATCAGCCTGGTTATTCAGCTCTGTCTATTTGTAATTAGTAGTGGAATGATTGCAAGGAGTGAGATTAAACTCTCTCTATCTTCCTGGGACAGGCAAGGAAAAAACTGCCACCATCACTGCAAAATGGGCCTCAACATGCTCCTGTGACTTTCCTGCACCTGCTTGGTCTCAGGACTAAGGGCTTTGCCTGCCATTGACAGTGCTGTCCTTCCTGCCTCCTTCTGTCCTCAACTGCTCAATGTAACTTGCATTAATTCCCATTCCTCTAGACTTCTTCAACCCCAGTAACTCTTCCTTCCCCATAATCCAAGAGAAAATAAAGGAACATTTTACTGGATCTTGGAGTGAAAAAACTAGCAATCTTAACTGATGAGTTTTATTTTTTATTTCAGTTCTAAATCTCAACTTCAGAAGACTAATTTCCACATCTAAGACTTGAATGGCACCTTCCATGGTACAGTACAATAGCAGACAAGAGCTCATGCATCAACCAATGGAGTTAGCAGCCGATAAAAAAAGTGGGACAAAGGAATGAGGGGAGGAGAAGGAGAGGAGAGTGTCAGAGAGCCAGAGAGCACAGGCAGATGATAAAATTACACGTCAAACAGAGAAAGCAACCAGAACACCCATGATTGCTGAAGGCAATTATTCAGTTGCTTAGGTAAATCAGAAGTTTGCTCCTATGACTACTGTGTTCTCATCAAAGCTCAAAGTCATAGTCACACCTTCGGGAGGTGTTAGTCTTAACCATGCTTTCCTATGATGCCTGTGGGGACAGCTAGCCTGCACACCACTGTAGCATCCTATGGTGCTTTGAAGACCCTGGTATCAGCTCCAGTTACCACTCTTCTCCAGGAGACTTCCATAACCAATTGTGTAAAATAGGGTCAGCAAACGTTTTCTGTAAAAGACCAACTAGTATAATACATGTTTTAGGCTTTGCAGGCTGAGTGGCCTCTAGAGCAACTATTAAACTTGCCCCAGTAGCACAAAAGCAGCCACAGATAATACATAAATCAGTGAGTGTGGCTTCATTCCAAAAAAACTTTACTTTTGGACAATGAAATTGTGATTTCATACCATCCTAATGTGTCGCAAAATAGTATCCTCCTCTTGACTGATACTCAATTATTAAAAAATGTAAAAAGAAAAAAGAATCTTACATTGCAGGCCATACAGAAAAGAGGCTGCAGGCTGAATCTGGCCCATGGGCTGTAGTTTGCTGACCTCTCCTGTAGAAGCATAAATCTCTAGTTATCTATGATTTCCTGTAGTCTCACAAATGCTCTTTCATATAGCCCCTCATCAGACTGCACTCCACATCCTCCCCATCCTTTCGCAGTCCTTCCATTCTGCACTCAGGAACATCTCCTGCATCATCAGCACTCCCTGACAGCATCCAATTCTTGAAGAGATGCCTCCACCTCACTCTCATACTCAGGTGGGGACATGGGCTCTCCTGGAGACCTGTCCTGTCAAGTGGGTGCTACCGAATTTTCAAATGCCACACATATTTTTTTGTTGGTTGGTGTCTTTGTTTTCCAATTAAACTTCTGAGCTCGCTCCATCTTTTTCAAACCTTACATCTTTAAGGCTCATATTATCTAAATTACTACACCCCTGCCTCTTCCTCTTCCATCACATTTCTATTCTCTGCTGACCTCCTGGTTATTATTTTTTTTTCTATTCAATAAAAACCTTCGCTTCTTAGAGTCTCCGTCTGCATCCTAACTCCTACCATTATTCTCTGTGACCTCCTTGTCCAGAAATACAATCCATCAAAAACCTGCCCCTCATATTCTTGATCTTATCTCCATGACTTTTTGCTCTGCTGTCTTCAATGACCTACTCCACATTCACACCTGAAACTTGTCAGAAACTGAACCACCTCTGAAGGCATTAATTTAAGCATCTCGCTCTTTCCATAACTTCCTACCTTTTTAAAATCTTTGTTCAGTGGCTTGAGGGAACAATTATTTTTCTTCACCAAGGCTTTAAATCCCCTGATCCAACATTTTTCAGGTTTTTTTTTTTTAACTTTTACATCCCTTTTGATAAAATTTATATTTTATAACCCATCATTGTTATATCTCTCTGGAAAATACTCTCAACTCCTTTGCCTCCCTCCCTTTTTCCACTAGCCTGGGAAAACCGCATCCTAGATGAATCCAAATGTCTGTCTCCTCTGTGTCTGCTCTAGGAATATCACAAAAACAAGCAAACTGACTTCTCCATACATTCATGCATGCCCACCTCAAGCAGGCATTCATAACTGCCCTGGACACTTGAGCATTCTCAAGGTTCATTTTTCTCCTCTTCATGCTCTTCCAACTTCTCAGTGCCTTACCATCCTCTCCCTCCATCCATGCTGTCCTCTGCTGAGGATCCTGTCTCCCTCCTGCTCCACTGAGGTGTGGAAAGGTCCGGAGAAGGGAGAATAGAGAAGCCATTAGACAGACTCATTTTCTCATGATCAAATGTACAGACCTACATTTGTGCTTGCCATGTCATTATCTCCAACATTTTAGAAAAGTTAGATTTCATGACCCATCACTGCAACTCTCATGGGGAAATACCCTCAACCCCTTCACTTCTATTAATACTTTACACTGTCTAACAAATGTCTTCCCTTTCTGCTATCAAAAAAGCCAATCCCTCCTTTTGTTCTACGCATTTCTTTCTTTCTCACTTCTTCAAGGACTTCCTTCCATCAGTTACCTGGACTTTCTCCTAAATCTTCACCTGCTTTTGCTGTACCGGATCATTTTCATGGTTGCTCTCACACCTTCGAATGTCTGCCTGAACACCACTGTTTTCCACTGACCCCATTCTCCACAGCCTCTTTTCACAGTCAGGCTTCTCAGAACAGTTGTCCAAATGTGCTGTCTCAGATTCTTCCCCTCACATTCGCATTTCAACCAGTCCAATCCAGCTTCTGTTCATACCTCTCCATTGAACCTACCCATTCCAAGGTCACTGAATGACTGCCATGCGTCCACATTCACAGCACACATCTTAGCATTTTCTTAAGAGACTTCTCAGCAGCAATATATATAGTCGACAACTCACTCCTGTAAATGAGTTTTTCTTGGCTTTCATAACGCCATAATCTCTTAACTGCCCATCCACCTCTCTGGATAGTTCTTCAAAATCTCCTTTCCTGGTGTCTCCTCAGGGCTAGGTTCTAGGTATTCTTTTCTCACTGTACAATGATTTCCCAAGCAATATCATTTATTCTGTGGCTTTGAACATTCAGGTTTATGGAAATAACTTACACATTTATATCTTCACCCTATTTCTCTACCATGAGCCCTACACTTACATAGGCAATTCCATGGTCACATGGAAGTCTCATAGTCACCCCACATTTGACATGTCCCACATGAAATTCTTCAAACTTCATCTTCCTTCAAATGTTCTTCTCCTTCAGTTTTTCTCTTATTCACAAATGGCACCTTTACCAGTCACATATCTCAAAAAAAAAAAAAAGTAGAAGTCATACTCAATACTTAACAATCCCTGACTCCAATATCAAACCCATCACCAAGTCTTATTAATTCTACCTCTAAAGTATGTCTTAAATCCATCCTCTTCTGTTGACTGATACTTCTATCATCTGATACTTTAGGGACAACTGGAGGGGTCTGCTGGACATTTGCATTTATAAAATTTATTTACAAATATTATCTATTTTAATTTTTATTCAATAATAATATTAGGTAGGTGTCAACATCTGATCCATACTCATCTACCAGTCCATACGATACCATCATCCCAAACACAGCATAAATTCCTATACAGCCCATCATTATCTAATGCCTCTTTATTTCCTTATCATTTCTTCCTCACATTTTCCCATACTTGGTTCAGATCTAACGGAAACAACTCATAATTCTAGAAGAATGTCATCTTATCTTTTGTCCCTAGTTTTAGTCATATTATCACCTGGAAACACTCTATTTTTCAGGTTGTGCCTTATTTTTCTTTCCGGCTACAGCTTAAATTCCGCTCATATAGGAATCCTTCTGTAACTCTGCACATTCCCTGGGATAGCACCCCCACCCCCAATTCACTGTTCATCTTAACTGCTTGGTGCTTTTTAAGAACGGTAACACCTACTACATTATATTAAAATGGACTGGTTATTTATCTCTCCCTTCAGAGTAAAGCTGCATTAAAGAGAGATAATATTTCTCTATCTATAGCATATAGTTATACACAATATATAGTTGTTGAATGAATAAATGCACAAAAGTACAGCTGGTATGTTTCTTGCTCTCAATAAATTTATAATTTACTAGGTCGATGTTAATTCTTCATCTATGCTTTTATGCACAGGGTCTATTAAAACAATACACTCAGTATCCAATGCATATTTAGAACTCCAAAATGAAGGACACCATCCTTATTAAGTTCTTTAATAACCCATGACAAACATAGCTGACTCTTCAGCCCTATTCCCTATTACTCCTGGCTCTCAATTTCCCCATATCAGTGATTTACCAAGGGCAGGGCAGTGGGAGATGCCTGCTCACTGACAGTGCTGAAAATTACATGTGTATTGTGATAATAAAAAAATTATTTTTTTTATTAACTGACTATCTTTTAGTCAGTCTTACTATTATTATTTTTAATTCTCTACAAGACTTGCAGTCCAAGTTATTATGGGGTAACCACATCTTATCTTTTCTCTCCCATTCATTATAACTGACAAAATACATAAACAAAATATATGAGAGCTCTGAACACTAAACAATAGCAAGCAGCCTAAGGAGGGAAATGAAAGCTTGAAGAAAGAACAATATAGCAGCAAGTATCCTGTTGTTTGTTTTCCTCCTTCCGTTCCTGGCTTAAACTCAGGGCAGCCAGAATCCTAAAAGTGTACAGCAGATGCCAACAGAAACAACAACCACAACAGCAACAAAAACAAAACAAAACAAACAAACAACTCTGGGATAAACTCTTTTTGGTCTGAGGATGTGGAAAGATAAGGCTTGTAGGATGGAGAGTCAGGGGAAATCCGTTTTCTTTCCTTCCCTTGGCCCTGCCCTGAGGTAAACCTCAGTCCTGAAGCTGCAGTCTTGCAGCAGTGGTGATAGTAACAGCAGTGGCCACAAAGACATCTAAAACTTAAAAGAAAAACTTCATGACCAGAGGAACTGAGTACAGGAGCCTCTGTGGTCTGAAAAGTGTAGAGGAATACCTATTAATTTTTTTCTTCTCTTTCTTCTCAACACTTTTCCCTGGAGTTGGACTCAGTCACAAGAAATTAGTAACATTAAGGTTATGGCAGGGGGTGAGGGGGTGGAGGACGGTGCTAATAGTCTTGCTTTCTAGGCAGATGGCAAAGAAAGGGGGCTCATGGGAGCTGGAGAGCAGGGGGAAATCACGGAGAGAAGGAGCTCAAGAAAGGAATCAGATATAGCAATGTATGAAGTCCCAGGTTCACTCTGAACTTGTGTGGAACTAACCCAGGACAGTACACCAAAGGCTTTGGGAACTGAACTCCTGTGTAAACCGCCACCCAGAGTCTTAGTTGGCCAACTCTGCCTGTAATATTCTCAAAGGATCTTAACAGAATCTAGAGTCTAGTAAGATCAAAATGTGTACTACATAATAAAAAATTACTCATCCTACAAAGAACAAGGGGAAGCTAAATAATTCCCAAGGGAAAAGACAATTAACAGACACCATCCTTGAGAATTGTTGCAAATTGCCAGATCTTAAAGCAGCTAGTAAAACTATGCCCTGCAAAATAAAGGTGAACACTTTTAAAACAAAAATGATGGTGGACATTCTCAAGAGAGAACTAGAAGCTATATGCAAGAAGCAAGTAAGAAAAACTAGGACTGAGTTTTAGGTACTAGTTGGATTGGTTTAATAGCAAAATAGAGATGATAGAGTAAAAAGTCAGTAAACTTAAAGATAAACATAAATTATTGGGCCAGCCATGATGGCTCACTCCTACAATCCCATCACTTTGGGAAGCTGGGGTGGGCGGATCACCAGAGGTCAGGAGTTCAAGACCAGCCTGGCCAACATGGTGAAACTCTGTCTCTACTATACAAAAATTAGCTAGGTGTGGTGGTGGGTGCCTGTAATCCCAGCTACTGAGGAGGCTGAGGCAGGAGAATTGCTTGAACCCGGGAGGTGGAGGTTGCAGTGAGCCAAGATCATGCCATTGCACTCTAGCCTGGGCAACAAAAGTGAAACTCTGTCTTAGAAAAAAAAAAAAGGAAAGAAAGAAAGAAAGAAAGAAAAAAAAGAAAAGAAAAGAAAAGAAAAGAAAAGAAAAGAAAAGAAAAGAAAGAAAGAAAGAAATTATTCAATCTAAACAACAGAAGTTAAAAGATGGGAATGGGTTTGACTTTAAAAAGGCATCCAGGAGGTGGAAGTTGCAGTGAGCCAAGATCGTGCCATTGCACTCCAGCCTGGGCAACAAAAGTGAAACTCTGTCTCAAAAAACAAAAAAAAAGGAAAAAAAGAAAGAAAGAAAGAAAAGAAGAAAAGAAAATAAAAGAGAAAAGAAAGAAAGAAATTATCCAATTTAAACAACAGAGGTTAAAAGATGGGAAAGGGTTTGACTTTAAAAAGGCAACAAAAGAAATGTTTTCGGGTGAAACTATTGTGTATTCTGTTCCAGTGGTGTTCTATACATGAATCGATGTACATGTTAAAACATACAGGCACAGAAATACGCATTAGAAAAGTAGCTAAGTTTAGTAGCTAAGAGTGTATGGTATACCATAGGTGCCAAAGAAATGGTATTTCATATGTCAGAATCTTGGATGTTCTTAAGTTTTACAGCTTCTTAAGGTCTACTTGCCCTTTAAGTTTAAGTAAATCTTCTGAATCTTCTGGGCACTGAGAAACTCCATATTCTCCAATGGCTTGGGGCATCTTGGTAAGCCTGCACGAGTCTTGGCTTCCATGGCACTTGGCTTTCTATTCCACTAAGAATCATATTCTCCAGGATGTGGCTTGCATCCTGCCCAGGCGATTCCCTGCCATGCTGGTTGGCAGGACTGTCTGCTCCAATCCCCAGAGAAACACTGACAGTAGGCTCTGTGCACTGCACACAATACTAAACAGTTTTGTAAAAAGAGATTATTTTTCACAAAGCATATAAAGAAACTGAAATTTTACTTTCAATAATTTTTGTCTCTAGGGACAATGTATATCATACCCTTGAACCACATAAATGTTTATTAAATGAATAGCCTCAATTATTCTTCCATATTCTTCAAAATAGACACAGATACGCCAGACAAATCCTCAGCACACTATGGTTCTCTGGCTTTTCATGTATACCCATATCCTGCATTTGGATATGCATACCGACCCAAAATTGTAAGCTCATGAAATGTAAGCTTATTAGAGACACATTCACATGCACACTCACACATGCACGTTAGCACACTTTTTCTTTCTCTATTTATCTCTATTTATCAGAATACTTAGATCTGTCATTTATTTCAAGTTTAAGTCCATTTTTCAGATGTTCTATTTGCATAGTGTTAAAAGTTCCTCATTCATTTGTACTTGACTCCCTGAAATTGTATTTTTTAGGGGCTGTTCGGTCTCTCTGATCCTTTTCCAGGCCTTTTAAGCATTTTTTTTACAATATAAACTAGATTTTCCCCCCAAGAATTTGCAGAACTTAAACCTCAGATGGCATGGCACATATGCAGCTTTGGGGCGCTCCATTTAGTCACATGCACACCCAGCCTGACATGCATGCCAGGAGCTGGATAAAAGAATGCTTCTCTCAAATCATTAGAAGGAAATGCACCCAGACAGAACATCTGGGTCCTGAGCGCAATGTGTCTTCCATTATTCATTCTACACATAATGAAAAATAAGCATTTGGAAAACCCAGCATACTCTGCTTACCAAAATCATAATTCTCACTATGATCATCATTATTTCACCATAATGTGTGCCTGAGAAAAGCACTCAGCTTTACACCCACCAGGACGGAAACTGGCCTTGCCTAAAGGGCTTAAGGACTGGTTAGACAGATCTGACGAGGGAGGATGATGGATGAGCATCAGACAGCACATTCTCTGTCATCGACAGCCTGAGGGGTCTCAAATGGTCTAGAAAATATTTTGAAGAATAAATACACACTAAGGAGGAATTTAAAGGAGGAAGTCCTTGTTCATGTACCAGGGAAAGGATTTTCTATAGCTGAGTCATTTCAAGAGTGAGAAGGCACCAAAGAAGAAAAGTATCTTCAAAGAAGGACCAAAAGGCAGAAGTGCTGGAAAGGTAGAATAGCCAGGGTTCTCAGGGATCCTGTGAGCAGATGGCGGGGCTTCCTAAGTCTGATGCATCTCCCTAGTTTGTTTTCTCACTGGATACATCGTTGTCCTGGTGGTCAGGTGGATTCAACGCTGGGCACTGCTCTAGCCACTGCGATGTTCAGCATTCCTGGCCCCACTGACACAGGGGGCCAGTAGAGCCATGCGGTCATTCTGGTGGGCTCGCGCATATTCAAATATCCCCCAGAGATGGTGCCCAGTTGGAAACCATTGAGTATCAGAAGTATCAAAAGTTCTACTAGCAACAACAGAGTGGTAAGGCAAAAATAAGTGGGCCACATTTGCACATTGAGGCTGTGTGTGTTTGGGGGTGGGGGACATGCAAAGTATGTTGAATTTCATGTTCTTCTCTAGCTTTTACCTAAGTGGAGCTTCTGTGTTACTCCTAAATCTCCTTCCTTTGAATCTTTCAATCCTTCATTCAGGTCCTCTTCCAAGAAAGGGCCAGAAACACAATCCCATTTGAAAAGAACTACTAGTATTTCTAAACTGTTCTCATGAGATAAAGTGCAGAGTGGCAGCCTGCTGTGACAGACAGAAATAGCCTGCACCGCCATGGGCCAGACTTGTTCACGTTTAGTTTGTCACTGTGTTACCCTGAGTGAGTCTCTTCCTGACAACATGAGAGGGATGTAATATTAGACTGTGAAGTTTATAGATCAGGTTAAATGTTTTCAATATATGGATGCCTTCTGTAAATTGTACTCCACTGTGTGGATATTAGAAGTTATTATTTCACAGAAACCAGAGACTCAAACTAAAAGTACTGATGGTCAAATGTCCGCCAGCAGCCAAGCCAAGTGCTTGGGGTGACAGGTCTTCCTCATAGCCGGAAGCTCTTGGTTTGCAGGTGCCCACTGACTCTGCAAACTCCAGCCCTGAGCGGAACTCAATTTTTCTCATGATGCAGCCGGGATAAGCCAGAGTGGCTACATTAACAAGATTACCATCTACAAGAGGCTGGACTGTGCCTTGAATTGTAAAGACCCTGGTGGAGTGAGACTCATCTGTCAAGGCTGGGAGAGGCAGACAGCCTGAGGGACAGGGACTGGCAGCAAATATGCCCAGAAGAGAGACGGAGAAGATTCATGTCCTACCTGAGAAAAGGGGAGTGATGTAAAGAATAAATGATCTCCTGTGTGTCCTTTGTTCCCAAGAGCTAAACTCATTTTGCCAATTTGATGCCTGGGGAATCGTTGTGAATATAACCCATGGAGAAAAAGTGATAAGTGTGATGGGTGGTGCTTGACACATGGCAAGTCCAGGTGCACCGATGCCCCAATCTGGATGCTCATGAACAGCAGGGAGTGAGCCTCAGGCTGGCGAGGGGTGGCTGTGACAGTGAGAGGAACAGTGCCATCTGGGTCAGGGCTGCAAAGGAGGAGGACCCTTAGAAAAACAGAGTTGGTCGGAGCCAGAAGCATTTCATTCCTCCTTCTTCAAGATGTGCGTGACAGTTAACAACAACGAAAAGGTGAGAAGACAGAGGCACGAAGAGAGCTCAGAGCAGAGGCTGCCCATCTTCCTGTGACCACAGGGTGGAGGGGAAGCCTGGTGGGCATGAGAACCAGGTAGGACAGCTCCCAGTCAATGTCAATGTGAAGGCACAAAGAGGGCAAGGCAGGGGTCCAGGCCTCTGAGGGGCAGATGGGCTGAGAGACCACTACTGAGGATGCCCCTTGAGAGAGGGGAGTCCAGGTGGGAAGACGTGGGTAGCAGGGAAGCCAAAGCTGGGAGGGTCTGAGTGGAAAGCACCTGCAGACAGCGTCCTCTGCTCCTCACACTGCTCTTTCTGCTGCATCTCAGGGTCCTGTGAGCACAGTCCCAGAGTGAACCTTCCTGCTCCTGCTCATGCTTCTCCGGGTGGATGAGCTCCCCATCTCTCTTCTAGCTGTGCTTTCCTCATTGTGTTGCTGTGGCAAACACACCAGCACACATTCCTAAGTCATGCACGTATCCACAGCACTCAGCCTTGTGGCTGTGCAGCAGTCGCGGTGCTGGGCATCCGAAGTGGGTCTCCGGGAGGCAAGTGTGGAAACCCTGGCCAGCCCCACCCTTCTCCCCAAAGCCACTGTGGGGGAAGAGTCAGGTGGGGTTTGCAATGTGAGAGTTGGAGGAGGCAGAGGGGAGGGACTGACCAGCTGTTATGGGCTGATTTGTGCTCCCACCCCAATTCTGTAAGTTGAAGTCCTAACCACCAGTATCACAGTGTGAGGGCATTTGGAAACCGTCTCCTTAAGTAGGTCAAGCAGTCGAACTGAGGTCATTGGGGTAGGCCCATCAAATAGGACTGGTGTCCTTATAAGAAGAGATCAGGACACAGAGATGCAGAGGGAAGACATGTGAAAACACAGGGAGAAGGCAGCCACCTACATGCCAAGGAGAGAGACCCTCCTAGAAATCAACCAGGCCAACAGTTTTAGCTCAGACTTCTGGCCTCCAGATTTGTAAGACAATGCATTGGAATTGTTGCAGCCCTCCAGGCTGTGGTACTTCGTTACCACAGCGCTAGCAACCAGTACAGTGGGTGTCCAAGGGAAAGCCCAGAATAGGGAGGGGGCTCACCTTGCAGGGCTTACGGTGTGCCAGCTCTTTCCCATACCTTTCATTTTAATCCCCACAAAATCATCCCCTACAGATCCTGGGGCTGAGGCCCCAGGGGCTGGGACAGTCCTTTGGAAGTGGTGGGGCTTTCTACAAGCACTGGGCAGCTGCCTCAGAGGGTGGAAGGAGGGGAGAGGGAGAAGCCCAAGAGGAGGAAGGGAGGCCAGGAAAAGGGCAGGATGGAGGGAATCACTGAGATACAGCCCCTAGGCTGATGACAGAACAGGCGCTCCCACGGGGCCTGGGCAACAGCTGAGTGTTTCATCTGCAGCCACGGTTACTGGCAGGACGTTTCCACTTTCCCTCAAAAGCCCCCATTGAACAGGAGGGCACATTTCAGACTTGCCCATCTTAGCCTCCCCTCCTATCCCTCTTCACTAAAAGCATTCTTAGTCCCTGAGCCTCACTTAGAACAGGGTGCTAAGAAGTACGGCCTAGAGGTGGAAGCAACTGCAGAGAGAATTGGATGCTTCTTTTCTTTTATTCATCATTTAGGAATATAACCATGATGCAATTCTTTTTAAGATGCCAAATTCTTCATCCAAATTGTTATTGAAGCATAAACAGGCATCACATTTTGCACATCATCCCGAGCTCCTTGATCTCTGATCGCTGTCATAATTGTCTTACTTGACAAAGAAGACGAGGCACCAAACTCTAACCAGAACAATGAATCTGTGCTTCTCTGAGAGGTGGTGCTAATTATCTTGAGCCACTCACTGAGAACTATTGGGTTGGCTAAAGTAGGTTATGATTTTACCAACTTGGAAAAAATTAAGAATTTGCCAGATGTTTAGCTTATACACTATATGATAGAAATTGCCCCTGTTGACCGGGCACGGTGGCTCATGCCTGTAATCCCGGCACTTTGGGAGGCTGAGGCAGGCGGATCACGAGGTTAAGAGATTGAGACCATCCTGGCCAATATGGTGAAACCCCGTCTCTACTAAAAATATAAAAATTAGCTGGGCATGGTGGCGCGCACCTGTAGTCCCAGCTACTCAGGAGGCTGAGGCAGGAGAATCGCTTGAACCCAGGAGGCAAAGGTTGCAGTGAGCCAAAATTGCGCCACTGCACTCCAGCATGGAGACAGAACGAGGCACCATCTCAAAAAAAAAAAAAAAAAAAAAAAAGGAATTTCACCTGTTTTATCTCTTCCAAGTACATTAAATTATATGAACACATGTTGATAAAGTTGTCTAACCTGTATCTATTACAAAACTCAATTAAAATGGCATATATTATATAAACACACATATCATTTGGAGTTAAGAAGTTAAGGTAATGCCTATTAATAGGCATTCATAGGTAGTGAGAAGATTTTGTGTAGATTATGCTTCTGTCTTAAATGGGCTAAATATTCAATTTATCACTTTACCTGTCCTATATTTTTTCTAAACCATCTTCCTCTTTCTACTGTTGACACAAAGGAAAGTTATTCCAATTGAGTTGAAACATCCCACATTTTTAATTAATCTAGTTGGAATTAATGATGTTTCACTGTTTGGGCAATGAGATTTTTTTTGGAAAATGAGATTTTCAAGACACAAGCTGCTCAGGGAGCGTATTTCTGTTCAGAGAGTTGTCGTAGACAAAAATCTGCTATTTGAGGAGGGGGCTGGGATTGTCATCTGAAAGCTCCTAATGATCAGCATTGTACATCACAATAAAGAATGTGTCTTTGTATAAACTTGGAAACCAGAACAATTTATAGCTATTTCAAGTTATCCACTGGCTTCCAGATACAAGCTATTCCCTCAAGAGCTCTAGCTCAGCTGCTCTGATGACAAGAGAATTTCTGAAGAATATTTCATGGAGATTTTTAAAAATGTTTACAACAATGCAAATATTGATGTCTCAGCCCAGTCAATATGACAATTTATTGTCCTTCAATACAAACATTGAGCCAGGCTCCCTATTGGTCAATATCTGCACTCAGGTAAATAAATCTTTATACTGACTTCAGCAGCTGTCAATAGCTACTTATTCCAGATAAGTAAAAGTAAAAACAGGAAGCATTATTTATTTTTTGAGGCAAAATAGCAACTAGTTACATAAAGACCCGGCGGCATTTCTGAAATATCAATACGTGTTGCTTTTGGCAACGAAACACAACAATACGGTAAGATGTGGGCTTAAAGCTCACAGGTTGAACATTTGGAAGCAGAAATTAATAAAAATAAATTTTATCTCTATTATTAATATCACAATACTTTTTTGGGATTGAAAGAATTCCAAGATTTCTTGTTCTTTTTATCATGTCTGAAATCAATTTTTGATAGTCCTCATTAACTGTGAGAATTCACAAGGCTATATTCCTGAACACTTCCTAGATGATGCAATTAACCCTTATTCCAAACCTAAAAGAAAAATATGTCTGTGTTCGACCCGTGTATGATGTGAAAGCTTTTACTGTCTGGTCATGCTTTGGGCTCCACATATTGTGCTTTGGAATCAAGCTTCAAGGACAATTTCTGAGCATCCGCTTCTGTATTTTTAGATATCTGTTCTTACAGACTGGGGTTCTGTAAATGAAAGGAGGTTCTCCCACAGTAATTGTGCAGTGGGTGGACAAGGAACCCAATCATCTATTAAAATGATTTGAAGATAACAAATGTTTCTGTGTTACTTGCATCTGAATTGTGAAAAACATATATGTATATGCATATATTTATATATATTGAACTCTTTTGGAGGCACACTGAGCTTTTGTGTACACAGAATTTATTTACCTAGACACTGTCAGATATTTACTTAAAAATGATAATATATTAAGAAAAGTATGAATGTTACTTCCCTGTAAGAAAACTCCTGAAACCTTCAGGCTTGTGATTATGCTTCACTAATTGGTGTGTGGACTCACTGGGCTAACAGAAAATTTAGCTAATCAAAACGCAGCCGTGCTCTGAAGAACCACTGGTCACACCCAGGGTCATTCCTTCAAAGCTGTTAGCAGAATTCAGTTACTGAAGGAGTGATGCTCCATGTTGATGTGGCACTTTCAAAGCAGCATATGCCAAATAAAATTAAATGAACATTTATGCTCGTTATAAAAATGTCTACAATGCAATAGGGGCTGGAAAAAGAAAATGAGGTTTTAAAAAATATAAAAGCTGCTAATGGTGAGAGAATGTTATTTGCCTCAAGCGTGATTTTCCTCTAGAGGTTTCTTAGCCAATGACTGCCCTATGAGCAATGACTATCGAATCTGAGGAACAGGTACAGGTGGCTTTGAAATCTGGGGTGGGGTCTACAGAACCACAAACAAATGAAAGCTATCCCGACAATCCACAATAAGACTATCAGAGACCGGGCGTGGTGACTCAGCCTGTAATCCCAGCGCTTTGGGAGACCGAGGCGGGCAGATCACCTGAGGTTAGCAATTCTAGACCAGCCTGGCCAAAATGGTGAAACCCTGTCTCTACTAAAAATACAAAAATCAGCTGGGTGTGGTGGCATGCACCAGTAATCCCAGCTACTTGGGAGGCTGAGATAGGAGAATTGAACCTGGGAGGCGGAGGTTGCAGTGAGCCAAGATCACGCCACTGCACTCCAGCCTAGGTGACAGGGCGGGACTCCATCTCAAAAAAAGAAAAAAAAAATAAGAAGAGTATCAGGACAGTGTGAGGCCAGGCGATGTCTCCGGTAGACTCAGAGGGTGCTCAGACTAGGGTTACCTGAAAATCTAAAGAGCTGGTTCACTGTAGGCGAGCAAACAGCATGTTTCTGCTGGAGTGTCCTATACTTTCACCATGTTACATTACTATTTTGGGTGGGAGATACTGATGTCAACACAGCCTTCAGGATAAATCCAAGGAGCTTTGCTAGAAAACCTCAGATTTACTTTCTGGCATTATGCAAACTAGTAAATCACAATCCTTGCCCTGTATGTACAGAAGGATTTCTCTAATGACCTCAGCTGAGATCCATCAAGGGGAATTTTCTCTCATCAACTATTTAACAACACTAACTGAGCACCCATGATAGTCCAGAGGCGATTTAAAAATTCAACCGTGATGTTCTGAGCATGTCCCATGAGCTGGAGACACACTATCACTGAAGTCCTGTTTACCATGGCAGTCTGTTTCAACAACAGTGACCGGCATACAGTAGGAGTTATTGGTCATTATTTGTTGAATGAATTAATAAATGGATGATTACTGAGGTAATCCTCACCATTAAGAGATGGACAGTCCACAGAGAGTTCTGTGATACAATTATTATAACACAACGTGAAACTTTATATGGAAGGTATGCAAAGGAAATGCAGCGTGCTAAGTCCACAAATCTACAGAGCTCTTGTGTTTGTTTGTTAATTTTGGTGGGTACGTGCATGTGTGTGGGTGGAGAAGGTGAATTATTAGGGAAACATTCATAGAAGAGGTAGCACTTAAGCTGAGATTTTTAAAGGCTAAATATAAACAAAGGCCTGGAAGCTCAATGGCGGAAAGGATTCCAGGCAAGTGGAATAGTCTGTGCAAAAAAATCGGAGGCATGAAGACATATGGTTTTAAGAAGTATTTATACATAATTTGTTGAGCCTGGGGTTTAAAGTGCAGTAGTGGAAATTCTGGTGAGCATTCAGTGTGAACATGTGGGCCGGCATCTAAACATGACAAGCAAAAGGACTGTAGGATATTCCAGAGAATCTTGGGTGATCATCTGCAAGACTGGAGCAGAGTCACATAAACAGATCTCTGTGATAAACAGTGCCCTCTAGCAGCAGAATGGAGGAGGAAGCAGAGGCCAAGTCTAAAGACAAATGGATTAGTGAGAGAAATAGCACAATGATTCCAGTAAGAGATAATATGTGCCTCAGGTAGGCAGTGGCTGTGGGAATGGACAGAATGTAATATATTAAAAGGAAATTTAGAAGAATTAATTGATGGGACGTGGATATTGATTGAAAAGATAGCTGGAATAAAAAGAAGGCATCTAAAATAACTTACAGGTCTCTGTTTGGGACCAGGAGATAGCTGTGCTGTTCTCTGTGATGAGCAGAACAGGAAGACTATCGGGGCGGACAGAAGAAACACCATGTTGCATTCCATTTGGATGATCTAAGTTTAACGTGACTGTAAGACATGCAAAAGGGGACATCTTGTGGATATTTGGATTTGGCTCTCGGGAGTGAAGAGCGAGCTGTACAGATCTGCTTGTTACATGTTTATTGCAGCTACATATTGGTGTAAGTTATAGCTGCGGGGTTGAATGAGATACAAGGAGAGGAGCGTAGAGTGAACAAAGAAAGGATCCGTATCAGAGCCACCCTGGAGATTATTGACATTTAAGCAGTAGAGAGAGAGAGAGACACACACACACACACACACACAGAGAGAGAGAGAGAGAGAGGCCCAAATGAAGGTTAAGAAAGACATTCCAAAGGAGGAGAATTGTAAAGCAGCATTATGAAGCTAAGACAGAATATGTTTTCCAAAGATCTCTGGACGGTAGCTCCATACCACACTGACTTTGACAGTCCTCCCACTGAGAGGTGGAGAGTATGACCCTGCACCCTTGTATTCCCCTTGTGTCTGGGTGGGACTGCAGTGTAGTTCCTGCCCGTGTTCTAGAAACCCAGCCACCTTGCTAGGAGGAAGCAAAAGCAAGGCCATGCAGAAAGACTACTTGGAGAGGCCACGTGTAGGTGTTCTGGCTGACAGATTAGCAGAGATGGGTGAAGATGCTTCTAGATGACTCCAGCCCCCCCCTGCTGACAACTCATCCCTAGCCTTCAGGTCTTTCCAGCTGAGGCCCACAGACATCATGGAACAGAGATAGGTTGATCCCTCTGTGTCCAACACAAATCCCTGACCCAAAGTATCTGAGAGCATAATACAATGGTTGGTCTACACCACAGAGCTTGAGGGTGGTTTCTTACACAGCACTAGCCAAGTACAACAGAGGCCAAGCAAAGGAACAGAAATCCTCAATAAGTAGTGGGTAGGCTGTAAAGGATGCAGAGTGTTGAACTAAGGTAGGGAAGAAGTGTCTGTTGGATTTGGCAACCAGAAGGCCAATGTTGATGTGAATACCATAGTGAGTTAAGCAGTGACTGTGGCCCAAAGCACACTGCAGGTAGACTCTGCTTTCTACCAGCATTTCTCTTATCTTTCAATGACTGTTTGATGATTCGTTAGTACCAATAATTTTTCGAGTTCTCAATAAACTGTTATATAAAAGTAATTGGCAAATACGCTTTCAACTTCTTGGAACTCAGAAAGTAAGAGTCCTCAAACCAGAATTTGCACATTCCTCATTAAACAGTAGCACAGAGGATGGATTTTTAAAAAATATACATTTTTTAGTATGATATAAATAGCACCAAGCTTTTACAACTATGAATATTATAACAATCTCGTTTTGGTTACTGTTATTTGTTGGAATATTTGAAAACAAATCCCAAATATTACACTATTCTCCCCGGAAATATTTCAGAAATACCTCTAAAAGTAATGCTTTTGATATTACATTATCAAATATAATTATGGCATCCAACAAAATTAAAAATAATCCCTTATACTGATTTACTTCAATTCAAGTACCCCGAAATTCTTATTTTTTGAGAACAAACTCTGTGAGACATTGGGCTGGGAACTGAGAGATATATAAGTGAAAAAGAAGAAAAGCAAATTAGAGGAAAATCTGCAAAGATATCAAGTAGGTTTTTAGATATTGCAATGCCACCTTTCATCTCTTTTTATCCTCATCAATACAGGCCTTCTCCTACAATCCTTGGTCACCCAGTACCTGCACAATATGTGCCTTGCTATTATCTCCTGTTTTGGAGCAACCTTTTCTTAGAAAAACATCCAGTCAAGGCAAAGTCATTAACTTGTAAGTAAGTTGATAAAACCAATAATAAATTAATAACGAGAAGATGAATGTTTTCCACCTTATATAAGAAACAAGGCAAAAATGTATACTCTTGCCACTTTCATCCAACAGAAGTCTTACTAGGGCAATAAGACAGGAAACAGTAATACAAAGGATTACAGATTAGAAAGGAAGAAGTAAAAGTATGTTTATTCACCAGTCACATGATTGCCCGTGTAGAAACATAAGGAATTTACAAAGCACTGCTAGAACTAGAAATGAATATTGTGAAGTCACAAAATACAAAGTCAACATTAAAAAAATCAATTGTGTTTCTATATACTAGCAACAACATATTGGAATAGAACAAGCCAACTATCCCTCAGGAGTCCCTAAGACCACCCCTACACCTCAGACAGTGCTTAGAAGGACTCGTAGGACTCAGCATAAAGTCGTACTCTTGGCCAAGACTTTCAACAGTGGTAAAGTAAGACTTACTGCTGAATCATAAGGGATAGAGGCACAGGTGGAGGCTGCAGGAACTCACATACAGGCTTCTCTATGGTCTTTCCCTCCCCTGAAGGGTCACACAGAGCACACTCTTCCCCCGCAACAAAAATGCAGCACCATGTGGATGATGTTGCTGTCTAAGGAATCCCATTAGAGACTTAGCAGATAGTGTTTTAATTGGGAGGGGTCACATAGATACCTCCTGCCTAAGGTACACCAAAATTCCAGATTTCTAGAAGGAAAGCAGGTGTCAGCATGAACCACATTTTTTGTGTGATCATTCTATGCACAGTAAGCCACTCTCCTCAGTTAAGCAGTATCTTTTATAAGTTTAGGAAACTGTTTACCAGTTGAGTCCGAGACACCCCCCAAAAGCCCAGCTTGCAAGCAATCTTCTATAATGACAGTAGTCTCAGGTCTGCTGTACTAACTTCTATGATCCAACAATCCCATTATTGACTATATCTAAAGGAAATGAAATCAGCATCTCAAAGAGATATCTGCACTCTCATATTTATTGCAGCATTACTCACAATAGACAAGCTATGAAACTAACCTAAGTGACTAACAATGGATGAATAAAGAAAATGTGGTATCTATACACAATGGAATACTATTCAGCCCATAAAAATAAAATCTGTCACTGCATTGCATTACATGAATGAACCTGGTGGGCATTAGGTTAAGTGAAGTAAGCCAGACAGAGAATGACAGATACTGGATGATCTTACATATATGTAGAATCTAAAAAAAAATTTTAAAGTTGATATCACAGAAATAGTAGAACAGTGGTTATCAGAGACTAGCAAGGAGAGGCAGGAGGTGAGGATGGGGAGAAGTTGAGCAATGGGTATAAAGTTACAATTAGACAAGAAAAATACATTCTGGTGTTTTCGTGCATTGCAGGGTGACTATAGTTAACAGTAAAATATTATATATTACAAAATAGCTATAAGAGAGGCTTTTGAATGTTCTCATTGCAAAGAAATGATAAATACATGAGGTGATGGCTATACTAACTACCCTGATGGGATCATTTATATAACACACACATATATATCTATAACATTAAGTTGTACCTCATAAATATGCACAATTATACTGTGTCAGTTAAAGAAATCAATAAAAAATTAAAGAAACGAACACCAGTAAAAAAAAAAAAAAAAGTACTTTAAAAAGAATTGACCAAGTTGCTCTGCAATATATGTGGAAAAGCGAAGTATGCAGAATGAGCAGAAAATGAAAAAAAAAAAGAGAGAAATCAAATTGGATAATTCATACTATCTCATTAAATCCTTACTAGAAAGTTACAATAATCAACACATTGTGGCATTGGCATAAGGATTGATATATACATTGAAGGAAGATAATAGTTCCCAAATACCCATACATATATAGTCAACTGATTTTTGAAAAGTCACCAATACAATTCAGTGTTAAAAAGATAGTCTCTTCAATACATGTTCTAGGATAACTGGATATTTGAATCAGAAAATGAAAAAATATCTCAATGCCTCCCTTACATCATATAAAAAAATAACCGAAATGGATTATACATCTAAACATAAAGGCTAAAACTATAAAATATCTTGAAGAGAACATAGAACATCTTCATGACCTTGGGGTAGCCAAAGATCTTTAGACTTGCCATAAAAGCTATATATAAGTTTATCAAAACATACCTTAAGAAAATGAAAATGTAACCCAAAAAATGAAATGAAATGTTTGCAATCCAAATATATCTGGCAAGGTGCTTGTATCCCAAATATACGATACTCCTATAACTCAAAAATAACAGAATGCATTTTATTTGAAAATAGGCAAAGAACTATACATGTGGCCCATATACAAATGAAAAGATATTCAACATCATTACTAAGCAGAAAAATATGAATTAACCCTACAGTAAATAGTGCTGAACACTCACTGGACTGGCTAAAATTTAAAGACACTGGCATATAGTACACTCCACTGAATAGCACAATAAACATCCTTCTCAAGTGTACCTGGAACACATTAAATGCTATGGTTTATCCTCCAAGATAAACCATATAATGGGCTATAAAGCAAGTCCCAATAAATTTTAAAAGATTGAAATCATAGAAAGTATGTTCTCTGACCACAATGGATTGAAATTAGAAATCTGTAACGGAAAAAAAAATTGAGAAATTCAGAAATATATGAACATAAACAATGCACTTCCAAATAATCCAATGAGCCAAAGGAAACTTGGGATTTATTACATATAAGAGAATGTCATCTGGAATTTATTTCAAATTATGCTTTGAGATAAATGGAAATGAAGACATAATATATCGAAACTTTAAAAAATAACAAAAAACAAAAACTTTTGGGATGCAGAAAAGCAATAATTAGAGGAACATTTATATCTATAAATGTTTATAATATTAAAAAAAAAGAGAGCAGCCTTAAATCAATAACCTAAACTTTCGCTTTAATACACTGGACAAAAAGGCACAAACTAAGCCTAAATCAGGCAGAAAGAAAAAAATTATTTTAGACGAAGACATTAAAAATTAAAAGAAAATTAAAAATCAAGAAAATCAATTGTTGGTTATTTGACAAGGCTTTACTAAGGCGGAACAAGGAAAAAAAAAAGAAATATAAGTAAAATTACTAAAATCAAAAATTAAGGAGGAAATTACTGTCAAACTTACAGAACAAAAAGGATCATAAAGTAATGTTATGAATAATTGTGTACTAACAAGCTAGATCACTTAGATGAAATAGACAAATTCACACAGATACAAACTACTGACACAGGCTCAAGGAGTTTTTTGTTTTGTTTTGTTTCATTTTTAGATGAAGTTTCACTCTTATTGCCCAGGCTGGAGTGCAATGGCATGATCTCAGCTCACTGCAACTTCGTCTCCCAGGTTCAAGCAATTCTCCTGCCTCAGCCTCCCAAGTAGCTGGGATTACAGGCATGCACCACCACACCGGCTAATTTTTTTGTATTTTTAGTAGAGACGGGGTTTCACCATGTTGGTCAGGCTGGTGTCAAACTCTTGACCTCAGGTGATCCACCCACCTCAGCCTCCCAAAGTGCTAGAATTACAGGCATGAGCCACCACGCCTGGCCAAGCAGATATTTTAAAAATCAAAATAGGACTTTAACAAACATATTAAATTAGGAATCAAAAGTTACACACAAAGAAAGCTTAGGTGCAGATGGATCACTGGTAAAGTCTACCAAATATTTGAAGAACTGATACTTATTATCTAGAAATTATTTTTAAAAATAGTAGAGGATACTTCTCAACTCATTGTATGCAGCTGGTATCACCCTAATTCCAAGACCAGGCAGATATCACAAGGAAGGAAACTACAGACCAATATCGTTTATCAATACATATGTGGAATTCCTCAAAAAAAAAAAAAAAAAAAACCGCTAGTCAACAAAACCTGGCAACATACAAAAATTATTACGCACTATGAATCAATGGAATTTCTACCAGGGATGCAAAATTGGTTCAACATCCAGAAATTGATTAATATAATATACCATTTCAACAGAATAAGGTACAAAACCACACAATAATCTCAAGAGATGCAGTAAAAGCATTTGACAAAATCCAACACTCCTTCATGACAAAAAAACATACAACAAACTAGGAAGAGCAGGAAACGTTCTCAATCTGAACAAGAACATTTTTGTAGAAGTGGATCTACAAAAAACAAAAACACAACAAAAATCATAAATCTAACATTATACTTAGTGGTAACAATCAAAATGCTTCCCCCTAAGATCAGAAACAAGAGAAGGTTGTCTCCTCTCAACCAGTTCTAGTCAACATTGTACTCTTATGTTGTATCCAGGACTACTAGGCAAGAAAATGTAATAAAAGGCAAACTGGAGGAAGGAAGTAAATCTATTCACAAACGACAGTATCTTATATACAGTGAAACCTAAGAAATCCACTAAAAAAAATTCAAACTAATAAATGAGCTCGGAAATATTGCAGGATACAAGAGCAATATGCAAAAATCAATCGTATTTCTATATATCTTCAATAAACAATCTAAAAATGAATTTACAAAAGCAACTCTTTTTACCATAGTATCAAAGAGAATAAAATGCTTAGCAATAACCTTAATAAAATAGTGACAACCTTTACTTTGCAAACTACAAAACATTATTGAAAGCCATTAAAGAAGATCTAAATAATTGGGAAAACATCCCATGTTCATGAATTGGAAGGCTTAACGTTAAAATGGCAATATTCTCTAAGTTATTTTACAGATTTAATATAATTGCTATGAAAATAATAGCTGACTTCTTTGCTGAGATTGACAAGCTGATGATAAAATTTGTATGGCAGTTCAAGAGTCCTAGAGGAACTAAAACGATATTGAAAACAAAGGACAAATCCAGAGAATGCATATTTCCAGATTCCAAATATCACTATAAAGCTACATTAATCCAGACTGTGATACTGGCATAAGGATAAATATATAGACCAATGAGATAAAATTGACAGTTTAGGAGCAACACTCCCACCCCACAGTTATGATCAAATAATTTTTGGCAAGGGTATCAAAACAGTTCGTAGGGGAAGGAGCAGTCTTTTCAACAAATGATGCTGGGAAAACTAGATATCCACATGCAAAAGAATACAGTTGTCTCTTACTACATACCAAATAAAAAAAATTAACTCAAGATACATAATATAAGTTCTATAACTCTTAGAAGAAAACATAGGGATAAATCTTGATAACCTTGGAATGGTTTCCTATCAAAATGATGTTTGTTTCTTATATGACAATCAAAAGCAAAAGCAACAAACAATGTATAAGTGGAACATCAAAAAAATTTAAAAGTTTAGTGCTTCAAAGAATACCAAGAAAGTGAAATGACAAAGAATGAGAGACAGTATCTGCCAATGATGTATCTGATTAGGAATTCATATATAGAAAATATAAGGAACTCTTACAGCTCACTAAAAAAAAGACAATTCAGGCCGGGCGCGGGGGCTCACGCCTGTAATCCCAGCACTTTGGGAGGCCGAGGCGGGCGGATCACAAGGTCAGGAGATCGAGACCACGGTGAAACCCCGCCTCTACTAAAAATAAAAAAAAAAATTAGCCGGGCACAGTGGCGGGTGCCTGTAGTCCCAGCTACTTGGGAGGCTGAGGCAGGAGAATGGCAGGAACCCGGGAGGCGGAGCTTGCAATGAGCCGAGATCATGCCACTGCACTCCAGCCAGGGGGAGAGAGCGAGACTCCGTCTCACAAAAAAAAAAAAAAAAAAAAAAAAGACAATTCAATTAAAAATGGGTTAAGGTTCTAAACAGACATGTCTCCAAAGATGTATGAATGGCCAATAAGAACATCAAAAACAGTTTCTATCATTAGCCCTCAGGAAAATGCAAATCATAACCACAATGAGATCACACTTCCACCCCACTAGGATGGCTATTATCACAAAGATGGATAATAACAAGCGTTGGTGTAGATGCTGAAATATTGGAAGAGCCATATGCTAAAGTGAGAATGTACAATGGGACAGCAACTTTGGAAAATAGTCTTGGCAGTTCCTCAAAGGGTGAAATGTAGATAACCTACCACCCAGATATTCCACTCCTAGGTATAAAACCAAGAGAAACGAAAACATATGTCTACACAAAAACTTGCGCATGAATATACAGAACTGTTCATAGCAGTATTATTCACAATAGTCCCAAAGTGGAAACAAGCCAAATGTCCATCCGCTGATGAAAGGATAAACAAACTGTGGGTCCATACAGTAGAATATTCCTCACTCATAAAAAGAAATGAAGTACTGATAGACTCTACAACATGGATGAACCTTAAAAACATTATGCTAAGTCAATAAAGGAGTGGCAAACGACAAAAGATATAAAACCGAACAGGCAATTTTATAGGAAAAGAAAGTACACTAGTGGTTGCCTGGCTTTAGGGAAGGTAATGTGGTGGGGGATGAGATGAAGCATCATTTCCAAAAGGTATGGGTTTCTGTTGGGGACGATAACATTTTTCTAAATTAATTGTATTGCACAACAATAAACGGGCAGTTATATAACTTTTAAATATACCAAAACCCAAAAATGAATGAAGTGCAAGCTATGTTAATCATAATGTAAATGAACGAAGTGTAAGCTATGTTAATCATATGTCAACAATGCTAACAACTGCATTTATTCATTTTCATGCATTACCTTTTAATTAGTTAATTGTAACACACATACACCCACAAAGCACGATTCCAAAGGGCAAGGATGTGGAGCAAGTGGAAGGCTTATATATTTTTGGTGTAAAGCGGCTCAACCATTTTTCAAAATTGTTTTTTATATCTTAACACAGACTTGTGACACAGCCATTCTGATCCTTGGTATTACCCCTCAA
Organism: Theropithecus gelada; assembly: GCF_003255815.1. Lineage (NCBI taxonomy): Eukaryota > Metazoa > Chordata > Mammalia > Primates > Cercopithecidae > Theropithecus > Theropithecus gelada. Next base: position 123,398,323 of record NC_037682.1, on the reverse strand, counting down.
AAAAGTAAAACAAAATAAAAATAAATTTATAAAGACATATACACAAATGTTCATGACAGTTTTAGTCATAATAATCTGAAACTAAAAATAACCTAAATTTCTTTTGACAAATAAATTGATTTAAAAAAATGTGGTTCTCTGGCCAGGCACGGTGACTCACGCCTGTAATCTTAGCAATTTGGGAGGCCAAGGTGAGCTGATCACTTGAGGTGAGGAGTTCAAGACCAGCCTGGCAAACATGGTGAAACCCCGTCTCTACTAAAAATAAAAAAATTAGCTGGGCGTTGGTGGCACCTGTAATCCCAGCTACTCGGGAAGCTGAGGTGAGAGAATCACTTGAACCCAGGAGGCAAAGGTTGCAGTGAGCAGATATCATGCCATTGCACTCCAGCCTGGGCAACCGAGAGAGATTCTGTCTCAAAAAAAGAAAACAATGATAATAATAATAATAAATAAAATATATGGTCTCTTAATAAACTATATGCAAAATAAAACTATATGCAAACTATATGCAAAAATAAAGACAAATCTCACAGAGACTATGTCAAGTGAAGAAGCCTTACTCTAAAGAATATATACTGCATGATCTCATATAAATAAAACTCTATCTGTAGTTATAGAAGCCACACCAGTGGTTGCCTGGAGTAGGATGCAGAGGAGAGAGAATGACTAAAGAAATATAAAGAGACATGAAGGAATGCTCTCGCTTGATGGAAAGGTTTTATATTTTGATTAAGTTGGTTACCTGACTGTATACAATTTGTCAAAAGTCATTGACCTTAAAATGTTTTAAAGCCTTTGTATGTAAATTATAGCTCAGTAAAGTTGATTTTTAAAACCACACACAAATCACTTGATGAAGTAAACGACACTTCTCTCAGATGTATGTTCAGGGTTGGCTGCTGAGTGATGGGATTTCTGGAATATTTTTAAATGGTTGGCGTGTCAGGATCCCCCAGTCAACAATGACTGTGCGTTCTCACCCTCCAGCCCAGTCACAGTGCAGTGGTCACTCTCAGTCAGTACCATGTCATGAAGAGGACACTGAGTGGAAGTCACAAATCTTGATTCCAATCCTGGCTATAGCATTTATGGGTGATGCAATTTGTATATAAAGCCTGGCCTGTGAAATACCTATTCTTCAGGTTTGTTTACATAAATTGAACTACATTATAAGACCTATATAATAATCTGCCATATTAGATGGGATTGCTATTGATAAGTATTTTATTAACAGAAGGCAACATAGAGAAGTACCAAACTGTAGTGAAATATTTGCCCATTTTAGTGGGACAGAAGGTGCAGTCTAGCCCGGGAAGCATGCCGTCCTACTGGTTGGAGCTTAAGTCATTCTGCTTCCGCTGAAGCACAAAAGGAAGACTTAATCACCGTTGGTAACTTATTTAAACACAAAATCACTAGTATTGCCCTCTCTGTCCTTCTCTCCGCTCTCTACACCTGTAATAGAATGGAAGACATGCTCTAGCATATGAAGCAGACGGTAGTTGAACAACTTCCACACTTTATTTTCTCGTTCTATTGTACGTCCTCAGCTTCCCTGCTTCAAAACAATGTCACTCCCTTTCTCCTGAGCTTTTTCCTTTTGTCTCACACAGCAGCCACTCCTACATTTAATTAAAGTGGTCACATGGAGTCTGCCTTCAGACTCAATTTTGCATTTCTCCCCTCTTGCTTTGGAATGCAGGGGATAAAGGCATTAGGAGGAGCAGAGATCCAGATGATCCTTCGATTATGCCCAAGGCTGAGGAATCGTGGCTGACCACATCTGGGTCATCACTGAGGCCACTCAGGAACAAGCTGGCCTTGTCTGACCTTCCCCAGGCTGCCCACCGAGACTCACCGTCCTTTCCTCTCTGCTAGAGAGAGTGTGGCCAACGTCACTATTCTCATAGCAAACTGGACTTTTTCCTTCTGTGGAACTAAAATATTAGCATTAGCTCAGACCTGCCTTTGAAAATAATGCAAAATTATCCTAAATGTAATGCTCTATCTAAAACACCACACACACACACACAGAGAGAGAGAGAGAGAGACCCCACACCACACACATACACACACACAAAGACCACACTCCACACACCCACGCCACACACACACACTTGAATTAGTAATCACAACCATCAGCCAAACCTAAACATATGGGCAGCCTCTTCCCTCACCAAACACGACTGTATGCCAAACTTCTAAAACAAAAATAAAACAAGATGCAGAAGGTGTTTGATGATTTTACGTGTGTTGTGAAATTTTGACTGAACTATTCATGGAGTCTGAATTCCTCATTTGAAAAATGAGGGTGATGTCTACTTTGCATGGTTGTGATAGAGATTAAAATAAAATAATAGTGTATCTGTAGCTAGCAGAGTGCAACAAAGATGTGAGGCTGGGACATCATGACTTAAAATTTGTAGTTATTAAGAAAAATACGGGATTCTAGAAGTCTACCTTATACTATAAGTCTTATTGGAACTAAGCTCTAACGATGATGTACGTGGAAAGCTTTACATAACTCTTGCTCCATAGTGGCAAAAGCTTTACACATTTAAGCATCCAGTGAAAATTTGTTAAAGTCATTCCTTGGTAATATTGTAGGGATGAACACATGGGCTTCGATTCTGCAATCTAGTTCTTGACTTCTAAGAGCCTGTCCCTAACAGAACAAGAAAGGCAGTGCTCCTGTGGATGTGTTTGACTATCATTTCTTTCTATTAGTTTATTTCCTGAATGCAAAAGAAACACCCATGTGCACAGCATTAAGGAAGTTTCATGGATACGATATGATTTTTCAATGAGGCTTCTGGGTTTTTTTTTTTTTTTTTTTTTAAGATGGAGTCTTGCTCTGTCACCCAGACTGGAGTGCAATGGCACAATCTTGGCTCGCTGCAACCTCTACCTCCCCAGTTCAAGCGATTCTCCCACCTCAGCTGGGATTACAGGCACCTGCCACCATGCCCAGATAATTTTTCTGTTTTTACTAGAGACAGGATTTCGCCATTTCAGCCAGGCTGGTCTTGAACTCCTGGCCTCAGGTGATCCACCTGCCTCGGCCTCCCGAAGTGTTGGGATTACAGGTGGGAGCCATCGCACCCAGCTCCCATGAGTTTTAAGGAAAAAAAAAAAAGGCATCTGAATTAAAATTAAAAAAAAAAAATTCATCCAAGATTCCAAGATAAGGGCTTGTGTGTGGATTTGAAACCCATCGACTATGGGTAAGAAAGCATGAGAGAGGGAGATATGTAAATTTCAGTAGATTTAAAGAGAGTCATGTAACTAAAGAGTGAGAAATGTATATATTTAAATGATAACATGTCTTCCAGTGATCTTTACAGTGTTTTAGTAGCAGCATCTCTAAGTAACCAGCTATAATATATTACACTGTGTTTTTTAAGTTAATTGATTTTATGGTCCTGGACTGCACTTCTAGTCTTTCATCTACTGAATCTTTGCTATGAGACTAAATGAGTTTTTCAGAGGAAAACTCCTTTGATCTAGCTACTCCAGGGAAAGGGAGTACAGCAGACATGTATAAGATACTGCTTGTCCTTATTACAAGGTGCTAGCACACGAAAATGATGATAAATGGTGGATGGCCCCTCCCATCTCTCCTCTGCTATTTGAACTTCAGTGTTGGTTATTTCCATCACAATTTGATATGCCAAGCTTCCCTGATGTGGACTAACAACCTCTAATGCTTGTAGTCTCTATAAAGATCATTTGGTTTCAAATAAAACACTTACAATCAGAATCTATTAATGGCCTTCTCTGGTTCAGATGTCATCTAAGTTATTCAACAATATGTGCTTGTTCTAAAACAATTAGCCAAATTCCACGGACACACACATTCACAGCTTTTCCTCTCTGAAACTCCTTCCACCAGACCCCAAACTGTTATGAGCATATTAGATCTATGTTATCAACAAATATCAAAACTTCAGAAAGATCTAGGGCACCTGGATTCTCTTTCTCCCCACCATGCCTAAATAGCGATAAAACCTCATTTAAATCACATAATCCTTCTAGCTCTTGAGTTCTCTGTCTTTAAAACTTAGATCATGCTACTGTCTCACAGGAAGAGATTAAAAGCCTCTCTTCATTACATGTGGCTTCTATTTGGCTCTACTAGAGTTATCTTCACGTAAAATCATATTTAGATGGAGGCTGGGTCTCGGTTTCTGCTTCACCCCTCCCTGCAGCAGTCTTAAAAGGGCTCATACTGCTCTGAGGTTGGGATGAGGCGGCCTCAGCTGCTACTGCTAGGACAGATCCAGCATTCCCCACGCCACACTGGCAACAAGAGAGATGGCTATGCCTGTGCCTTAGCTGGACTCACCCCAGGGAGGTTCTAGCTGTCTGGGAGACAGGGTGACACAGATGGACTTGCGGAGAGTTAACGCCCCTTGCTGTGGGCTTCAACCAGGAGTGACCAGTCCCCATCCCTCCTCCCCACAAAAGATTGTCCTGAAGCGCAGTTGTTTCTTGTGACTCTCCTGAGCCATCCCACAGACCTGGCAGGCAGGTGTACTACTGTGAACCTGTAACCAACTCCAGAAAGGTCACCCCTGTACTTGCTCTCCCTCCTGCTCTGTCCTGCTTCATGTTTTTCCTCATTCTTCCTCCTGGAACAGCACCCTGTGTTAAGAAATTAGTAGACATGAGTTTGGCTTAAGTTTCTGTCTTCTAGGAACCTTGAGCCAGAACAGGTGGGAAATCCCAACAGTGTATCCCATCTCTGCCACCTGCAGATGTGTTTCCCTGGGCTTTCTACTTAGCTCCTCTCTGCCTGTGCCTCAGTTTTCTCATCTATAAAATGTGGAGAATAATAGCACATACCTCATTCAGGTTGTTATTAGAACTGAATGAGTTAATACATAAAAAAAATGCTTGAAATAGCGCCTGATACACAACGACTGTATACCACGGGCTGGTGTCATTATCATCACCATCACAATTATCACGCCAGTACTCCACACTTCCCATCCACCTTCGCTGTCATGTTTCCTGCATTTGACCCAGCTTTTCATAAATTCCATGAGCCGCTACATTCCCGGCAATGTATTCCCCTTAGATTACATTAACATCAGTGCTGGTTTTTATGCAAGGGAAGAATCCAAACTGGTACAACATCGCTACCAGTTTGGGGTTCAGGAGGCAAGGGAGAGCTTGGGTTGTTTCTGGTGGATGAATTCAGAAAAGATTTGATGTCTCCTCTGGACCACAGAAGAACTTTAGCCTATTAGAAAATTTAAATAATTTGCCCAAAATCTCCTGGCTGGAAAATGGCAGAACAAGAAGGAAAACCTATGTTTGCCTACAAAAACCATCTCCTTTCAACCATGCCAGAATTGTTACAGTTTTTATTTTTTAATAAACATATCTGGCTTTTTGAGCATTTATGTTTACAGTGCTTGAGATGGGTAATGCCATTTCATTCACAGAACCACCATACAAATTAAGAGTAGATTCTAATGCCACAGTATGTAAAAGACAATACTACAAGAAAAGTGAAAATTACTTGTCCCAAGTCTCCACAGCTGGTGCACATGCAGCTAATTCTCTCACCTTAGCTACTACTATGGTTTGAATGTCTCCTTCAAATTCCATGTGGTGGAACCTTCACCCCCAAATTCATATGTTGATTGGAGGTGGAGTTTTTGGGAAGTAATTAGGATTAGATAAGGTCATTGTGGTGGGGCCAGCTGGCGGGACAGGCACAGCTTTATAAGAAGAGAAGGGAGACTTGAGTTGTCATCCATGCTCTTGCCCTCTTACCATGAGAGGGCAACAGAGGTAAATACATGAGCAGCTGCTCGAGGTTGCCTTTGGCAGTTATGTCTGCTGGAAACATTGCAAGACCTGAGTAATGAGATAATAAAGTTGAAAACACTTGGGAAGTAAAAGTGGTATGTAAATATAAGATACCACCGTCTTCACATGTGATATGCCTGGGAGGAACTCTTCTTATTTTAATTCATTCATCTCTTTATATCTTGCCTTTATTTTTAAGAGATTTAAGATGCCTTACGCAAATATACAATACAGTATATGTATAAATGCAAGCCTGCCTAAGCAAAACACGAGATGATAAAGCCATAAAGGAATAGATTGACAGATTTTATTACATGCAAATCTAAAACTGTTGTATGACAAATGATACTATAAAATAAAGTAAAAGACAAGAAAATAACTGGGAGGGATATCTGCACCCTTTATAACCTTCATAACAAAGGGTTAACATCTATAATGTATACAGTGCTTTCACAAATCAATTTTCAAAACGATCAACAACCCAATAGAAAAATGGATGAAGAACACGGACAAGCAATTCACAGAAGAAATACAAATATCCAATAAATACACGAAATATGAAAAAATATGCACACTAGCTTCCCTGGTAACTGAAATATGCAAATTAAAATAGGTGCAATTTCCTGCCTATCACACTGGCGGAAATGTAAACTATTGAAAGTATCTGTTATAGGCCAAAGGGTGGGAAAATAGACATTTCTATTTGTTGGTGAGATTGCTAATTGACACAGCCTTTATGGAGGGCAAGCTGGGTGGCAATATAAACATTGAAAATAAACATGCCCTATGACCAAGCCATTCCATTGTAGGAATCCTGTCTTCTACTAAAGGCAATTCTGGTGAAGGTTGCAACAGAAAACAGGAAAACCGGAGAGAAAGCTTCCATCTTCTTAGAGAATACCTAAATAATCGTGTACATAATATCGGTAGAAATATGAATGGTAAAGGCCATTCTGATGAGATTTCAGACGGAAAAAAAGGACATGTTATTAGAAACTGGAGGAAAGGTAATCCTTGCTGTAAAATTGCAAAGAGCTTTGATGAATATTGTTCATGTTCTAGTGTTTTGTGTGGAAGGTAGAACTTGTGAAGGATGAAATTGGATATTTAGCTTAGGAGATTTCTAAGCAATGTGTTGAAGGAACAGTTTGATTCCTCTTGACCGCTAATAATAACATGTAAGAAAGGGAAATGAATTGAAGACGGAATTGTTCAGGAAAAAAGGGAACCAGAACATAAAGATCTGGAAAATTCTCAGCTGGTCCAAATTATAAAAAATGTAAAAGCATGTTTGGAAAACCACACTAAGTGTGTGGCAGACTCATTGCTTGATAAGGAAATCAGTGTGGATGTGAACCACAAGCTAATCAGCTGACCTAGCAGGAGAACTGCTGGTTTAAACTGAAGAAAACAGAAAGAAGGAAGGTTGTCTGACTTCTTGGATTTTACCTAGAACTACTCAGCTATGAATGTGTGCCATTCTTCAAGACAAGGGAAGAATGACCCAAAAAAGTGATTCAGAGATCAGGGCTGCCTCCTAAGTTTCACATGAGGGCAGGGGAGCATCACCTCAGTTTCAACAGGCCAGATGCCCCCCTTGAACAGCCTTGGGGTTGGAGCTGCCCAAGGCCATGGAGCTGCAACACCTGCCTTGCAGAACTGTGGGAGCAGGACTGCCACCCAAACTGGGTCTGGAAAGCAGAGCATCAAACAAAAGAAGATATATTCCTGTAACAAAAGAGGACAATTCTTGAGCCTTAAGATCTCATGGAGTTTGCCTTGTAGTCTAGTCTTGCGTGGGAACTGTTGCCCCTTCTTTCTTTTCTCCCCCTTGGAATGGGAATGCCTACCCCATTCCTGTCCTACTATTGTATTTTGGAAGTACATAACTTGTTTTCACATGTTCACAGCTGCAAAGAAATTCTGTCTCACACCAGATTAAGATGATATTTAAATGAGACTTTGGACTTTAGAGTTCATTCTGGAGCGAGTTAAGAATTTTGAGGCTGTTGGGATGGAATAAGTGTGTTGCACATGTAAGAAGGACATACATTTGGGAGGAATGACAGGGTCAGAATGCTATGGAGTAGATGTTTGTGTTCCTCCAAAATTCCTATGTTGAAGACCTATCCTCATTGTGATGGTATTAGGGGATGAGGCATTTGGGAGGTGATTAGCTTAGGAGGGTGGAGTCCTTATGAATGGAATTAATGTCCTTGTAAGAAGAGATAAAAAAGAGATGATCTTTCTCTCTCTCCCCTTGCCATGTGAGGAAGCAGCAAGAAGGCAACAACTTACAAGTCAAGAAGAGATCCCCCACCAGACACTGAATCTGCCAGCACCTTGAGTCGAACTTCCAACCTCCAGAACTGTGAGAAGTAAATGTCTGTTGTTTAAGCCACTCCATCTATGGTATTTTGTTATAGCAGCCTTAGCCAACCATGTCAAGTGACAAATAAAATGGCCAAAAGTCCCGCCCCTGGGGTAAAAGACACAGAAATCCTGGGAACCTGGGGCAGTGGGGAGAAGGAGCCAAAAGGCCTTGGTAGGTGGTTGGTTTGCTAATCTGGGGACAAATCAGGCAGCCGCTAACAAAGAACGCTCTGGGACTATGGTGGAAGGGGTTGCTGGTCCGGAGAGACTCCTGGGAGAATTATTTCAGAGTACCCCCAGCTAATAAGGCACCAGCTGCAGGCACTCAGGGTTCCGTGGATTCTGTATAGGGGGTGGAGGATGCCAATAAAACAGATAGCTGAATGCTCATTGCACTTGGTTGTGATGGGCTTAGATTTGGGGCAAGACACAGACTTGGAGGGCTCTTTATCCAGCTGAAGCCTCTTTAATGGATGCCCATGAGGCAAGCCCTGGATCTGCAGCTGTCGATGGATTCAACCCAGTCACCCACCTTGGCTTTATGGGTTTTCAATGTAAACTTCGTGCAAAGTTTCCCCACTGTGACTCGTCAAACATGATCTGTCTGCTTTCTCCCTTCCTCTACTCACAATATTTATACTCATTTCTTTTATTGAAATCTATCTGCTCCCATTCTATTAAAAAGGTTTGACTGGCAGCTCCTATTCTACTGAAGCCTACAACCTATCTATTCTCCAGACAATGAGGTACAAGCTTTCTATCTCCCATTGTGCTGGCACGGCCTTCTGTGCTTCTGCCTTCAATCTTAAAAGGCATGTCAGAGATGCCTCCATCTAACTAGGTCTGAAACATGGACATTCTGAACTACCAGTTCTGCATTTAACCAATTCTGACTAAACAAAGAAGAAGACCAGGATCTTTCCTCTCCCCAGTACATACCCTACTGGTAGGCCCTGCTCTTCAAAGTATTATAACCACTGCAAAAGGGAGGAGGAAGCTGGTTTCCACACAGCTGCAGTGCTGTGAGCCATGTGTCTGTGCCCCCCAGGTGCACTCATGCCTGGCATGCCAATACATGCCCCAGTGATTCCCACACAGTCCTGTGGCAGTCCTTTCCACCCACCGTGGCGCGGGCTTCAAGACAACCTGATTTTAAGCATGAGGAAACGGAGGCTCAGGGAAATGAGGTGCCATGTGAAGAACCTTGAACCTTGAAAGCTTGTTTGGAAGTTCTGGCAGGGAGGTGGAGCCACCTCTACTCTCTTGGCCAAAGCACGGTTCTTATCTCCATGAAAAGCCCACCTTTTCTACAAATAAGGAAGAGGACACTGGGTTAGTACACCCGGCCACCCCAAATGAAATGAGTGACCTGTGTCACCTTCATATCAGGCTAACAGACGTATGCATGACCGCGCAGCTAAAATGAGAACCAGTGACAGTGCCCAGATCCTTCGACTCCTAAGCATACTCTCTTTCCATGACCCCGTTTCACATCTGAGCTGCCAACGGCTCCCTTTCCTAAAGAAAGTAGGTCCACAAGTGGTGCTCAGAGAAAACGAGGCAAGACGCCTAGAAGCCACTCTCTAAACCAGGCTGAGGCTCATGACTTAATGGGTTCAGGGCACATTTGAACAGAAGGTCCCGTGGTATTCTACTGCCAACACCAGAAAATTCAGCTGTGTTTTAGGCCATGCCCCGGAGACGAAGGCTTTCCCATCTGGTGACCCTTTTTTGATGTAGCTCTTTAGCCAAAACAAGCCAGGTTGGCCAGATTGTGAATAAAATCATTTTTTGAAATATTTTATAGCCTAGTTGTGCAAACCACAGACAAGTCAAACCTGAGGACACAAGTTGGTACCAGAATTTCAGCTTAACACTGAGTGCCATATTAATAATTTTTTTTGTGGACTTTTTAATTCATTTTTTGGTTTCTCTTGCTTCTAATTACATCATCCACATTTTGAAGCACCTCTGTCCAAAGCAAAGCTTTAGAACTTTCTTAAAAACAAATAGAACAAGCAAGCAAAAAATAAACATTCCCATGGTAATTCAGAGACAGCATGATGCTGTGGAAAGACTGTTACAAAAATAGTTACACTGTCTGGAAGCCTTACTTTTGCTACTAATTAGCTGTGTGACTTTGAGAAATTCACTTAATTTCTCTGAACTTATGTTCTCTTATTTTTATTTTATTTTATTTTTAAAAGGCTGTGTGAATTTTTAGATTTAACATTGATTCATCCATGGGCTCCTGTGGTAACTAAAGAAAGACTGCCTGTTTCAGCCAGGTTTTCGCTTCGAGTCTGGGGCCAGGCTGAGTTCTCTGCTAATCAGAAAGTCACGAAATAACTTAAATGCTAGTCCTCCTCCTCCCTCGTTTCCCATTCACAAAAGTTTCCATGTTTTTCCTAAGGTACATCTCTCCTGCTCCCGCCACCCAGGCAAATGCCTTCATCAGCTGATTCTACACAAAACTGTCCTAGTTGCAGGTGGATCACCTGAGGTCAGGGTTTCGAGACCAGCCTGACCAACATGGTGAAACCCCATCTCTACCAAAAACACAAAAATTAGCCGGGCATCCTGTAATCTCAGCTACTCAGGAGGCTGATGCAGGAGAATTGCTTGATCTGGGAGGCAGAGGTTGCAGTGAGCCGAGGTTGCAGTGAGCCTAGCTCACCCACTGCACTCCAGCCTGGGCAACAGAGAGAGACTCCATCTCAAAAAACAAACAAACAAACAAACAAACAAAAACCCCAAAACTGTCCTAGTTGATTTACTGGTGATCAACTAAAAAACTACTTTTTTTCTGAGATGGAGTCTCGCTCTGTTGCCCAGGCTGAAGTGCAGGGGCATGATCTTGGTTCACTGAAACCTCTGCCTCCCGGGTTCAAATGATTCTCCTGCCTCAGCCTCCTGAGTAGCTGGGATTACAGGCATGCACCACCACGCCTGGGTAATTTTTGTATTTTCAGTAGAGATGGGGTTTCACCATGTTGGTCAGGCTGGTCTCGAACTCCTGACCTCGTGATCCACCCTCCTTGGCCTCCCAAAGTGCTGGGATTACAGGCATGAGCCACCGAGCCAGGCCTAAAAAACTATTTTACAGCTGACCCTACAGCGCCACCACTCTGCAATGTGCAGTTTCTACATTTCTTTTTTTCATCTGAGCTTCTCTAGAGGTTCCTCACCCTGCCTCAGGGTCTTCTTTTTTTTCCTTTTAAATGTATACATTCGAATTTAAGACTCTTACCAATATTAATCACATCAAAACTTACATTCATATTTAAAATGGCAACTATTTTAAAAGCACAATTATATTAGAAAATCATATATTTGTGAGGAGGCAGATTCTAGATACATCATTCTGACCTCTCATCAGCCTGCTCCCACAGCCCTATCTAGCAGCAACTCACAGAGAAACTAAGGCAGGGGAGGTGGTCAATGCTTACTTTAAAATCACAAAGAGATGAGTAATGTTTCTAGCAGTTAAATCAGGGGCAGGACACAAATAGGAAACTTATGGAATTAAGCACAGAAGATGCTTCCAAACAGAACTATTGGGTGTTTACTGAATTGGACTATTTTGACTGAATTGAACTGAACATTCAGTTTGACTGTCACACACATGAAGGATGTCTGTCACTATCTTACAGATGAACACTCATTCACTACAATAATGTGCTTATGAATTTTTGACAAAGTCATAAGCATCATTCTCTCTTCCATGTGGTGTCCCTGCTTACTTGTGTGGAACGGAAATAGCGGGCCACACAAGAGCCTCATTTTAGATCAATGGTTCCTTGACACTGTAGCCCTAGGTCCAGAGTTGTCCGCTTTCTTTTTTGTGGCCAACAATCTCTGAAAGACGGCTGAAGTTAAATGAGTCCAAACTCTCAAGAAATACACAGAGAGAACCCTAGGTGAGAAAATCACAATGGCAAAGCACAACACTATGGTAATTGACCTGGGACTTCCCTAGTTTTGAGAGAGTGCAAAAAGCAAAGACACTACTTAGGGTGGCACATTCTATTTAAAATATGTCAGCAGTCCAAGAACTGCCCAAGTATTTGGCAACACTGAGCGACCTCCTAGAAGACTACAGGAAAAATCATCCATTTAAGCCAATGTCCAATATATTTAATGCGTGTTCACTCTGAACTTGAGGAAAATGCACAATAACAGAGTCTAATAACCAACTGATGGATAGACAGAAGCAGAAGATGATCACCAACTGAGATTAGGACAGAGTTTAGAAAATGTGTCCCTCGGTCCTATGTCCTTTCTGCCAGACCAACTCATTTCCAGCTGAGCGTTTCCAACTCCCAGTTCATTAAGCTGAAAGTTCCATCCTGGGTTCTAATTAGAGATGCCGCATGGCTTGTCCTCTCCTGGAGGATGGAGTCTTGCTGTCCCCAGCCAAGATCTCTGCCCGAGAAGGGCTGTGTTAGAAATGCCCCAGCAGCTGTCCATGTGTTCTCGCTGTCACGAAGCACAAATGTGTCTGGTGGGGAAGGCTCTGCAGCTAAACCCACAGTAAATGCCAGTTCCATTAGGATGGCAGGTGAGCCATCTATTAGGAAATCGAAGGCCCCTCCCTCATTATAGGAAAACAAATGAGCTGTGTCTCACGGGGAGCAGGAAGACAGAGGAGAAATTCTTTTATAAAGAGAGGCAATGGGCTTTGAAATCAGATGGATGTAGTTTGGAATCCTGGCCCTGCCACACATAAATTGGATGACCGCAAGCAACTGCTTTAAACTTTTTGAAGTTTCTCATCTGTAAGAAGGGCAAAAATAATTCCTATCTCATGAGAATCTGGGGATTGAAAGAGATCAAGTGTGAAGAAGAGTTATCCCAGCAAGTGATGTGTACTGAGGGTTTGGTGACATTGGTTCGGCTCCCTTGGCATGCTGGCTTCTTCAGGAGTTCCCAGGCCACACTGCGGGGCAGAGTGAGGATCAGACCTGCATTTCCCTCTGTCCCTCCCCGCTCCAGCTTCCTGGGATGGACGCATGCTGCTAGCTCTTACCTGCACCTGCTCAAGTTCTCACCCTCTGGTGGCACCATGTAACTCAGGCTGTTTCCAACCCTCTCAAAGTCCTTTTCTCTCCAACTCATCACTTCCTTTCTACACCCAGAAGTGCTTTAGGATAGTGTCAAAGCTTGGAGATACTTAGACCTTCCACAAGTTCTCCTTTTATTATTTCCTTCTTGCAAGGTGAGAAAGGACAACATCTCAGAATGAAAGATTCTCCTCCATGCCCTCTCTCAGCAGAGGCCCTAATTCATTTTTCATGGCCCCTTGCAGTGACAAAAGCCGCTGCTTTCTCTCTTGTAAGCGTGCTTCATGCAATAAGTCAAAACTGATGTGCATTTTCCCCCTGGGTGCCAGAGCACGCTTTGATTTAATTTGCCCTGTTGTTTGGCACAGAGCCTTTGCCAGCGAGTTTCTTTGCAGACCTGGGGAGGCAGGGCCCTGACAGAGATGGGGCGCGGTGACAGATGGGGTTCAGTGGGTAGTGTTTAAATAATTTGCTGCAATGATAAAGGAAATATTGGAGAGTGACAGATGCTCCTGCAGAAATGCAGCCAGACAAACACATACATCCTGTCTGTGGGAGCTAGGGGCCCTGACGATAGCACGGGTCCGTGGGTGGCAGGCCCACTCTCCTGCGACTGGAATCGCTGGGGCCACATGTGAGAGTGGGGCTAATCGGCCCACGTCTGCCTCTCCTGAAGTCACTGGGAAACATCGGTAGGGGCTTTCTACAGATGCACTGCTGGTCCACACAGGCCCGGGAGGAAAAAAAAAAAAATCAACCAACACAGTGAGAGCCAGCTTGCATCCAGCAAGCACCTCTCTTTAGGAATGTCGTGGTGAAAAAAGGGCCTGGTGAGCCATAAATGAGAAGAGCAAAGAGAACGAGAAAAAGCTGGCAAAATTATGGAACTCAAAGGTGGAAGGTGGCTGACTGGTTCAGTGAGAGAGGAAAGTGTACCTGTTGCAGAGGCCGAACAGTGCAAGTGATTAGCTTGGCCCTGGGCCTGGGCCATGATGGCATTCTAAATCCCGGTCGACTTTCCTGGCATGCTGCCCCAGTGATGGCTACTGGAGGGGTGAAGGAAGCAGTGGGTGATGAGCACTGCTCATTCCAGATGCTGTGGTCATGATTATGGTCGGGTCAGCAGTGCTGTCTTCCTCAATGAAGGGCTGCACATGAGGGGACCACACTGGGATTTGGAAAATAACATGAAAAGGATGTTGACAAGCAAGACCATCATGGCATTAGAACCATTGTGTGTGGTGTGTGCAAGACAGAACTGAATGAGGAGATGGTTCCTGGGAGCCCACCCTCTGCATGGCCTAGACAGAATATTCCGCATTTGTCTTCTAGGAAGGAGTATGCACAGATGTGGTGCAGGGAGAGAGAAGAGAAGGTGGGAGGTGCTCGACAGGTGGGAGGATGTTCACTGGGTATGTCTATCTTTTTTTTTTTTTTAATTTACTCTTTGGTTCTGATGTTTTGCAGCAGATTTGGGAGTGAGATGCATTTGTGAGAGGAGTGAGGTGAAGATGTGCAACTGAGACCAGCTTCCTGGGTGTAGAGGTGAGCTTGGAAGGAAAGCAACAAGACGGCAGTGGAGCAGGGAAGGGGGAGGCCACCTGGAATGGAAGTGGGCACCAAGGGGAAGGCAGAGCGAATAGGACTGAACCACATTCCAGCCAAGAGTCCGCAGCAGAAAGGTGAAGGTGACTCAGGAGGTTCGGCAGATGAGGGCAGCCGCACTAGGACTGAGTCTATTTGCTGGCTTACCTGTTGCGAATTTAACAGCTGTGGATCTCACCACCCACTCTGCACCCCCTTCTCTGACTGGGCAGTGAGCTTCATTCTGAAAGGTGAATTGAGATTTGCCTCTTGGCATTTTCTGGATTTTGTTTTACAGCTAATCAAACAGGCATTAACCACCTGGGAGCCCAGAAGCAGAGTTCCCTCGAGCAGCCGAGTGACACCTTGACCTTTCTGAGGGTACAGATGGAACACCGTCAGAGCCACTTCTGCAGGAATCATTTAAAGGGCTTAATCAGAGCTGTTTTTAGCAGTCTGTGACTCAAGAGTCTCATGTTGTCAGGAGAGAAAGAAGTTTGAATTACAGTGAAGGAAGGCTAAAGAGAAGAGATTGATAAAGAGCTAAGAGAAAGGAGTAAAAAGAGATCAGACTCAAACCAAAGAGACCCCCCCCCAAAAAAAAATGGCAGGCTCAAATTTATCTTGGCAAACATGCTGCTTGTGTATCTCCACTGACAGCTTCCATCACTTCCACATCTTTTTCTGCTTATCCAACAGGCATCAGAAACCTCAACTCAGCATGTGGTTCTAGAAGTAAGGTTGCAGGCTGTGGGCTAGGGCTGTGCTTCTCAAATACGGAAGATTTTGCTTCCCAGGGGAAATCTGGAAATGTCTGGGGACATTTTTGGTTATCACAATTGGGATGTGCACGTTACTGGTATCTAGTGGGTACAGATAAGGGGTGTTGCCCGATATCCCATCATAGGCAAACAGCCCCCACAAGAAGAAATTAGCCAGCCCAAGTATCAATGGCACCAAGAAGGAGAACCCCAGGCTGGAGAATCCCAGCAGGGACAACAGGATTCTGGTCTCACTGGAAGCTATCCAAACCCATTGAGAAGAGGAGACACTGGTTTCCTTTAATCCAGCAGCCATCACCATCACCAGAGAATTGTGGTGCTGTCTTCCAGTAATACAGAAACCAAGACTCTTATAGAAATGGGAGAGGGAGAGGGGATCACGCTGGAGAAGAAAAAATATATAAAGAGGTCAAAGAAAATGAAAGGAAATGAGGGAAGAGTGGCCAAAGGAAGGACGGTGGTAGAAGTGATTTGAGAACAGCGCCCCGGGGGAGCACAGAGAGACACTGTTAGGAGGGTGAGCAGCTACGGAGAGGGTGAAAACTAAGTGCCTTCACAGTGGATGAGACACAGAGGTGTGGGGAGGAGGAGACCGGCCTTCTATGAACATGGGAAAAGGTGAGGGGGAAACAACGCAACAGTTCTAGATAAAGACAAAAGGAAGAGAGGAATCATAGATATCATAGAAGAAGCAACCAGGAGACAAGTGGGCAAGAAGGAGATTGAAGAATGCTGGGTCTGAAGATGGGTTGTGGGGAGACACTCCCCAGGGAGGGGCAGGCAGGAGATCAGGTCTGTCTCTAGCCGGGTGCTCAGTAGAACACGCAGGCCCTGTTAGTGCATCTAACGGCTAAGCACCTGGCTGCTGGCTTTACTTGGCAGCTCAAATCTAGAAGAATTGGTGGACAGGAGGCCAGGAGTCTGGACAGCAAAGAACACCAGGTGAGAAGAGGCTTTGGCAGAGTCCGGAGAGCTGCCTTCCAGCCCCTGCTTGGCTTGAGTTCCCAGCTAAACCTGCAGATACTGTCTCATTTCTCCAGATTCCATATCCGGGGAGAACTCAGGAGCATGCAGTATGATGGCAAGCTGAGCTCCTATCTCCTCTGCACGAGGTCCTCAGTATATGCAGACGGAAAGGACAACCTCTGATCCTGATGCCTCCTCATAGAGGGGACGAGCTGAGGGCAGGCCTGAGGAGGTCTTTATCATCTTCACACTGCAAACTGAGCATTTTGGCAAGTCAGCCTGACAAAATGTCTCTGAGAGGAAGGGGAAAAATCACTATGGGTAAAAATGACTCTGGACTGGAAGTCAGGGTAGCTGGTAGTGATCATGTTGACTCTGAAACCAGCTGGCCACGTGAGCCTCAGCAAGTCATTTCACTTTCTACAGATCTCAGTTTCTTTATTTGTGAGGGGAAACATAAAAAATAGGGCTAGATAATTTTCAGATTTTTTTTTCCCTAGAGCTAGCATTCAATCAATAAGTGGTCCTTGTATATAACTAGACAGGCTGCTAAATTTATTTGCTTTTTAAATCATTCTGCTCTGTTTTTTGAAATCTGCCCCATTTTCATAATGGGTATCGTGTGATGGAAACAAACATTATGTTAGAGTTAGCCAGACCTTGGATCAAATCCTGGCTTAGCCACTTACCTTGGGCACATTATTTCATAAGCTCAACTTTCCATTTTCTCATAGAGGAGATGGGGTAATGCTATCTCTCCTGTGGGATCATAGTGAGGATTAGAAGTCATGCACAGAAAAAGCACCTAGGAGACTAACAGGCCCTCAATAAATGGAGGGGTCATTACCATCAGTTGGTAAGATAGAAGATTACCAGATCCTAAGCTCCAGGACATGGGATGTGTTCCATAAAGGACATTTTGCTCACAGTTACCATTCTAGAAACATTGTTGTCAGACAGAGAATCCCTGAATAGCAGAGGTAAAACAGAACCTACTATGGCTTTAGAATCAACATTTTCTTCTAAGTATCCTGCAAGAGGGTACTGTAATTAGTATTCTGCAAAGAGGACGTCTTTGTCACACAAGTCTGGGGAAACTGGGTTCGTTAGATTAAGTGCAGGATTTTTAGAATGTTTAAGTTCTTATATATCCTATGGATCTCCAAATGGGAAATGGAGCACACACAGTTGCTTAAACTTATTTAACCAAGGTACATTTTTCCTCCCTACGTAAATACCCATTAACCTTTCAGAGACAATCAATGTCACTCTGAACAATGGTTTCAGAAATCATGGTGCACATGGACGGCTGTTCTGATTACCCAGCCATGTATCAGGACCAAAAGACCCAGGTATTCGTGCATCCGAGCCTGTGTTTCCCATCTATAATTACCAAGAAGTATCTCAAAGCTACAAGTTGTCCTTCTCTCTCTTTTATTAACCAACTTCTTACCCATCTACTCATCTACACCTCTGGCCTCAGGTGCCTCTGTGCAACCCTGTCTTCCAGGTTTCCCCATGGAAAACTATTGTTCCAGGCTTTCTTTTCCTGCTGCCAGATGCCCCACAGAATCGCTCCTCTCCCATTTCCACTCTTTTTGGGGAACTCTCTGCTCTCAAGAGAATGGGTGGCTGAACAGTATGGGATATTCCTGCAGCCAGCCCTGACTTCAGCTCACCGTTTAGTCGGTGGGCTATATCAAGCTCATCAAATTAACGATTTGTTACATGATGCCTGTCAGAAACAAATGAGAAGTGAGGATGGTGGCATTGATAAGGAGGTGAGCTGAAAGGTTGATTGTAGGTAGATATGCAAATTCTCATAAGATGGGAAAGAAATGTTAAGATAAAGATGAGGAAAAGAAGGCCCGCCAAGTAGAACTGATGCTAAGTGGCCAGCCCTGGCTAAGAAGGGAGGGAAAATGAGAGGTAGGAGGGAGGCTGAGGGGCCTGTGGCAGGGAGTACTCCAAGGACAAACCTGCTTTCAAGACATTCCAAACAGAAGGTCACGGCCTTGCCTCCCAGTCATCACTCTCTGCCCGGGTGGAAAGACAGGGTGAGGCAAGCCTCAGGCTTGGAGCACCTGTGCTTTACTGCTGCTCTGCTTTCACTTTTAGCCTGAAGATTTTCTTCTCATGGGTGGACGCCTGCGCCTCTTCCTGACCCCACGTTTGCCCTTTGGCCCTCCCCTCTTTGACAAGCAAGAAAATTCCAAGTCCCACACATAAGTAGTAGGCTTGAAATTCCAAATGACACATTCATACACGCCACTGAGTCCAGGAAAATACACATCGAGGATCATTTTGAGTTTTGGAATAACCCTGTGGGGTAGGCATAGGCACTGCAGGCTGTTGGTCCCGCCATTTCGCATCCAAGGATACAGAGACACAGAAAGATATAAACTTTGATCTTTGTACAAACTGAAACAGCTGGTGAGCCATGGAGTGGCTTCCACATGCCTTGCCTTTTCCTCACAGGTATGCTCGTCATTACATAAGGAAGTTTCAGACTGCGGACAGAGAGCAGATGTGGGATGTGGTTTAAACAGGTACTGCAGATTAGGCTATTCAGGCTACCCTCCCTTTGAAAACTACTAAAGGAATTGGATGAGACAGTTTACATCTTTCTTAAAAGCATCAAAAGCTTCCTTCCTGGTACAGAATTACCAGACCCTAAATTAAAGGAAAAACATGAACCAAAAGACAGCTGGTTCCTGACCTGGGGGCATTTGCTGAGTCAGGCAAATTGAAGCCTTTGTTTGACAACCTGAAAGGACAGGGGAACAGGAATCAAAGCCCAACACCTTTTTGAAGTGATGGAGTCTAATAGGAAAACCACTGTACAATAAGTGGAGACTGCAAAAAGCTGCATCCCCAAGGTGGGAGTGAACCAAAAGACAAACATCCTCTTCAAGAAATTGTGTTATGGTTTGAATTACCTGGGCTAGCTAGGAAAGACACCCTTAATTTAGTTTACATAGACCTCGGTCATCTTGCAGAAGTAAATACAAATCATTCTTTAAGGAAGGTGCTTTCATTTTAGGGCTCAAAATTTTTCAGCCTTTTGTAAAAAAAATACAATGATCCTCACAGAGCCAAAAAATACAATGATCCTCACAGAGCCAAAAGTAACCAGGCACACAAGAAAACATGACACTAAGAGTGAGAACAGCATAAAGTAGACAACAGAAACAGATTCACAAACATATCAGATAATGGAATCATGAAACATTGACTGTAAAACAACTATCTTTATATAAAGAAATGCATGACAAACTTGACTAATAATATTGGAAAATAAACCTATCAAAGGTAACTAGCATATTTGAGAAAAAAGTAAAAATAGGACTTCTAGAAAAGAAAAATTAAAAATACCAGTGTAAAGGTCTAAAAGAATATGAGACACAGCTAAATAATCAATTAACTGCGAGTTAAGTAAGGAAAGAAATGAAGAATACCAAAGAAGTCATACGGACATTGACAGAGGGAGGGGTCTTGTCTACAGTTAGTGAGGAGTCCCAAAAGGAGAGAAGAAAGGGAAAAGGGGACAAGAGGCAATATTTGAAGAGACAATGGCTGAGAATTTTCCAGAATTAATAAAAAAATTAGTGGAATCCATAGATTCCAGAATACTAACAAATCCAAAGAAAAGTTAAAGACAGAAATCTATAGCTAACACAGCATTGTGAACTTACAAAAAGCCAAATCCAAAGAAAAAATCTTAAAAGCAACAGGGGTTGTTGGAGGTTGGCGAGAAAGGCAGATAACTTTCATGGAAACAAAAATAAGATTGACAGCTGACTTCTCAACAGCAGAACTGAGAGTCAAATGTTCCTTAGGAAACTGAAAGGAAATTACTTCCAACTTAACATTTTGTATCAGAATAAGTACCGTTCAGGAATCAGGATAAAATAAGACATTTTCACTAAACAAAAACTGAGAAAACATGCCACCAGCAGCAGAGCTATTGCAGAGGAAATCCTAAAGAGGATTAAGGCAGAAGGAAAATAATCCCAGATGAAAGGTCTGAGATGCAGGAAGAAATAAAGACAAAGAAGGTGATAAACTGGTGATAAGTGAAAATCATTTAAAACAATATCTTAAAATAGATTGTTAATTAAGCTATATACCAGCAATGGCAATGAAGTTGGACCAAGATAGAGAAAATTAAAATTCTTTGGACATCCTTGGATTGTCGGGGGGGAAGGTAAAGACGTTGATTAAAATGGTCCTTTCATGAGTTGAAGAGAAAACCAAGAGAAAGTGCCTGGCCGGGGACCATGACCTTTACCACATCAGGGTGAGAGACCACATTCAGGAGAAAAGCCTGGATCCTGATTTCTCAGCCTTTCTTACCTTAATAGTTGTACATGGTTTTAAGCATCATTTCCAATGTTTAAAGGAAAGGAGGATTCCAAGGAGAGGGAGGGACTGAAGCAACGACACCTAGGATTTGAAACCCAACAACCTGATACAAGACACCAGTTCTCCGGGAATTCCTCCTGCCGCCAGTCCTTTTGGGCATCACAGCCAAGGAAACAACCCACATAGCCAGCATTAAAACATTGTCCGCTTCTTGCAGGTGGGTGACTGCCTCAGCAGATCAGCTGGGGACAGGCGATCCCTGTCTTCCCCAGGGAGTTCCTTCTCCAGTTGGCGGGAGGGCTGCTTAATTCAAGAAGGAAGTGATCACCATGTCCATGAGGGCTGGAACACACCTTACCCTGACACACACACACACACACGCCCTCTCATCACACACACACACGATTTATTTTCTAGCCTTCAGCCTTATCCTGTCCCTGGTATTTTACTGCAATGGAGTATTATTCTTCATGAAGCTCATTTAGAATATGATTGCTTTGCTGATGCCAGTTCAGAGGGGGCTCCGGAGAGAGAAAAGACAAGGCCAAAATCACTTTCAGAGGTACAGGTGCATTCACGGAACTGAACTGTCACAGAGATAGTAAGTGTGTGGAGCATGTTCCAGCCAGTGCCCCAAAGCAGCAGCTGAATGAGTGTCCATGGCAGGGAATGCTGCAGAGTTGGTACGGGAAACACCAGTGTCCGATGCCTTCCTTTCTGATCCCCAAAATAGATGACATTTCCCCTGGGAAAGCAGTCCCTGGCCACCACCCTTTCCTGTGCAGTGCCCATCCAACTGAGGAGAGATGCATCTGAATGGTGATTGGCAGCTCAGCTGAGCAAAAGCCTGCACAGCAACAGCTGAGTCTCCATGCTGAGTGGCTGATACACGTTCCCCTCTTGGCATTGATGAGCACACTGAATTTACTGCCTTCAGCTGAAATTGCTTTATTTGGACCTGATGTGTGGTGGACCACTGACAGCCACCAGCTTGATATGATGTCCATTTCTGAGGTAGGGGCACTTCCAGACCTTGGCTTCTGATGACTTCTTTCAGAAAGAACAAACAACACTTCTGATTTGCATGGCAGTATTGAAGAGAACTAGGTGCTAGGCAAGAGCAGGGACCACACTGGCCCTACCTTCCCTCTCTAAAAGCAGGAGGCAGCTTGCTCAGGCAGCCTCCTGGTGCTCAGATGAAAGGCCATTTTAAATAACAGTCATGTATTAAAGCAAGGGGAGAAGAAAGAGGAAAAAAAAAACTCAAGGGCTATAGCACTGCCACAGTTTTAAATTATAGTGTAGGAGGATAAAAATAAAAGAGAGAGAGGAAGACAGAGCAAGGGAAAAAAATTGCCATTGTTTTATGAAGCAGATGGGAAAGTTCAGGGGATCAGAAAAAGACTATTATTATCTCAACTCTACAGTGACAAGCCAGGAGAAGGATGAGCAGTTTTTTCCCCTGTCTCTCCCTGAGAATGGGACACTGGCGGAATGCATTCTGAATGCAGTTTAAGGGCAGGAGTTCTGAGCCACAAGGGGGTAGAATTAAAGATTCATCAGGCAAGAACATTTTGAGAGCACTTTCTCCCAATTTCTCCATTTTCTCCTATGTTTGGATGCTGTGGCCTGTGGCCATTTAATGGTGCTCTCTCTAGGGCCTGTGGAGAGAAGGGGAGGCTCTTGGAAAATCCAAGGATTTCAGAGCTGGAAATGACCTTTCTTAGGGGTTAACTAGTTCAGATTCAAAGTTAGAGACACACAGGAGGTAAAATGAGGTAGCAAGTGTCTACTAAATGTTCAAGTCCAATAGACGAAAGAAATCAGAGAGTAGAAGAGACAGGGGTAGAGAAAGAGAGACAGAGAGAAAAAAGGAAATCCAGAAGGAAAGGAAAGGAGGAAGGTACGAGAATGTGCAGAGGGTGGTCTCCTAGATCCAAATTTAAAGGGTTCTTATCCCCGAATCCGGGATCCCTCCACGGCCCACCTCCTGCTCGAATCCCTCCACGGCCCACCTCCTGCTCGGATCCCTCCACGGCCCACCTCCTGCTCGGATCCCTCCACGGCCCACCTCCTGCTCGAAGAGCCTGGCCACACTTCCTTTTGATGATGTTTTCCTTCTCAATCCTCAGCACAGCTTGAGTCTGAATCAAACAATTTTGCACTTATATATTTTTTTCATATTCATGTATTCACCCAATAAACACTTATTGGAGAGAAGAGACATCTATTAAAGAGAAGGGAAGCAAAAGTGTCTAAGTTTTCTATAGCGTGTATATATATACACACACACACACATACATATATTTCCTCACTGATTGATTGCTTATAACCTGCCTCTGATGAAGTTAGGGTCCCCATTTTTGAGATGTAAAAACAGAGGCCTAAGCCGGTTATGTGATTCATCAGGAGCCTCAAAGCAACTAAATGGCAACACTGGGCTTAAAACCCAAATTTGTATAATTCCAATGCCCAGGCCCTGAGTATGTGTTCAAGGATGGACGTTCCAGGGTCTGTGACAACCTCCCTGTCTCTTCTGTGAGCTGGACATACACAGAGATGGTAAACCACAGGGCGACCAGTGATGAGCCTGAGGTGTGTGCGTGTCAAGTTTATGGGGAGCCCAGAACGGGGGCTGCACTTTGGGGGTGAAAACTGGTGCCCAGAGAGGTTTCCCAAGGAGGCAGCCTGTCTGCTGCCTCTGGAAGGCCGTGAGGGTGGGCACAGGTTTGGGGAGGGGAGGAGGATGGAGTGGTTTTCTCAGCAGAGGGAACAGCATCTGCAAAGCTCAAATGTCTGGAGTCCACCCTGGGAAGATGCAGGACAGTGGCGAGCAAGGGCGGGGAATGAGTCTGGGGCTAGAGAGGGTGGCCGGGCTCTTGCCTGCTGTAGGCATCATGCTGGATGCTAAGCTTTGTTCCCAAGGCATCCGCTCACAATGAAGGTGAGTCGGTATGTGACTGGCGTGTGAAAGGACGGCCGACGTAGGAAACAGACGATGCCTTCCTGGGCTATAACTACATGTGTTTAGGTTGTCACTTGGTAAATTATTCTTCTTCTACCACTTTAATACCTCAGCCCAGCTCATTTTTCAGCTTCTTCCTCTCAACTCACTCCTCCCAGCAGGTGTGCGTTTCAGAAACACAAAATTATTTGAATATTATCCAAAGCAAAACAATTGGAAACCAGAGAGGGAGTCAACTATCAATAATTGGAGGAGGGGGAGAGTGCACATGGCTCCAGATCAGAATAAAGGGGTTTTGTTCTGCCTCCTCTGGGAGTTCAGCTCTGCGACCTCGGCAGAATCGCTTAATCTGTGGCTGTGCGGTGCTCCTCACCTATAAAGGAGGAAAATCACCATTGCTGTTTCATTGGGCTGTTGGGAGCTCTAACTGTAAATAGCCAAGAGATGTAGAACGAACTGTTTGACTTTCACTGTGCGATTGTGTCGATGGAGACACACACACACGTGCACAGGCAGTCACACCCTCCCGGGCCACCGGGCAGGCTTGGAAGAGTCCCGCCTGTGTGGGAGGTGTGCAAAGGCCCCTTTGCCTGAATCAGCACTTTAGCTCTGGGAAGGCAAAGTGGGTGTCTTCCTGGGATTCTCCTGCAGGGCACAGACAGTTCCACTCACCGTTGCTAAGGAGGCTGTGGGCCCAAGGCAAGGAGACTCCTCTTTCTCTGCTCAGTCTTCCTATTTGCTTCTCATGCTCCTTTAGCCTAGGGCAGCTCTCTCATCAATCCCCCATAGGACAGGGGCACGTGGCCCCTAGGGAGAAAAGATCCTGACACAGCAGCTGGGATGAGTAGAGAAGATCAGAATCCTGCAGGCTTTCTACCCGTACTGGCGTTGGCTCCCCTAGTCTCTCTGCACACTCTGGAAACAACCGAGGAGTTTCAACCCTGAAACTGGCACAATGCTGCAACTCCTTGGGAGGCCGAGACGGGCGGATCACGAGGTCAGGAGATCGAGACCATCCTGGCTAACACAGTGAAACCCCGTCTCTATTAAAAAAAACACAAAAACACTAGCCGGGCGCGGTGGCGGCGCCTGTAGTCACAGCTACAAGGGAGGCTGAGGCAGGAGAATGGTGTAAACCTGGGAGGTAGAGCTTGCAGTGAGCCGAGATCCGGCCACTGCACTCCAGCCTGGGCGACAGAGCGAGACTCCGTCTCAAAAAAAAAAAAAAAAAAAAAAAAAAGAAAGAAAGAGGAGAGGAAGGGTTTGGAGGGAGGAGGAGCCAGCTGGCATGGCTGAGCACAGGTAGTGGCATGAGAGGAGGGGAGACTAAGTCAGTGCTGGGAGAAAAATAACATCCACTGCAGGACAGCTGGCAGTGGGAAACATTTGTTCTTGGGACAGAGTCCCCATGACGCTCTGCCCCGCACCAGCGCTGCAGGCCATCGGACAGAAAGGTTCTTCTAATTGCTGTCACTCCCAGCCTTTCCCTGCACCTCCTCCACCGTGCTCTCTCCTCAGAGCTTTATTGATGTGTCTAAAAAGGCACTGTGCATAAAATGCTCCGCTTGCTCTTTCTAATATTATGCCTGACAGCCAGCCTCCCCGCTGCACGCTCCCCTCAGGCCTGCCCTCTCCTCTGCAATCCCCTCCCTCCTCACCTCTGCCCTGGCATTACCTGGCCCTCCACTTCTCTACTCTGCACTTGAACTTCCTGTGCCTTTTCACCTTCTGTCTGATTGCTTTTTATTGGCCCCGAGGTGCAGAGTCTCCATTATTTCTGACCTCTTCCCGGCCTGGACAGTAGGTTCCTTCTCTTCCACCAAAGCTCCAGGAGGCGGCCACAAGAAAACAGACTTGACACCATGCAGCTTCCCTGTCGAAGTTCCACCCATGCCCCAGCAAACCTCTGTCCTCTGCCAGGCCTGGGAGGGGCCGGGGAACCTCTCTGCCTAATCCAGCAGCCATTGCTTCAGTGCGCTTAATATTCACGACAGATAGAACATTTCACGGCGAATTGGACGCACCTTCAACTGGAAATGAAAATTTTATGACTGTTCTCACTCGGAGCCGCAGATTACACCAGCTGAGAAAACACGGGCGCAAACGTACAACCTGTGAACTGTAAAGTATATTAATAATGAAACCACAGCCTGGGAAATGAAGGCTTTATTCTGTTTATATTCTGCTCCATTAATAGAAGGCACTTCAGCTAGCTCCGCCCCATTAGCCAGCAATCTGTGCAGTGAGCCGGTGGGCTGGGGGAACTGGGGGCTCCCTCTCGACCCACCACACTGGCTGCAGAACACCCAGAGGTCACAGGCTTTCTCTCAGTGACAGGCACAGGGCTTGTGCACCTGCGTTGTGAATAGCTCCTGTGTACAGAGAAGCTAGTGTAGTTTTGATCAGAAGACATTTGTGTCCCTATTGGAACAGCAAGGTTGAAAAGAGAAGGTTCTCACCCGATCCAGAAACAAGAGGGTCAATGATAGCCTAGAGCCAGAGAAAGTGTAAGTTAGTGTACAGTAGTTCTTCAAGTGGGGTACTGAATCACCACCCAAGAATCACCTGGGGTACACATTTAAAATGAAGATTGGTAGACCCAATCCCAGAATTGATGAATCAGTCTGTTGTATTATTAAACTAAGTTTGAGAAGCGCTGTCCCAACTTTATCAAGCTCCAGATGCAATAAGCTCACCTTTCCTCGCAGCTGTCTTTAATATTCCAAGAGCAGTAAGAACCTATAGGCAGAGACAGTGGCTACATTCTTCCAGTCCGGGTTGCATTACCTGAGACCTGGTCCCAGGATGAACACGCATATGCGGCCACAGCCAGGGCTAGAGCCTGGGGATGGGTGACTGAGGGACTGGCCACCCCTGCCTTCTACATTGAGCACTGATCAGCGGCTGCCTTAGCGCCACTGGCTGCAGGTGTGGCAGGAAGCCCCGAGCTCAGCATGGCAGAGGGCCCGTCTCTCCCTGTCAGCCCCAGCCTGGAATGATTTACAGATCTGCAGTGTAATTAGTGACAACTGGAAAGAATTCAAGAACCTGATGAGCCCATCATGAGAGCCCGTGAGACGGGATGGCAGATGGCAGAGACAAAAATGAACCTGGGGACCCTTTAGTGAAGGAGGGTCTAAACCCTGGCAGCCCCCACTCCTGCCTCTGCTCTGGGCCTGTGAGCGCTCGGAGCCATGCTGCAGGGCTGGGGGTTCTGTGGGCCAATATGCCAGCTGCATAGCCCTCTTGCGGACTCCTGGGCAAGAGTCTCCCCTTCCATGACCCTCTGGGCTTCCTGGCTCCACCAGTGGCCCAGGATTGGTCCAAAAGTTGGGCAGATGGTCAGTCCTGGGAAGTGGTAAAAACACACTGTCATAAGGTGCTTGGGTACATCGGAAGGCCACCTCACTCCATTTTCAGCAAAGGAAACAAACACCACCTCTCATTTCCTGGCCCCCTTCTCCAGTCGTGGGCTAAGGATGAGGGAAACCCTCTACTTCCCTGTTCCCCTTCAATGTCCGCTGTGTCCCGGGGCTCTGAGCGTGTGGAAGGACACGTCTGCTGCGGAGGGATTCTGTACTCCCAGGCCAGCCCCGCACAGAATTATTCACAGCAAGAGTACGAACGGCTCCACTGGCATACGTGGCACTGTCGATGCCCCTACATACTTCTAGTAATGCCAAAGAGCCTATATATATTTGATAAATATTTTTTGACTGACACATTCAAAAATTTGTTGAGTCACATGGAGTCTGCACCCTTGCTATTTATGAACCTAAATCCTCTGAGACAAATCGAAGTTTACTGACTTCTTACCAAGCTCTCCCAGAAAGCCTCCTCTCCCAGACTTTGCTTCAAAACATGACCAAAGATTCGGGCAGCAATTTGTTAGTAAGAGCTGTTCATCTGCATATGAAGAGCCAGAAACACTGAGAAGGGACGCGGTATGTCCTCCCTAAATGAGAAGCTGTTAGACCTGGATGTTGAGTACTCACCTTTACATCTTAAGCTAAGAACTCTGCAGTGTCTTCTTAAAATTGAGGGGCAAAAATGGGTTTTTCTTGAAACTCAGTCCCTGTGTCT
The DNA here is from genome assembly GCF_003255815.1 of Theropithecus gelada. Classification (NCBI taxonomy): domain Eukaryota; kingdom Metazoa; phylum Chordata; class Mammalia; order Primates; family Cercopithecidae; genus Theropithecus; species Theropithecus gelada. The sequence goes on along the minus strand of NC_037682.1, from coordinate 123,370,319 downwards.
CAAGTCCTATTGCTGGGAAACATCCCTACGTGTTTTCAAATACAGCTGTGCTGCTCTCCTCCCTGCCACACCAGTGCAAAATGCCACGGTTTATGCAAAGCACATCATGGAAGCTAAAATGAGCCGGAGCTCGATTTCTGTAGCTGAAACAACCTGATGTTGACAGAATGGGGACGCATTTCCAAGCTCAAAATTTTATAATAATACCTCGAGGGAGTCATTGGCAAAGTTTGGCCAAAGTCTAATTAGTTTGCACAGCTCTTAGAGGCTGATAAAAGGTTTTAATTTGTGGAGCGATCTCATGAAGCTCAGACACTTTGTGGCTGCTCTTGCTTTACTTTCAAACAGGGTGGCTGCTCAGGCCATGTGAAAGCCACGCAAACCCAGCCCAGGCTGCGCAGGCCTGAGGGCACCTGAGGGAGGGGAAAGGGAAGTGGAATTTCTTTGCCCTTTTGATAACCAGGATAGAAGAAAAACCAGCGAGACGCTCAAATGACACCTCTTCTTTTCTTTGCTATTCTTTCTTTCTCCCACTTGCACCCTGTCCCCACGCACCACTTTTTTTTTTAACTAGTCAAGACCCCCCTTTTTCCCTCTAAATGTAACATTTTTTCTTCACAAATTGAGAAGCTTGGAGAATTTACTCAGCTTGATCCTCCATTTCCAGGGAAGCCAAAAGGAAATCCTCAGTCATTTTCTTGTATGTACTTTAATTGTTAAGATGGGGATCCTCTGGAGAGCAGATAAATAAAGATGATAATGCAAATCAAGACAACTTGACTTCCAGAGGGTTACCCAGGATGGGGAAGGCTCCACTAGTTGATCTGAGGCTAAGGACTGAGAGATCTACTCAAGGCTCTTGAATTCTTCCGATTAGCTGAGAGACAAACAAACATGAGGAAAATAACCAAAGAAGATGGTATCAAATGACCACAATCTATTGTGCCATTGCAAAGTACAATTGAGCAAAGGCTAGGATTCCATCTGATAGCATAATATGGGTTTTACTCACAGTAATTTTCCTCAGAGGCAGAGAAAACACAGCACACACATACTGCGACCATCACAACAAAGGCTAGTTTACATTTTCCTCCCAAATGCTGCTTCTTAACAGAGAATTCTAGTGTGTATGGGCAATTGGGCTTGATGAATGGACTAGAAATCAGGGAGCAGGACTGGAGGGTGCATCCAAGTGCACTTGTGGATATGAGGCTTGTATACAAACATGCAAAATAATTGTGTACTTTCATTATAGCTTTTAAGTAAGTTTTACATCTATATCACAGATATTTTTAGTATTAGGAGTAGGGAACAATTCATTATCAGCTTCATGTTACAGAGACACATGCAAGAGGTCATGGCAAGAGGTGAACATGCCTGGACAAAGCCAGTTACCAAAAGGGTGCTGTTTGTGTTTATGACTTAGAATTACTCTGATTGTATGTCCCTGCTCAACAGTGAAAATATCCCATTAGTTGATTTGGCTCATGTAACTAGGCATCACTGAATTGTATTGCTAGGAGGGCATGAGGACTAAATAATATTAAATTTAATTGTATAGCATTGTGTCCAACACATGGTAACTATTCAGTAAAAATGGTTAAATTGATCTCAGAGCACCAATCACATGATTATCAACCAAATAAAATAGCCGTTATGTGCCAAAAGGAAAAAACACTATATATAAATATGTTATATATGAAATACATATATTAAAGTTTACATAAAGCAAATTTCTTAATTTATCTAATACAGGTTGAGCATCCCTTATGTGAAATGCTTTGGACCAGTAGAGTTTCAGATTTTGGATTTTTTGAAATTTTGGAATATCTGTGTATACATAATGGGATATCTTGGGGATGGTCCCAAGTCTAAACATAAAATTCACTTACCTTTCATATATACTTTATACACACAGCCTAAAGGTAGTTTTAGACAGTATTTTAAATAATTTTTTGTGTGAAACAAAGTTTTGGCTGCATTTTGACTGTGACCTGTTACATGAAGTCAGGTGTGGAATTTTCCATTTGTGATACCATGTCAGTGCTTAAAAAGTTTTGGATTTTGGAAAATTTCTGATTTGGGATTTTCTAATCAGGGAGGTTCAACTGTAGAAACACTTGGGATTTCCCCAGCCGCAATATTTCTGTAACTGTTTCAATTCACAACTTGGTTATGCCAAAACGCATGTTACTGATGACATAGCTCATCGTGTTTCGAATGTTTTCTCTATCTAATTTCACCCCCTAATCTCTCAAGTTCTTTTGAACAAATTTCCTTCAGTTAAGTCTTCCATTTTTGGGTGCTTGAAAAAGCCAGTGGCAAAGTGTCTTCAACAGGATGTTATTCTTCTGGCAAATGTGTAGTCTCCAGCGAACAGCTGCTCTCTAGAGCTAAGCTGAGGGCTCCACTCATGTTTGCAACAGGACAGTCTCTCACTGGAATATGTAAAAACATTCTTGAGATGGAAGAGTCAAGTTAGTAATGCCCAGTTTTAAAACTGGAGACCCTACTACAATTGGAGAAAGAACTGGAGTTGTAGTTGTATTGGAGACTCACCCAAGAAAACTGTTAGAATCACCATTTCAAAATCAGACCCCGTTTATACTCTTAGCTTTCTGCTAGATCCCACTCCTTCTTTTATCTATGATTCAATGAAAAGAATTAGAGATTATTTCTAAAAAAAAAACAAAACAAAAACAAAAAAACAAAACAAAACAAAACTGCTTATAGAGTTGAGGAAAGAAGAGAAGGACTAAAATGCGCCACCAAATGGTATCACAAAGGTTATTTATATTTGTCTCTCCTGATAAATTATGAAATCCCCAAAGACAGAAACCACATCTCATTTGTATTTACTTTTCTAATTTTTACTGTTTTTTCCAGCTTTACCAGAACCTAATAGATGCTAAGCAAATGTTTGTGGATGGATGGATGGATGGATGGACAGACGGACGGACGGATGGATGGATGGATGGATGCATGGTTGGATGGATGAATGGATGAATGGATGGATGGATGGATGGATGGATGGATGGATGATGGATGGTTGGATGGATGAATGGTTGGATGGATGATGGATGGATGAATGGATGGACAAATGAACTAGGAGAGGCATAATGCTCCCAAACCAGATAAATGTAATCTAAACACTAGTGGAACAGTTTGGTAGACAATATGAAAATAAATTAATGATGTCCCTTTTCTTTAATTATGATAACATTTGAAAAGAAGAATTATTATTGTTATGCTACTCTTATAGAGGATAAAACACACCACACATCCAGACATGCACACACACCCCTTACACTTCATATGTATGGCTGGAGATAAAAAATATTCATTATAAGTTTTCAAGATGGATACAATAAAAAGTTTTGGGAGGGAAGATGTGCAGTAAAAGACATCCCCAATTTATACCATCAGTCAAGTTCTGCTATTCTTGAGATTACATATTAAATCACAAAGACTTTTTTTTTGTCTCTCTCAGTAAAAAGCAGTGATGGTGGTGCTTGGGAAGATGAACACAGGGTAAACTGAAAGAGACTTTGAGAAACATAACAGCCCCACCTTAGTTTTTAAAGAAGAAACTCTGGAATTTTCTAATAAACAATTTTTAAAATTTCAACCACAATCACCTGGGCTAGGTTTATGGGATGATTGCTTAAGTTTTACATTCATTTAGGCTGTGCAGAGAGAAAGTTTTCAACATCAGGAAAACAAATAATTTTGGAAAACTCACCAGTGGCATAGCAGAAAATATATTTATTTCTCTTTACAGAAAAACATTGGATTGGATTCCAAGAGTCCAAAGTTCAAGCCCTTTTGATTCTTTCTCAATTGGTAATATAAAAGTAATTTCTTAGGACAATTTAGGACTACAATGTTCTCTGCCCTAAAAATCTGAAGGCACCAACCTACAGCAGCGTCTCTGCTGTCTATTGTATCTGGGATATCCTTTCTGAGAAGTTTTTGTGCTTCATTCACCGCAGGACCTGTATAGAAGTTGTCAGCATTTGATGGAACAGAAGGAATTCATTTCTGTTTGCCCACCTCAAAAATGGTAACTATGCTGCTGTTTTATTAGACTGCATGGAGCATGATCTTGAACAAGGCAGTGCAGACATTTCTTAGAGAAACAAGGCTCCTTTGGCTGTGGACCTGCAACATCAGCATCCCCTGGGAGCCACTTAGAGATGAAGACTTTTCAGCCCTATCCCAGACCTGCTGAATTAGAATCTGCACTTTAACAAAGTCCTCAGGTGACTTTATGCAGCTTACGGCAAGAATGTAAGTGACAAGGGAGGCTTTATGCAGAAACTCCTTTCATCTGCCCCTCTGTTTCTTGGTGTGTTTCCAGCTGCATTTCACCTAAGGCAATGAGCTCCGCGAGTCCACACGCAGGCTCCTGTGAGCTCAGCAAATGGCCAGAGCTCTGGGAGGCTGCCCTGCCTCTCATCACGAAAGACAATCTCACGCCAAAAGACAATCTCATTGTCTTGTTCTGTCTTCTGTCTTCTGTCTGTTGTGGGTTGATGTGGTCATTCTGAAGATGCCAAATAGAAGAGAAAAGCCAAATGTGGTCAGAAAATGGATTCTGTGGATTCATAACTCCTGAGCTTAGAAAGGGGAGGAATGTGGATTATTTTCAGCCATCATATCACCTTTGCATCTTCCCAGGCATTTGGGACCAGCAGAACACAGGATGCATGCCCTCCGCCTGCTTCCTCCTCCTGCCTCCCTTGGTCCTGAACTCCACAGTCCTCCCTCCTCTTAAGCACACATCTCTGGGCCGGGCGCTCACCTTTAACCTTTCCTCTCCTCTCCCCTCAGCTCCAGCCTCTTCTCAAAGGATGTCTCCCATCCTCGCCGATTAAGGGCACATCAAAAAGAGTGGCAGATTTCCAGGTTAAGAGTGATTTAGTGGAGTGCACTGCAGCCAAATTAATGCTGGCTGTAATGTAGTTTACCTCATTAAACAATGCACACCAAGATCCTGTCTGCTGTAAAACAATTGGTCTCTGAAGCCCAGTATTCATCTTCCAGGGTTGCTGGGAGATAATAAATGGGTAATATTCCGGTGATAATGGTAATGGAGTCACGGCTCAGAGCTAATATTATGGCAAAGTAGTAATTATTTCAACAGTAAACAAGGGGATGGTTGGGCTGCCGACAGAATTCAAGCCTGTTGAAAGGGTTCAGCGAATTTCCTCACAGGCGAGGCCTGGGACTGGCTGAGATGGGAGGATGAAACTCCAAATCTCTCTGCGTGCCCAGATTTCCTCTGGCTATAGAGAGACGAAGACGTCCAAGCTTCTACTTGTCCTGTTTCTGATTTATAGGGAAGGACAGTTGGCTTGAGGCCTCTGCCTGTGGGTTCCAGAGAGAGGGAGTAGCACTGGGACCCACCCCACCTCCGTATCCACACTGTAGTCCTCAGCCTGAGATGCTGAGACTAAATGCAGCTTCGTCAGGGAGTGAGAATGTCCACCAATGGGCTGAAAAAGTAGACCTCTTCACAGGACGGGCTTCTTTAACTTTCCGCCATTTTGATGGGGCCAGTGGCCCAAAGGCAGACAGAGTAAAGAGCTAATTATCAAGACAAAATTTCAGGGCTCTGTGATTCTGGAGCTACCTGAATCTGACAGAAACTTTGGGATCACCGTGACATACTGAGATCTGAAACAAAAATCTTGAGGTCAGATCGCAAACCGAGGGCACTGGAAAGGCCCTCATGTAGCCAAGACCGAAGTCCACCTTGTCTTGACCAAAGGAAGGAAGTGCAGAGGGACAGGGAAGCTGAGGTGTGTAGCAAAGAACAATAGCACATCTAAGTGAGCGACTGGCATTTCTTCGGATTGAGAGGTGACAATGTGCTAGCAGCCCTCACTCTCAGTGCCTTTGGCCCGCCACCGCACGGTGGGAGCCCCTCTCTGGGCTGGCTGAGGCTGGAGCCTCCTCCCTCTGCCTGCGGGGAGGTGTGGAGGGAGAGGCGCGAGTGGAACCGGGACTGCACTCTCAGGCCAGTGTGAGTTCTGGTGAGTGCGGGTGCATGCTTGCTGGGCCCGCACATGGAGCGGCCAGCCGGCACCTCCGGCCCAGGGCAGTGAGGGGCTTAGCACCCAGGTCAGCAGCTGTGGAAGTTGCCCCAAGTCCCCCAGCAGTGCCAGCCTGCCGGGGCCACACTCAAGTTCTGGCCCGGCCTTAGCTGCCTCCCGGCGGGGCAGGGCTCGGGACCTGCAGCCCGCCATGTCTGAGCTCCTCCCGCTGCGGTGGGCTCCTGTGAGACCTGAGCCTCCCGGAGGGGCACGGACCCCCACTCCGTGGTACCTGGTCCCATGGACAGCCCAAGGGCTGAGGAGTGCAGGCGCAGCTCGGGACTAGCCGGCAGCTCCATCTCCTGCCCTGGTGAAGCCAGCTGGGCTCCTGAACTGGATGGGGACTTGGAGAACTTTTATATCTAGCGGAGGAGGATCGTATGTGCACCAATCAGCACTCTGTATCTAGCTAAGCTAGTGAAGACTCAGAGGAGGAGCACTCTGTGACTCTGTGTCTAGCTCAAGGATTGTAAATGCACCAATCGGCACTCTGTGTCTAGCTCAGGGTTTGTAAATACACCAATCAGCACTCTGTGTCTAGCTCAGGGTTTGTGAATACACCAATTGGTACTCTGTATCTAGCTAACCTAGTGGAGACTTGGAGGACTAGCACTCTGTGACTCTGCTTCTAGCTCAAGGATTGTAAGTGCACCAATCAGCACTCTGTCAAAATGGATCAATCAGCTCTCTGTAAAGTGGACCAATCAACTCTCTGTAAAATGGACCAATCAGCAGGATGTGGGTGGGGCCACACAAGAGAATAAAAGCAGGCTGCCCGAGCCAGCGGAGACAACTCGCTGTGGTCACGTTCCACATTTTGGGAGCTTTAGTCTTTCGCTCTTTGTAATACATCTTGAGCTGTTTACTTTTTGGGTCCATGCTGCCGTTATGAGCTGTAACACTCATGGAGAAGGTCTGCAGCTTCACTTCTGAAACCAGCGAGACCACGAACCCACCGGGAAGAACAAACAACTCCAGACGCGCGGCCTTTAAGAGCTGTCACACTCCCCACGAAGGTCTGCAGCTTCACTCCTGACAGTGAGACCACGAACCCGCCAGAAGGAAGAAGCTCCAGACACATCTGAACGTCTGAAGGAACAAACTCAGAACACACCATCTTTAAGAACTGTAACACTCACCGCGAGGGTCCGCGGCTTCATTCTTGAAGTCAGTGAGACCAAGAACCCACCAATTTCGGACACAGGATGATGAACCCATGCTCCGGACCTTTACTGCTGGGGAGCAAACAGCTCCAAAACAGGGGCTTTCACCAACAATGGCCATCGTAGTTTTCTACTCATGAATCTGGAGTGGAATGAGCTCAACCAGCAGATCACATCAGGGCTTTCCATGAGGTTGCAGGCCAGATCATGGGGGACTGGGGTCCTCTAAGGTTGCTGTACTTCCAGACTCTTGACACCTGGGCCTGGGGATCTGGGTCCCTGGTCTCCCCTCTCTTGAAGGTCTCACTATGTGGTGTCCCCAGGAAAAACCAGCAGAAGCTCTGCGGCCTTCTGTGACTTGGCCTTGGACATCACACGGCCTTGCTTCCACCTCACTCCTTCCTTCTTTCGGAGGGAGTCAGTAAGGACAGCCATTCTCCAGGCCGGGGGATTAGACTGCCGCGGAGGAGAGTGGCGCAAAGAATTCTCGGACACTTCTGAGCACTAGCACAGCCCTCTTCAGTCTGGCTTGCTCTGTCTTTCGATAGCAGTGCTGTGGTTTCCCTGACTCTGATTTTGATTCAAAACCTTTTCATTGCTCTGTCCATCCGTGTTGATTCAAGTACAGGTAATTCTCTGCCCATCTTCTCATCCTAATAACACTAGTAATCATGGCTGCTGTTGATTACTAGTGCTCCATTATGCCTACAGTGGATGTGGAATAGTTATGCGGTCCCACTTTTAGAGGTATATATTCCTCCCGATTTACAATTGGAGAAGTGGCTGACAAATGTGAAGCAGATGGAAACACAGGTCTGTTTGATTCCAAGTCTATTATCTTTCCCCAGTGCTGTTTCCCTTCTAAGTAAAATTAGTTTCTATAGATACGATACGAACTAATAAAAAATTGCCACAAAAGTTATTACTATATAACTTTGGAAAAATCATCGAACCTCTCTGAGCTTCAATGTTCTTATCTGTAAAATGAAGATTACAATGATACTTACCTCATTATGAAGATTAAATGTGATCACAGATGTAGAGCACTTTACTCAGGCTTGGTAAAGAATAAATGCTCCAGAAAAGTTGGCTAATGATACTTTTTCATGCCTTTAATGACAACAAAATCATTTTCAAGCATAGGCTTTATTTTGTGAACAGCCATTTGGCTCAAACTATCATGAATTAAGCGAGTTATACAATTTTATTATATGTGTGTGTGTCTGTGTGTGTGCCTGTCAAAAAACTGAGGGCTGACTTTTTAAACCAGATCGAAGACATTTGGATGACATGTATTCCAGAAAGGTTCACAGCAATGGCAGATCACTGACTACTTCCTGAGGGTATACTAAGTAGTTCTGATAATTGTCAAAAACACCATATTGTTCAAATAGACTGCATATGCAGAGGTGAATATTAATCAGTTGAAAATTTTCCCAGGGGGTTCACTTTTAAAAACACTAATAATGGGATAATAAACAGGCCCATATAGAATAGTGTGGAACTATCTTGGAAAATCCACCCTGTCAGATGTTGATGCTTATGGTGGGGTGGTCTCTGAGCCCCATGTGGCTCAGCCTGGATTACCTCAGCTAATTGATAAACACACAAGGGACTTTTTGCAGGGCAAATGAGTTAGTGCTACATAGGGAGAGGAAGAAAAAGAAAAGTAGGAAAGAAATAGAATTTCCTTTTGATAGTTTTGTTTCTCCTATTTTAGTGCTACCAAAAGTACTACATTCTAGGCATCTGCTTATTCTGAAATGTGACCACCTTTCAATCCAGTTTACAACACAAGAGGAAGAACATTCTGGAGGCAGGAGATGCGTGATGATTGGACACATACACGCATACACACACACACCCCCCCACACCCACACACAGTGAACACTTAAAGCCTGATGGGGGTTTGATAACCCACCTTGCTTCCTATTGATGCATCATTGGAGGCTCCAACATTTCTCATCTCCTTGAGGGGTCAGAAGATGATTCTAATGGTATTTAATGAAGATGAAAGCAGAGATGACTCCCCCTGCATTAGAAAACCCATGTGGGTTGACTTTAGAATCTGGGCTTCATTCCAGAATTCATCCCATTGACAACTAGGGAATGTCATGAATCAGACTGCTGCTACAACACAGTCTTCAGATCATATGGAGCTCTCTGCATCACAGCAAAGGGAGAACCACATTAATACAGGCAGGCATGTTGCCTGCTGGTTCACCAAAGGCCTGTCCTGATTTAATTAAATATCTGTTTCAGCTAAAACATATCTTACTGGAATCTAACATTGAAAATCTATTTCTAAAGGCTCAGTTTATGACTATAAGATTGTCACAAACACATATTACACATTTTTAAAAGTATCAGAGTTACGCAGAATATAAATGATACATACTTCTAACAGTTAACAATAACTAGTAATTTTTTGATGTAAAAATTGAGGTTCACTTTTGAAGTGACAAGATTTTAGAGTCCATCTAAATAGAAAAGAAATCTCTATGACAGAGTGGTCCCTTTCTCTTATTGTTGAAATCATTATTATTATAACATGTAAAGTATTTTTGAAATTATGAAATTGTAATTACAGGATTCTGAGAGGTCCTTAGGAGATACCTAAGGAATTCAAAAGAAATGTAGTAAATTGGGTAGGGCTCATTTGACCATGATCTTCTGGTCAACTTAAGGCATGCCACCTCTGCTTCACAAATAAACTTTCGCTACAGAGATTCCAGACAGAAAACAGGGAGAGAGGGTGAAGAGGCAGGGAGAAGAGTTGGTGATGATAAAATATGGGTTTGAAACCAGCAGAGGTAAGGAGTATGCAATGATACATTTTGGTTGAAGGTGCTGATTGATGCAACTGTGCTCCTCCTGGGAAGATGATGGCCCCCTCTAAGGCAGTAGTAGTGAAGACGGACTCAGATGCTGCCACAGAATGCTGTGTGCTACAGAAACAAACCAACCAGTGCCACTATCCGAAAACAAACTTCCTCATAGGTAGAACCAGAACCAACAGCAGACCAGTGAGCATAACCAAAGATCCAGGGCAAGAATCACATTTTTGTTAACCCCAGAAAAGAGTGACTCCAAAAAAGCCCAAGTGGGCAGAGTATAGAATTGTTTGCATAATGAAGATGGAGGCAGAGATGACTAGTCAGGGGCGAGGCAAGAAAGTGTCTTGTTGTAGCTGAGGTTGAAAATAAGGTGAGCCATAGCTGTCAAGTGGAGCACAACATCTACAAGACAGGGAGGACCCCTGGAGGGTGGCAGGAGCCACTCTTGGAAGACAGAGAAGTGGGCATCGTTTGGAATGGATATGAGAGCTATCATCATTGCTACTTCACAGAGTGCTGAGAAAAGGCACCAAAAAGGGAGTACGGAATAAAATAAGAATTTTCTTTTTTTTTTTTTTTTTTTTTTTTTAAATTTATTTATTATTATTATACTGTAAGTTGTAGGGTACATGTGCATAACGTGCAGGTTTGTTACATATGTATACTTGTGCCTTGTTGGTGTGCTGCACCCATCAACTCGTCATTTACATCAGCTATAACTCCCAATGCAATCCCTCCCCCCGCCCAAAATAAGAATTTTCATAACAGTGTTGAGAACCTTCAGGAGTCCGTCTTCATGCAGTGCAGGGATTGGCATACTTCTCTAAAGGACCAGATGATAAATATCTCAGGCTTTGCCAACCTATACCTACAATCTAGTTGCAACTACTCAACTCCGACATCGTAAGACAAAAGCAGCCATAAACAAATGGGCATGGCTGTGTTCTGATAAAACTTTATTTAGAGACAATGACATTTTAATTTCAAATAACTTGCACAAGCCATGAAATATGATTCTTCTATAATTTTTTTCAACCACTTAAAATATAAAATTCATTGTGAGCTCACGAGCTATTCGTAAACCCACCTGCCTTTATCTGCCGATCCCTGGTGTCATGAAATGAGACAATAAGAGTCAACACTGGCTTTGAGATACTTAAATCCTTTGGAAGTCAAATATTCTGGCCCCATTCTTTTTTTATTTTTATTTATTTTTTTAAGACGGAGTCTTGCTTTTTCATCCTGGCTGGAGTACAGTGGCATGGTCTCGGCTCACCACAACCTCTGCCTCCTGGGTTCAAGTGATCCTCCTCCCTCAACCTCCCAAGTAGCTGGAATTACAGGTGTGTACTACTACACCTGGCTAATTTTATTTTGCATTTTTAGCAGAGACAGGGTTTCACCATGTTGGCCAGGCTGGTCTTGAACTACTGACCTCAAGTGATCTGCCCACCTTGGCCTCCCAAAATGCTGGGATTACAGGTGTGAGCCCCTGTGCCAGTCTGGCCCCATTCTAAAACTGGCATCAATCTCGTTCCTTTTGCCTGGTGATTTACCTTTTAATTCCTGCACTGCCCAGCTGTGTCCTAACGTTCAACTCTGTTCACTTCCTTGGACTCCATTCCACCGTAGCATTTGTGAAATGGTTAGGTGAACTTTCAGATTAATTGTGCTGTGTAAATAAATGCAAGACTTAGCAAACGATAATGAGAACAAATGATAATTGCTGTTATTATAACAACGGTCATAAACACCGCTTACATTTTTTGCTTTTTGAGTTTGTGTTGCAAAAATGTAAAAACACCTTTATCTTAGAAGATTGCTCTGTGGTGGGTTCACACCTCTCCTCTCTGCCTTTTTTATTTTCCCGGCACTGCCCAAAAGAATATGCATAATTAATACAAAACTTTTAATAAAGGACAATGTGCATAATGTGTTCATGTTTACAAAGCACCTCCGATGTATTGTTGCTAATCTTCATATTCTGATCCTATTTTACAGATGAGGTAACAAAGGTAAAGAGAGGTTAATTGGTTTGTTAAGAGTCATCCACTTAGTAATTGGCAGAGCAAAGAGGCAAACCAAGTGTTCTGACCAAAGTGCTCTTCACTTCCTTGTGTTCCCTGCCCTCTCCTCTAGTTGTGTGTGAGCTGGGGCATCAGGTTAAAAGCTTTCATCGCCCAAGTGTAGACCATAGACAAGCCAGTTGCAGCAGCGACAGGTGGCGACACCAGTGCGCCTGGGTCCCAGTTCCTTTCATGAATGCCGGATGATCAGTTGTCAGCTTCTCCACAAACTCTGTGCTTTCTCTCCTCCTTCTCTTTTCCCCTAATGTTTGCCAACGTGGTATATATCATCAGATGGTAAAATAACTTCCACTCGCCCCTCTGAGCGCTTGGCAAGCACCTCCCTTCCTTTCCTTGCACAGTGGGAAGTTTATAGTCAATATGAATTGTAATTGCTCTGAAGGGCTGACTTCTCAGCACTCTGCAGCTGCAGAGCTCTCCCAAGCGAGACCCGGGTAGAGTGACAACAACGCAACGTGAAGTTTTTAATTCCCTTTTGTGTCTCCCTTGGATCTGGAAAGAGACACTGCTGTGAACCTCCTGGCTCTCTTGCTCTGCCTTCCACCCGCTTGGCAGCTACACTGCCTAGGGAGGGTGGCAGACGGGTCTCCTCCCACTGTGCTGCCCTATCCATTAGCTAGGCAGAGGGGAGAGCTTTCATTTGAAAAGTGCATGAAAACAGCATCAGAGCTGATGTTTAAATATCGAATGAGGACAGCAGCATCTTGATATTACCAAGGCCTGTGGACAGCACTGACTCTATTCCCAAGTTACTTTTTTATGGAAGTAGGAATGAAGGAGGCTCTTCACTGGGCAGACTGGTATCCAGCTCATAGCTCATAGCAAAATCCACTTTGTGGAAAGTGGCTAGGAAGTTGCTTACCCAGCAATGACAAAAAAATATCTCAATTCAAGATTGGACCATCACATTTTGAATAAAGTACCCTTTTAGAATAGAAATAAGAATGTATCCATTTATGTTTTGGTTTATTAAAACCTAGATCATAGTATTACTTTCAGTTAAATTTTAGTCACTTTCTGCTCCCTTAATTAAACTTCTGTGTCTATGCAAATTGGAGGCTGCTAATTGTAAATTTATCCTTTTACCTGTAAAAGAAAGGATGTTAAGAAAGCAACAAGCAGTCATTCGCTATCGCTACTAAATGGACGTTAATTACGAGGCTTTGAAATCCACTGGAAACTTAGAAGACATTATGGATTTCACTTGAGGGGACACGGAGACTTGGAAACTGCCAAAAGAAAATGGTAGCCCTCGTTACCAACAGGTCATCTAAGAATAGTATAGGCCAAACTCTGCATTAGAGAAAATGGAGTATTACAGAAAGGTCTTGAAGATGGACATGTGCATCTTAGCTTGCCACATCCGGCACTTTACTCTGTGCTACAAACAGTATGTTCATCTTTAAGATTAAGATGACACATTGCTGAGGACAGGAATAACTACCAAGTCTAATGTTCACTCTGTATACCACCTGTGATGTCACCACTCTGATGATACTTATTGAGCATTATTATTACTGTTATTATTAGAGATTAGTGTCTCTATCACACAGGCTGGAGTGGCATGGTGAGTTCATAGCTCACCGCATCCTCGACCTCCTGGCCTCAAGTGATCCTTTCGCCTCAGCTGTGACTGCAGGTGCACATCACCACATCCAGCTAATTAAAAAAATCTGTTTTTTGTAGAGATGGGGGTCTCACTATGTTGCCTAGGCTGGTCTCGAACTCCTGGACTCAAGTAATCCTCCTCCCTCAGTCCCCCATTGTGCTGGGATTACAGGCGTGCACCACCACACCCATCCTGAGCGTTTGTTTTCCATCAGATCCGGGCATGCACTTCCATGAGTTACTTCACGTAATCCTTACAACAAGCTAAGATTCTACATCCTATCACAGTCTTAACTTGACAGAGGAGACAGCGAAGGCTCAGAGAGGGTGGGCAGAGTGCGCCGGGAGCAGCTGCTTGGAGAGTGGTGAGCAGAAAGGGAGCCCTGAGGTTCGTCGTTATGCCTCTGGTTAAGCTCCAGGCTCGGGTCCTGGAACCCAGTCCCAATGCAGAAAAGACAGCTGCCGATGCCGCCAGACACGTCCAGGAGCTGGGTGCAGGCCCCAGCTCCACCTCTGACTTGACCTCCAGCAAGTTAACTAACATTTCTGCACCTCACTTTCCCTATTTTTTGAATATGGATAATAATAATACCGTTATTACCTACTTCACAGTGCTGCTCTAAAGATAAACATGCTGATATAGGTAAAGTGCTGGCAGATAATTTAAAAAATGAGAAGCCTTCGCTGCTACTGTTTATAATCGTCTTTATTAGCTTTGCTGTTCCCCACTCAGCATGTCTCCCTCCAATCAATCCCTTTGTACTCGAATGAGAAGATACATCGACTCTCAGGCCTCAGCTTCCTCTCTCTTAAAAGCTGTACTTTCTTACAGCCCAGCTCCTAAGTAACTTATTTGTGTTTAATTGTCATTTATATTAGACACAGAGCTAATTAACCTTCTATTGGGATTCTCCTGTACAGGTTAAATGACTTGCTCAAAGCAGCCCAGATTCTATGACAGTAGTTGCCATGGAAGGAAGGTTGCTGCTCTCTTGCCTATATGGCAACAGATAAAGTAGCTACTGTAACAGTGGAATTTTAGGCATAGAATAATGAGAGCAAAAGAGGGTGGATGGCTCCTTGAGTGAACATGCCAAGACTTGCCATGTGGTCCTTCTATGCATAGAGGTGACTGCTGCTAACCATTTATCTTAGATGGTTGAACCACTTTCCTCCCCATAGCCAGACTCTGGGCCATAAAACATGATGTGATATGCAGCAGAACAAGACAAAACACTAGCTTCTGAATCTACAGATTGCCATGCATTCAGACCGAGTCCAACACAGTTTAGAAGTCCACTTTCCTTGGGGAATTATGAACTCTCAAAACTTTGATCTTCTTTTCTGTAAAAATACAGTTAATAGTCGTACTAACTGCAGATAGTTGTTTGAATCAAATGAACATACGAAAATCTTTTAAAACTTAAAAATAGTAAAAAATATAAACTATATGGATTCTAGCCAAAAAGAAGGTGATATAATTTAGCAACGCCTTCAGTAACTAGACTGATTCATCTTGAATTTTCTTGTTAGTATTGAAACAGAATAGGTAATGAGTTCAGAGTGAAACCTCTGGAACCAGCTTGCCTGGTTAAGTCTTGGCCATATTGCATGTTAGGGTGCACCTGTGAGCAAGCGGTCTAAGTGAGTGCTCTGCATCTCAGTTCCCTCATCCGCAAAAGAACAGCAAGAACAACTACATCATAAGGCTATCAAGGAAATGGAGAAGTTCACAAATGGAAAACACTTAGAAGAGTACGTGGAACACAGCCACGTACAGAGCCACTCCCTACAGAGCTTCTCCTGGACAAGGAGGGGACTTCACTTGGACACTCATGTGTGGGCCAGAGGGGTGGCTTCAAAAGGCTAACTTGATTCCTGCTCTGGCATCTTTTTTGAAAAAAGATACATTAATGCGCCCCTGCTTCAGGTGAGCATCTGGTCATGCAGGGTTAAGTAAAAGCCAGACTTTGAGAACTTCTGCCCTGGTCCTTGGGGAGGGACTGGGGATGAGCAGAAATCATTCTGTGTCCCCTGCCCCTTCTTATAAGCTGGTTCCCACTCCAAGCAATGTTTCCCGTAAGTGCCACAACTATCAATTCCCAGTGGAATCCTCATTAGGGCTGGCAGCAGATAGTCTCACTTCCAGACAAAGCACCTAGTGTCAGCCACAGTCAATTGCTTTAGCAACATAGTGACTTTTGTTCCAAATTCCCAGAGCACCCAAAAGTCACACATAAAAATTTTGAGGTCATTTGGCTGAAGATCAAAATGTATAGATTGCTCAGCAAGCAGAGGCCAATCTTGGCTAACTCTTTCCCCTATTTTATCTGAGGAGGAGGAACAACTGAGAACACTGAGACAAGTAATTACACGGCAATAATAGCCAGTAAAGGATCAAGGGATATTAGGCTGCTGATTGGACTTTAGAGAAAAAAATCCTGAACTCACAGTCTCCTCCAACCACTGACCCTCCATATTCTGCTTCTCTTTGTAGTGAAACTTCTCAGCAAAATTAATTACTATCTCAACTTTTTTAACCCATTCTCCCTCTTTCTAATTAATCTTTTATCTACTGTCTTCATCGGAACCCTTCTTTCCAATGTCTCATGCGTATAAGTGCATTTTGCCAAATCTCAGTCCCCATCTCCCTGGACTTTCAAACAACGCTTGTGCTGTAATCACACCTGCTCTTTATGAAACATTCTCCTTGAATTGGTTTTGAGATTTTCTTCTCATCTCCCAATTGTCTTTGCTGGATCATCCTTTTCCTGACACTGAACTATTGGAGTGCCACTGTTCCTGGTCCACAGAGCTGTTGCCTGCCTTCACTCTGCATGTGGGATAGCCAGCCTTTGGCTCTAAACACCATCTGTATGGTTAGGATTCCCATATGCATTTTTCTAGTTCCCTGGCATAACCAACTATCTACTCACATTTTCATTTGTATATCTAAAGGACCAAAGTCCTTCCTACCACAAGCCTGCTTTTCTTGGAGTTCTTGATGGCCAAGAACAGTATATTACCAGTACAGTATACACCAGCAGCCCAGGCCACAAATCTTATAGTCAGTCTTAATTCCGAGCTCTTTCTCACAAACTGTATCTAACCAATCAATGAACTTTCTAGCTTAGTTTCAGAATATATTACAGATTAAACATAGTCTTATCATTGTAAATCTTACCACAGCAGTCCATGACATCATCAATTCTTAATGGATGAAATCAACAGTATTCTAACTGGTATACCCACTGCTATCTTTATTCCCCCTCCCCTCCGTCTTTCTCTTCATGGTTAAAATAATTCTTTAAGGACTAATATCCAGAATCTACAAACAACTTAAACAAATTTACAAGAAAGAAAAACAAACAATCCCATCAAAAAGTAGGCGAAGGATATGAACAGACACTTCTCTAAAGAAGACATTTATGCAGCCAACAAACATATAAAAAAACCTCATCATCACTGGTTATTAGAGGAATGCAAATCAAAACCACAATGAGATACCATCTCACGGCAGTTAGAATAGCAATCATAAAAATGTCAGGAAACAACAGATGCTATAGAGGATGTGGAGAATAGGAACGCTTCTACATTGTTAGTGAGAGTGTAAATTAGTTCAACCATTGTGCAAGATAGTGTGACGATTCCTCAAGGATCTAGAACCATAAATACCATTTGACCCAGCAATCCCATTTCTAGGTATATTCTCAAAGGATTATAAATCATTCTACTATAAAGACACATGCACACTTTGTTATTGTGAACTGTTCACAATAACAAAGACTTGGAACCAACCCAAATGCCCATCAATGATAGGCTGGATAAAGAAAGAGCGGCACCAAACACTGCAGGTTCTCACTCATAAGTGGGAGTTGAACAATGAGAACACATGGACACCGGGAGGGGAATATCACACACCAGGGCCTGTCAGGGGGTGACGGGCTAGGGGAGGGATAGCATTAGGAGAAATACCTAATGTAGATGACGGGTTGATGGGTGCAGCAAACCACCATGGCACCTGTATAGCTATGTAACAAACCTGCACGTTCTGCACATGTATCCCAGAACTTAAAGTATAATAAAAATAAATTTAAATAAAAAAGGTAAAAAAGAAAACATTTATTAAATTATTTTGCTCTCTTGCTTAAAATGTGCTGGTGTGTTTTTATTAGAAAAAGTCCCACAGCTTTGCACATGGTTTTCATGTTCATGCATGAACTGACTATAGGGGCTCTCGTCACCGCATCCTACATCACTTCCCTGAGCATCAGAATTCTTGCCGTTCTTCATACACACCAAATGCATTCCCCACTCATGGCCTCAGATTTGCAGGTACCTCTGCCTGGAACACCCTCTCTTCATACGACCCCTTGCTGTCTCATCTCGCTTGGGTCTCTAGGCTCCGTGTTGAGCCGGCTTTCTTGTAGCACTAAAGTCACTCTCTAATGAAAGCAGCTCCTCCTGGCTTTCTTCACCCATGTCTTTTTTTTTTTTTCCTCCATGACACTATCTCTTCCTGGCATGGAGTTGCATATTTATTTATTGAATATTGCCTACACTCCCATACTGCAGCCTGATGAGGCAAAGGCTGAATTCACCATGCAATCTGCAGCACCTAAGTACACACTGTCGTGCTTTAGCTACTCAATAAATATCTATTGAATAAAAGATGATTCATTCTGCCTATTTATCATATATCTGCTGTATTCTATCATTTCTGTTCAATCTTATAAATCCCTCTTCTCTTAAAAAAATGAGTCTGGAGTTGTTATGATCATTTTTGCAGAAAAGAGAGCTAACCCACATGGATCACTAGGCAGAAATAAATCAGACATCAGCTAGTCCGTAATACCCTACCTATTGCCACACAGGAGAAAAGCTGGACAGAGAACCCCTAGTTCTCTCAAATAGGCAATAAGAGAGGCCAAACCAGAAACCTGGTAGACCTTGTCAGTCTGTCCTCCACCCTCACTCCCATCCCACATTGGACCAAGCATCAGGTTCTGGCTGTTTGGCCCCCAACATATCTCTAAGCCCCACTCTCTCTTCTCCACTCCCACTATCATGACCTCTCCCCTTGACCTTTTACTGTCTTCCTGAAGATTGGTATTCTTACTCTGGACCACAGGAAGACTTGGCCTATGGACAGCTACCCACTTACTACCACTGCTGTACCTTTGGGGCAGGAAGAAAAGGGGTTTCTGCCCTGCTACACACACAGGTTGCAGCTGAAATCTGTGAGGTGAGGTTTCACCACCTTCCACTGGGAATACATGGGATTAACACCAACACAACTCATCTCTGATTGCCAGGGTGCGCACAGGCATGTGCATCCCTTCCTGCTCCCCCAACATCATCAGGCTCTCCAGCCTGTTCATTCCCCTAGTAGAAAAGAATTTCCCCTTCTGGCCAATCTCTCACTCTCCCCTACCTTCCACACCCATCCACTGGGCTCTCTGGAACACCCACAACATAAGTAAGATGCCCCCTGAGACCATCAGCCTTCAGGCAGAGTGCTCCCTGAACTGCCTTCATGTATTGAAACCCAGCTGTTTCCTGAGGGCAGTGCCTCCTCGGTAGCTTTCTCAAGACATTGCTGAGTTGTTTGTTTTGGCATGCAGAGGTCAGGGCTATGATCCTCCTCGTAGTGGAGGATCCTCCTCAGGTGAAGACCTTTTCTCTTTCACACTTTGATTGAATAGCCCTGCTCCTGCTGGTCTGAAGCTCCTGTCACCTGGCAATGTTGCTCCGCCCTCTCTTCTTTTCTGCCAATGACTGATACCCTGAGTCCCTCAAGATTCATCGAGGGCTTTGACACTTGGCTCACAGCCCGACTTGTGACTAGCCTCAGCCATTACCTGGGGTGACTGTAACGCTCCTTGTGATGAGTCCTCAGACACCTGCGCCGTCACCTACTTGGCCTCTTCCTGTCATGGGCCTTCCCCTCTGCCTCAGCCATAAGCTACCCCCGACACTGGCCTGAACGTGTCATTCTTTGAAATCACTAATTAAGGGACTGCCATTTCTCACTCGAAACTCGTGTCTTTCCGGCATGCTTGCTCAAGTACTCAAACTATAAACTCATGTTTATTGTATTCACTTATTTTTGAAACAAATATGTATTGAATGCGTATAATCTGAGAGGCAAATTGGTGCTAAATATTGGTGCACACAGCAGTGAGCAAGGATAGGCATGCTTCCTGCCCTCCTGAAGCTTAGAGTCTAGTGCAGACATGGAAGGTTTTAAATAGGTTCTGTTGCCATGTAGCCATGTTGATGCTCCTTGAGCGTGCCGGCTGGGTCCTGATGCCATGCCTTTGTAGTCACCGTGAACCCTGCCAGGAGTACTCCTGCCGAGCTATCCAAATGTCTGCCCCCCTTTTATGAGGTATCTCCTTCATGAATCCATTCTACCCACTCTATTTAAGACTACAATCCCTCAAACACACGCCTGATCATCTCTTTGCCTCTTACCCTAAAGCAATTACTATAAAACATATTACAAGGCTTCTTTATCCATGGGCTGATTTTCTCTCCCTCCCAGTAGCATACAAGCACTGGGAGGCCAGGGCTTTGGTCTGCTTTGTTCACTCACAGATCTCTAGTACCTCAGAGAGTTGCCCCGCACACAGTAGGTGCTCAGTAAACAATTACTGAACAAACAAGTTAATCAAAATTGCTTTACCAAAAGGTTTTCCTGGGGACAAAATCCATACGATTTTCCCTGCTTAAATCCTTTTCTGGACTGGTATGTGTCGAAATAAATAAATCAATGGGGGAGAAAGCCATTTGTCTTTTTCTATCATGCAGATAACTGGCCAGGTATCTTCAACCACAGTTACCTCAGCAAAGCACTCCATAAAGGGCGAGGCAGTGATGCAAGGAATTAGGGGAGGAACAGCCTCCCTGGCTGCAAATCAGTTAAACAGGGGGAGTCCTGAATCTATTATGGAAGAACTGTAAAGTCCAAAGTCGTTCTGTTTAACTCCGGGTTAGAAGGAGGAAAAGGAGTTTGTTTTTCAGGGTGGGGTGTGTGGCTAGGAGGGCAGTAAGCAGAGAAGAACCCACCACTGCTGGGTAGAATAAGGGGCAAGATGAGCCTCCCAGGGAAGGGACCACATCTTTAGGACTCGGGGTTCTAGCACAATAGGCAGGCTGTGGCTGTGCCATGGTATTTGGAGGGCCAGGTAGCAGGCTGGGGCCTTGATCTTAGAGGAACTGAGATGACGCTCTGCTCAATCCCTTTCAACTGTCCTGGTTCTGGAGAGAAAAGCACTTTACACAGCTAGGAAGAGGAAGAATGCCAACTCCCAGAAGGACAGGTGGGGAAACTGAACAGACTCGGAAAAGAAAGCACACACAGACCCTGGAATCTGGCCATTTCTTTTCATGTCTAAAGCTGTTAAGGTATAAAACAGTCTTATAATAAAAATCAATGCACAAGACACAGCATTATTTGAGTGAGTGATAGTATTTAACATAAGGAAAACATAGGTCAGAGGGAGGCTGTGTCTGGCCTGTGTGCCATGGCCATCCAGATGGAAGAGAGGAAAGAGAAAGGCTGACTCAGTTGGAAGAGCTCAGCTGCCAGTGAGGAAGAGGTCCGATCTCCACGCTAGGGCTCTGTCCTTTGCACTGAGGTGCTCATCTCCAGACCTACTGGAAGGAGCCTGAGGTTGCTGGGGAGGGTGGAATATGCAGCGACCTGGCACACAGCAGAGCCTGGAGTCCAGTGCGAGGACATAGGTGCGGGTAAATTTGTAAGAATGCTGTGAGTGTGCACAACCCAAGGATTGGGTCCCCCAAGCTGGGAGGTGGGATGAAACCACAGAATAGACATGTCCCAGAGAGCAAGATGAAGCAGTGGGCTACAAATCAAGCAGGAAATCAATATACATTAACAATATGGATTTCTGAGTCAAAAAGACTTGGATTTGAATTTCACCTTTGCTACTTAGTATTTGTGGGCAAATTCCTCCTCCTGCCCCCTGATTTTCACGTCTTCATCTCTAAAATAAAAATAATGCCTACTTATTTGGACCTCCATGAGAATTAAGTAACATAATGCTGATGAAGAAGATTGCTGGGCACAGAGCACATTTACACAGCAGCAGTTCTCAAACTTGAGCGTGCACCACAATCACCTGCAGGATTTGTCAAAATCAGGCTTCTGGACCCCACCCTTATGTCTCTAATTTGGTAAGGCTGGGGCATGAACCAGGTGATGCTGGTTGATGCAATGGTCCAGAGACTGCTCTTTGAGAACTCCACTACCCAGCACAGCAATGAAGCCCCTGCACTCTGGGGACAGACCGACTGCCTGGCTTGGAACCCACGTCTGCAATGTGGCACTGTGTAACCTGGGCCCATTAGCCTGATCTCCCTAAGCCTCATTCAAATGGGAAAACATATTAAGTTTTCTCATTGATAAGGTGGGCTAATAAGAAGATGTCTCGCCTAGTTGTGAAGAATAGATATTACTATGCGTAAATGTTTTTAGAAGAGAGCCCCCCACATTCTTACGCATCCACCAACTGTTAGCTATTGTTATGATTGAATGATACTGCCTCTGCTGTTATTTAGACTCCAGGAGAAAGGCAGTCGTCACAGGTCAAAACAAGACTCAGGATCAAAAAGTAGGCACAAAGTCAGAACAATACACCTGAGGACCTAGTGATAAGGACATTTTCATTGGAAAGTTTCTCCCAGCTTGCTTGGCAGTGCTTGGAGGGCCCTACACAAGAAACTCCCCAAGCCTGTAGCTGGTCTACAGCAGCATGACTCGAGGAGGTTCCCTGGTTGTGACGGGCAGTGAGACGTCCCACTAAGGACCTTCTCATACTCCTCAGGGTGCTGACTCTTATGGGCACTGGTTGAGAGATGGGGTCTCCTGCCCTGTATGGGCTATTGTTTTAATGAGACTTTGCATCTTACTGAGCTATGGCTGGTTGGCTTCTGTGGGGAGGATGATACAATCTCCCTGCTATTATGTTTCCTTTATTTGTTCCATCAAAACAGTTCTGCATGGTAACGGTCACCAAGTACAGGCATAAATAGCTTAAGCCTCTGGAGAGTGTGGGGGAGGATGCTGTTAGCAATGTCTGAATTCAGCAGACATCTGATTCTACAATATTTTTCAAGGGTTTTAAAATAATTGGGTAAAACCACAAACAGTGTCTGTGGTATGCACTCCTGCCCTTGGTTTCTAGAATGAGGCTTGATTTCATATGTTCTCAATTCAGCACATTGAACTCATTAATTTCCCCACTAGTCTTTTTATGATTTCTCTCTTCTTTGAAGTAGGAAGTTACACAGCTATAATAATGCTTTAAACCAGATCATAAATATTAAACTTACAAAAACCCTTATTGACACTGGCAAATTTTACCCTAACTGTATCTATCTAGCAGTAATTTTACAGTTAAAGAGAATGACAGAGTTAAAGAGTGATCTACAGATGTCTTCCTGGTTTTTTTCTCTCCCACCTTGGTCTGCCTGTCTGTGTTTAAACCACTTGCGTAAGGAGTTTCTGGACACTTTTCCCCAACTGGAGGTTGTGCCACTGGTTTATCTTGGTGATAATTAATCGCTTTTTTTCCTGCATAGATTGGACCTAATGCTGTATGTTTCACAGCTACTCTGAACAGGAAGCTGGCCACTTTCCATTATGATGCAATTATTTTTTGTTCTCCCACCATCAGTGACTACTATAATATCTTTTGCAATGGCAATTACTTGGCCCTCCTGGGATAGCTTCTTGGGTACTGGGAATTTTAATCAAGCACCTATGTTAATTAGAAAATGGTGGAGATGAGAGTGGTGCTGATTAAGCACCTTTGAATATCTATCCATTCTGGCAATGGACTGAGTTGAGTTTTTATAAAGATTCAATCTTTTCAGAAAAAAATAACTTGAGTTTCCTTCCCTTCTGTTCTTTTCTCATGGGTGTGAGTCAAGAGGAGGGGGCTGGCTAAAGGTCTGCAAGCTATCATTATTGGACGCGTACTATGTGTTGTGATGGGGCCAGGAGCTTTCCATTGGTGCACATGTTTAATCCTTGCCATATCCATGTGGGAAGGTATTATTATCTCTATTTCATAGAGTCTAAAGCTCAGACTTGAGTACAGATGAGGAAGACAGTGCGGGGGAGGGCCTTTTCTTATGAATTTGCTTGATTGGCTTAGGAAATATGAGATGATCCACAGTCAAAACTGACGCAAACAGATACATTATATTATATTACATTTAATACTATAATATACACATTAAATTAAGAGAGACTTAATTTTAGAAAGGGACTGAAAATTACATCTACAGTATCAGATACTTCCTCATTCCACAATCATTTACAAGACCCCAAAACAACTGGTGCTTTACCAGACGCTAAAAATAAAACAAAATGGTGTTAGGGCGGTCCCTGGCTGCCATGATCCCTGGCATGACAGGAGTAGTCAGAGGCCTTTGAGTACCTGTAAGAGGTGCCACAATTGGAAAAGGATGCAGAGTGCTGTGGGATCTCAAAGAGATGGGTGAATCACCCTGCCTAAAGAAAGTCACAAGAGGCCTTCAAACTGGTAGCATTTGAGTATGGTCTTGAAACAAGGGTAGAACTCAAACCAAAAGAAGTAGGGGGGATGATGGAAGGAGAACAAATGGGCTGTGCAAAGGCGAAGACATCTAGTATGTGGAGAATGTCAAGTTGTTGGTGTGACTGTGGTGTGTGGAGCAAACGGGGTCCAGAACCAAATCATGAAAATGCTAGGGTTCATGCCAAGAAGCAAGAATGAAATTAATCAAGAGGCACATCTTCAGAGAGGGTTATCACTACCCTAGCATGACGCAGCCAGTGAGTAGTGCAAGGGAATACAAATCCCCTTGGACCTGCCTTCAAAGCCTATCTCTTTCAGACACATTGCTGCCTTTGCTCATGGAAATGCAGTCATTGTTAGTAGCCGAAGCCTCAGAGAAGAGCCAGGCATTGCTTACTGCTCAGACCTGAAGGCCCAGTTCTGGTCCTGAAGCAGAAGAATGAACAAGATGGATAATTCATACTTGGCCTCCGGAAGCAGATACAGAGTGGACACACTGACTAGTTCCCCTACCTCCCTCTGGGAAGGAATAACAGAGGGAAAACTCCTTCTATTAATTGCCTCTTCTGGATTCTGATACTCTAGCAGAAGACAGGCAGGCAGCTGGCACTGCAGGAGATACCCTAGGTAGAGAGCCTGCCCTGACAAATAGCGAAAAGACGAAGATCTTCCGTGTTGCCGTACTCCGTAGGTCCCTGTCCCCCAGAGACTTGGACGACTTCCAGATTTCATAGCACAGCCAAGACTAAAGAGTTAATTTAATCACTGAGGCCCCTTCTTGGATTATTGCAAGGATTTACAGCCCATATTGATTACTGACAGGGCAACCCAACCAAAAGGAGATTCCAAGAGTTGTCTAGAATTGGCATAGATAGATTTTTAAAAACCTTTTGCTTTTTCTCTTTCTCCCTTTTTCTTCTCAGTCCTTTCGTGTTGGGTGGTTGCCCTCTGTGGGTAAGGTGACATCTTTAGTTCCGTTTTGTCCTCTTCTGCCCTCCCCAGCTCCTCTTTGCTGAGGAAGTCTTTCTCCTCTGCCATTCTAATGATCTCAGTGCCACACGGGGCCCCGGATGCTGGTGCTGACAGGCTGCTCATTAGTGCCAGGGTGCTGCAGTCAGCCGATGGCACGCCAGAGCTCTGCTCCTGACACTTTTTCACAGAGCTGTCACTGGAGTCATGGAGCCTGCCAGCTCTGGTTGAACTCAAGCTGTGATACCTCTAGTGCCAATTAGTGCTTTAGTGTCCTGCTTGGCTGGGGAGAAGGCCTTGTCAGTGCTGACAAATAGGAAAATAGGTGGATGTATGGTGGGGTGAGGGTATTGGGGGAGGGGAGAGGGAGCATGGGGCTCAGGGCATTGGCCAGGAGAAGAGCTCTTATCCAAGGGTCACTTTGCCCTCATCAACTTGGTGCCTTTTAAAACTCTAGAAAAAAGGAACAGAGCAGCCAAATGTCCACTGGACCTCTTCAAGTAGAACAGGAGAACTGAGGTGGGAAGGAAGAGATCTGGCAGCTGAGGAAGGTTACTGAGCCCTACTGGTATGGAGAGTAGGGCATGCAGATGTACACGCTTCACATTGGGTAAAGAGAAAGGCTTGCAGAACACGGACTTGGTTTGGAATCCAACAGACATTAAGGCTCTGCTCTAATTCTGCTCCCAGGGTCTTTATGTGACCCTAGGGAAGATCTCTTTTGATCTCTAATCCACCTTAATTCATACCCCAGGAGGGAGAGAGAGGGAAGGAAAAAGAGAGAAAGAGAGAATCTGAGAAAGACACACACACATACATACACACACACACACACACACACACACACACACCCCGAGAGAGAGAGAGAGAGAGGAGAGAGAGAGGAGAGGAGAGGACAGGAGAGGAGAGGAGAGGAGAGGAGAGAGAGAGAAAGAGAGAGAGAGAGAAAAGAGGCACAAGAGTGGAACTGAATTTAAAATACTTTTCTTTTTTCTACTGATTGATTTTTTTCTTTTCCTTTTTCTTTGGTTAACCTATAAGGAATGGCAAATTTTCACATACAGTTGAACTAATCCCCCTTGTGATATTGGGATTGCTTTAGGAAATCATGGTTGGGAGTCATCTGGGGTTTAGACACAAAATACTTGGAACAGCAAGGCATCAAAAGGGCCAGATGCCCACTAGAAGGGCCAGATGAAGAGAGACTGCAATGAGTCAGCCATGACAGCAGAAGGGAGCTCATGGATGAACCACTGTCCAAGTCACCTGTGAGCCTCCTCTCTTCTTGCAAAAGGAAACTTGAAAAGGAGTTTCTTCTTCAAGGACAAGTCGAGTCCTGCCACAGCAGGGTCCCCTCAAGGGGACTTCAGAAAAGGCTTGGAGATCCTGTGAAGACCAGCGAAAATGTCCTGGAGACTCTCCAGCAGGAAACACTCCAGGTCTCCATGCCAACATCAAAGTGAAGGAGAACTCCTCAAGGATCGCGATAGTCTTTGAACTGGGAGAACAGGCATGCCCCTTTGGGGCACTGGCAAATATCAGTGCTTGTTCACTGAACTGACCAATATTTCTTAAATACTTCCTAGATGCTAGGCATTGTGCTAGAAAGAGAGAATCAAAGAGAAGTGAGATGCAAACTCTGATCTCAAAGAGCTCATGGAACAGGAACATTGCTAATAAACTGGAAATGAGGACATGTCTGTGAACAGCTCACAGGGCTTTGCTGAACCCCCCTACCGATATCTCAGTATAACGTGTTCTCTGGGTAGCCTAGATGAGGTTTTCATTGTCAGTGTCTTGTTTGATGAGAGAAAGGTGAAGGTAAGTGCACCCAAGAGGGGAGCTCCATTAGGACACTCAGTGATCCCTGACTGCAAATGGATAGTGACACCCACAGTAACGAGACTCACTCCTTCACCTGAGTTTCATTTTGGGATCCCAGGAATGTGGCAATGTAGGAATCCTAGCCTTATCTTTAAAGCTCTTACAATCCAACAGAAACCTGTAACATAACAATAAGGCTTTCAGAATGCTTTTCTATGAAGAGTAAGGTCCTACACAGCATCTTTTGGGGTATATTGAAAGAGATCATGTTTCCATTTACTTAGAGAAGACTCAGGAGAACCAGATAGCATTAACGTTGTTCTAGTGGAGACAGAAAGCTGAGAGTTTAAGGGCTGTGCTAAAAAACACATTCTTGAAGGTATAGATGTAGACAAAGGGCAAAGCACAGAGTCATGACACCAGGCACAGTGGACAGTTGGCTGCCCTGTCCCTTTTTTCTACCTACAGAAGGTTGGGGTTCCACCGATGGTGCCCATGCACCTAATACCCAATGCTAGCACTTACAAGGACTCCAGCTTGGGGTCAATAAGCCTTTATGCAGATAGAGATGGTTCCTGCTAGTGATAGTAGTGAGATGGGGGCTCTTCCTCCTTAAAAGACCAACGTCTCTGCAGATGCAAACAACATATGCCCATCTCAAAACAGGTGTGCAGAGTCAGGGCAGGAATCTTCAAAAAGTTAACTGTCACAAGACAGGGATGGCCTCTCTCACCACTCCTATTCAACATAGTGTTGGAAGTTCTGGCTAGGGCAATCAGGCAACAGAAAGAAATAAAGGGTATTCGGTTAGGAAAAGAAGAAGTCAAATTGTCCCTGTTTGTAGATGAAACATGATTGTATATTTAGAAAACCCATCGTCTCAGCCCAAAATCTCCTTAAGCTAATAAGCAACTTCAGCAAAGTCTCAGGATACAAATGCAATGTGCAAAAATCACAGGCATTCTTATATACCAGTAACAGACAAACAGAGAGCCAAATCATGAATGAACTCCCATTCACAATAGCTTCAAAGAGAATAAAATACCTAGGTATCCAACTTACAAGGGATGTAAAGGACCTCTTCAAGGAGAACTACAAACCACTGCTCAGTGAAATAAAAGAGGATGCAAACAAATGGAAGAACATACCATGCTCATGGATAGAAAGAATCAGTATTGTGAAAATGGCCATACTGCCCAAGGTAATTTATAGATTCAATGCCATCCTCATTAAGCTACCAATGAATTTCTTCACAGAATTGGAGAAAACTGCTTTAAAGTTCATATGGAACCAAAAAAGAGCCTGCATTGCCACGACAATCCTAAGCCAAAAGAACAAAGCTGGAGGCATCACGCTACCTGACCTCAAACTATACTACAAGGCTACAGTAACCAAAACAGCATGGTACTGGTACCAAAACAGAGATATAGACCAATGGAACAGAACAGAGCCCTCAGAAATAATACCACACGTCTACAACCATCTGATCTTTGACAAACCTGACAAAAACAAGAAATGGGGAAAGGATTCCCTATTTAATAAATGGTGCTGGGAAAATTGGCTAGCCATAAGTAGAAAGCTGAAACTGGATCTTTTCCTTACTCCTGATATGAAAATTAATTCAAGATGGATTAGAGACTTAAATGTTAGATCTAAAACCATAAAACCCCTAGAAGAAAATGTAGGTAATACCATTCAGGACATAGGCATGGGCAAGGACTTCATGTCTAAAACACCAAAAGCAACGGCAACAAAAGCCAAAATTGACAAATGAGATCTAATTAAACTAAAGAGCTTCTGCACAGCAAAAGAAACTACCATCGAGTGAACAGGCAACCTACAGAATGGGAGAAAATTTTTGCAATCTACTCATCTGACAAAGGGCTAATATCCAGAAGCTACAAAGAACTCAAACAAATTTACATGAAAAAAACAAACAACCCTATCAGAAAGTGGGCAAAGGATATGAACAGACACTTCTCAAAAGAAAACATTCAAACAGCCAACAGACACACGAAAAAATGCTCATCATCACTCGCCATCAGAGAAATGCAAATCAAAACCACAATGAGATACCATCTCATACCAGTTAGGATGGCAATCATTAAAAAATCCGAAAACAACAGGTGCTGGAGAGGATGCGGAGAAATAGAAACACTTTTACACTGTTACTGGGATTGTAAACTAGTTCAACCATTGTGGAAAACAGGTGGCGATTTCTCAAGGATCTAGAACTAGAAATACCATATGACCCAGCCATCCCATTACTGGGTATATATCCAAAGGATTATAATTCATGCTGCTATAAAGACACATGCACACATATGTTTATTGCAGCACTATTCACAATAGCAAAGACTTGGAATCAACCCAAATGTCCATCAGTGACAGACTGGATTAAGAAAATGTGGCACATATACACCATGGAATACTATGCAGCCATAAAAAAGGATGAGTTCGTGTCCTTTGTAGGGACATGGATGCAGCTGGAAACCATCATTCTCAGCAAACTATCGCAAGAACAGAAAACCAAACACCACATGTTCTCACCCATTAGTGGGAATTGAACAATGAGATCACTTGGACACAGGAAGGGGAACATCACACACTGGGGCCTATTGTGGGGAAGGGGGAGGTGGGAGGGGGGATGGATAGCACTAGGAGATATACCTAATGTAAATGACGAGTTAATGGGTGTAGCACACTAACATGGCACATGTATACATATGTAACAAACCTGCACATTGTGCACATGTAACCCTAGAACTTAAAGTATAATTATAATTAATAAAAAAAAAAGTTAGTGCACTTCCTCTTTGAATTCTGACAAATTCAGGAAGGGAACTACAAAGGCATACTGCCAGTAATAATATATGGAAATTATTTCAAACAATCAATGAAAGTGCCAAGAGGTGGCTTTGTAGGCCCTACCTCCCTCTCTGTACTGGACATGGACAACTGACATTTTCTCCATCTGATATAAAATACTACACAGGGCCCTGCATCTCCTTTTCCACCTGATGGTCACTCCTAAGCTGCCCTATATCAAAGTGCATGAGCCACGTCTAAAAACGTCCTTAACATTTCTGTACTCCTTTCCACGTGGTAGTCAAGACTAGACATACACAATCTAAAGAGATTTATATAAGTTTATCGCAAGCAACACCACATGAGTGATAATGAAGGAAAAAAGGACTTTTAAGACATGTACAGAACAAACAAATCAGTCTGGAGAGAAAAAATGCAATGAAGTCATCAGGGTTGTGGAAAGAGCTTAGCCCTGATCAGCTCTTCATCCAGGGATTTGGCGGGTTCACATGTAAGAAAGATCTTGATGGAAATGTGATCTACTCTCGAAGAATGACACAAAAGATGACAACAGAACTCTTTCTTTGGAGCCTCTGCTAAGGTGCACATCTTCTTCTCCAAGGAACGCCAAGCCTATCCTGGTTTATTTAGCATAAGCCTCCTTGAGGAAATACTACTGGGGAAAGATGAAGGCCTGACTGCTCAGGGTCTCCAGCTTCAGTTCATATTGGGCGCAGTCCAGTGACATCTCTGATCACCAAATAATCAGTCACTGGGAAATGGCACCCTGGTGAGTTCCGAGGTGATTTGTTATTGCTTGGCATGTCTGGTCAGTTTGAGTCTGGGATAGCTAAACTGGACCTGAGATCCGGAAACTGCTGTTTATGTAAATTAATCCACAGGTAGATTCTGATTGTCCTGCTTCTCTTTCCTTGATCCATCTTCTGTTTCCATAGCAGCTAAAACCTCAGTAAAATGGGACACCTGGCTCAGGCTCAGGCAAAAGTTCCCTGGGGAAATGAATCTGTTCGATGGCCACAAAAGGGGAGACAAAAGACTCTAACACACAGCCTTGTGAACATCAGCCAGGCAAACCCAAGAGGCCCAAACGTCAGAGGGGAAGACAACAAACAATTGCAAGGAGGGGAGAGAGAATGTGGAAAAGAATGAAATCAAAGCAGAAACATTTCAGAGGCTGCAAGAGAAAGCCAAAGCAAAGAACAACAACAAAAATAACTTACAGGGAAGTTATGGGCATAAAATGGCAGGACAAAAAGCAGATGCATGCAGGAGAAGCAGGGGAAGAAACACCCAGAAAAGGGCAAAGAACTGGCCGGAGGAGGGAATGAGAAGAGACATCAAACAGTAGACAGAGCCTCTTGACATCAGGCACAGGAAGCCTACCCTGATCATGAATGTTCTGCAGACTCCGAAGGCACAGACTGGGCTGGCATCCGCTAGCACTGGGACTCACATCAGGCTGTGATGAATGGTGCACACTGCAGACTTAGCGTGCATCTGTCTGAATGGTCTCTCCTTCAGAAGGGCCCAGGGCCGTTCTCCATCACTAATGATCTCATGCACAACTGAAGCTTCCTCCCCGGTTTTGGGCCAGTCCACATGTGAGGTCATCTCAAATGGAGAGATTGGCAGACATGTGAATAGCTTTCACAGACCCCTTGTTCACAGTGACAGTGTCAAGAATGGTGGCCCAGGACAGCTCCCAGGAATTCAGGCCACACACAACTGCAAATGTCACGCCTTCTCTGAGAACATTCATCAGGGCCAACTGTCACTGTCTGGAATTTGGTATTTGGGGCCCTTTCATAGTCTTACTCTGATTTATTAAAATGTTGAAGTATAGTGGACACTGTCATGCACAGCCACCTTCGGGAGCCTCACAGAAGGACCTGCTGCTGGTGGACGGCCCTTGGTGGTCCGCCCCCTGCGTCTCATGTGAAGAGAGACGCCTGGCCCACAGTCACACCTGTTTGGGGATCAGCCTATATTTGCACTGTTGTGCCAGTGTAGAGGACTAGCTCCACCACCTCAATAAGGGAAGCTTCTGAAGGACAATCCTAGCTTCAGAGCTCCCCATAGGCTCAGCCGAGATGTCCCACTGCACTGCCTCACAAGCCAGCTTCCAATTTGCCCAACTCTGTTTCCTACTTTTCCCTTCCATGGCAGTTGAGGCCAAAAGCAGCCCCTAATATGCGTTTTCATGCCAATCACACACTTTCATCCATCTGTGCACACCTGCATATATATACATACATAATCACATACACACATTTCACATTAATCAGCAATAAGCAACACAATTAAGGACCACTATTCATGTCTCTGCACAAATATCTTCTTTTCAGAGCCCTTCTCTGAAGAAAGCTCTTGTCATTCTGTCAACACATCCTGTTCTATTTTCTCACCCTTAATACCACCTGTTATATTGCATACTCTTTTTTTTTATCATCTGTCTCATGAGAATGTGAGCTCATGAGAGTGAAAACTTCACCTCTTTGGCTTATTGCTGTAACCCCCAGTGCCTGGAAGAGAGGCTGGACTATTGCAAGCACTCCATAAATATTTAAGAATGAAATATTTTTATCTTTTTTGTTCCCAAATAAGAGCTAGCTTAATAATAAATGACATCTCGTCTCAAATTCTAAAGGTTTTAATGTTCAATCCATGAAAGCACAAAACAACACTTTGGTCTACATAACATCTGAGCTTCAGATAAAGTAAATTTTTGCAATTTAGTCACATATTAAGTTATATTTGTTCTCTAGGATCAATCAGAGTAAAACAACAACAAAACCACAAAAACAGCTCGTGAGCAGATTTTTGGCAAGGCTGCAGAGGCACAGACTTGGACAGTCTCCTTTTAGGAATGTGACCATTTAAAGCCCACCCATCATTATGTGTTTTCTCTCTTTTAAAACAACCAGCTGAACAACTGCCACTAAAGCTTTGTTCCATCATCAAACAACATGTAATGTCCACCCAGAACACCTACCACCATTTCACCCGGAGACAACAGGGATTAATTTCCAAGGGACTGGAGAGATACTGAGGTATGAATTCTGAGATCTTAGAGGATATGCCTGTTTTGCAGAGAACATCAGTATTCTCTGCAGAGCCATGAGTATATTACCATCAAGCCAGCAAAAATGTAGTCTCCTTTGGAGGAGGTATCAGCACCCATAACCTCCTACCAAGGGCCCCAAATTCCCCCATTCATCCTCCTGATGCAACGCACCAAACTGTTCTCTTACCTTTGGGGGAGATGTGTCTCCAAGTAACTGTAGGCTCTGGTCTACCCGTTGCTATGCAGGTGAGGCTGATATTGTTTCCTTCATTAATGGAGATATCTGAAGAAATCTCTACAATTTTGGGAGATACTGTGGAGACAAGACAGAATGAAAATAAAAATCCTGCTGAAACATTTCTTAGTTGTCTTCACATGGTAGTTGGCAGAACAGCCCAGAAAGCAAAATATATGGACTATCATAAGTTAATGATGAGAAATTAGAGGAATTACATTAAGTATCAAAAAAAAGTCTTACCTTGAATTTAGCTTTGATTTCCTTTTATTTAAACACAAAGTCAGGGAGTCCGAATGGGAATAAATTCTACTGCAACACTGCAATAGCTATTCTCCTAGCCCCCACCCTCCTCCTGTATCTACTCACCCCCACCCACCTCCAACACATATCCACGAGCCATCCTCCACACTGAATTCAGCGACGTCTTGAAAGAATGCAATTCTGACCACATCACATCTCTGTCTAAACAGCTCCAATGGCTCCCCATGGCCACCTGGTCATAGCTCGACTCCTTCTAGGCATGAGGCCATGCAGAATCAAGCATCAGCCTACATTTCCATGGCCATCCCCACTGATCCCACCTCTGCTGACTCCCTTGTTGTCCCCAGAACATCATGCCCTGTCTGGGCAGTAAGGATTTGGGTCCATATTGTTCCTTATATCCTTCCTGGACACCTCCCAACCATCCTCATTTTTATTTTTATTTTGAGACAGGGTCCTACTTTGTCACCCAGGCTGGAGTGCAGTGGTACAAATATGGCTCACTGAAGCCTCGACCTCCCCTGCTCAAGCAATCCCACCTCAGTCCAAGTAGCTGGGACTGCAGGCATGTGCCACCATTCCTGGTTAATTTTTATTTTTTTTTTTATAGAGACAAGGTTTTGCCATGTGCCTAGACTGGTCTCAAACTCCTGAGCTCAAGCAATTCACCAGCCTCAGCCTCCCAAAGTGCACTCTCAGCCATCCTTAAGGCCCAAAGCAAATGCCACTTTCTTTGTTGAAACTTTCCCTACCCTCTACACTTCTCTGCCCTTTTGGACACCTCAAATTGCTGCTTCTTCATCCATGTGCCCAGAGCACATTCTATATACCTGGTGGGGAATCGAATAAAACCTCAGTTAGCCACGACTTCTCTCTCTCTCTTTCTCTCTCTCTCTCTCTCGTGCAGCGATGCACAGGGACTGGATAGGGCCTGCGGAAATCCAGCCATTGCATGTGTGTGCCTGTTTCTTTCTGGGGTCCAGTCATGGAACCTCATCGTTGCTGCACATCTGGGCCTAATTCTCCAGTCTCGGCTTTACTACTAATAAACATGTGATATTTGGTTCCATGTGTCTACTTATCTGTCTTATGTGTTTTAGCATTCAAATGAATGGAGTAAAGATGTCATTTATTGAGCTTCCAAACTCCAATTCTAGACACTTATTTCACTAAGCTATGGTTATGTGCTTAGCATCACCCACTAGGCCATGAGCTTTCTGATGACCTGAACGATGTGTTACTTATATTTGTATCCACACTAAGAGCTCAACAAATATTTACAGAATTGAGTCATAATGGTTATTCAAGGGAACCACCTTCCCAACCTGTGTGCAACATGTCCATAGTAACCTCAGAGCTGGGTCATTGGCAGATATTCTTTCAATCCTACTGATGCTGGTTTTGACTTCTTAGTTCTTGGCAAGTTAAGTGTCCCCTCCATCCAGCACTCTTCTGTTTCTTCATGTTATATTCTTGCCTTGAATAAGTACTCCTCAGAGTCACCATGCTGTGCAATTCTAGAGCACACCATCCACCTGGCTTACAATGTGATCTGGCCTGCTGGAGATCCCAGGGAAGCTGCGCGATGACTTTATTGCTTGTTGCGAGGTCAGGGTGGCGCCCTCACACTCAAATCAGATGGGTTTGCAAATTTTAATGCTGGTCTTTCCTCTACTTGAACCATTACTCACTCATTCCTAGTTGTGTTGGATCTTTTCCTTCATGAAAACGGGGTATTATAAAGATATCTTAGCCTTCTTCCCCTTGTCTCCTCCAGTGCTACCTTCCATGTATGTCCTGCATCCACCCAACTGAAACGTTCATCATTAATAAGCATGTGCTGTACTTATCTGTGCTGCACTGAGCTGTCTCCTTATCCCCATGCCCTTGTTGCTGACTTCAGTGCTCACACCCTTCTCTGTGCCTATCCACATCTGTTAACATTGTTCAAGGTCTGAGAGAATTACCACCCCTTTGATAAGGCTGCCCAGGTGATCCTCAAGAGGATATGACCTCTCCTTCCTGGGGATTCCACAGCACTTTGTGTCTCCTGTATGGCATTTAAAGTAAACTCTTATGTAACATGTGCCCCACCTTTCCTTTTATACTATAAATTACATTAATATATTAAACAAGATCCTCACTTAACTTTTTAAGTTTTTGCTGTCCTAACTAGGGGATGTTACAAAGAGTAAGCACCAGTTAATCATTTTTAGATTTCCATCCTCATTGAGCTTCAGATAGAGAGGCAGTGTGTGTGTCTCCACACACACGCGCGCGCGCGCACACACACACACACACATTTAATTGCACTCCCATAAGCATTTGGTAGGACAGAAATAATGGAGAGCGGACATGGACAAGGGTTGGAGGAGACAGAACGCTAGCTCTATAATCTGGGACTTTTAAGCCATAACATTGCAATTTATGGTTGTGTCATTTTAAAAGCTACATCGAGCCTTCCAGGACAGAAAGGTAATTGATGAGTTAATGACTGAGCATTTGATTTGCTGACTGCCTGAAGGGTACAAACTTCTAAATTCTCTTAGTTCTGGAATCATTTAAACTGATCATTGCAAAAATAGACACTTTGATGTGTTTTATTCACAGAGTTTTAACGAGAGCATTCGCATCTCACACACCAGCCACCTCCCTCTCCACCCCCCAACACCAATCCATACATCTGCTGGGCCCTGCCCCTGCTCACTTTTGGCACCTGCACAGCCTTGCTTGCTTCCTGGAGGACAGGCTGCCTGCAGAATGTCTGTGCTGGCCTTGCAGACACTGCTTCAACTGTGCAGGTAAGTAATTTATTGATCTGTAAAGCACTCCGAGAAGCTCTGCAAGGGATTATGTCACGCCAACGCCATGCAATAAAATAAAAAATGATGGACTTTGTGAACACAGGGTGATTTAGGGTTTGTAGTTGGAAGTGTACTTAAAGTACATTTTAAGTGGAAATCAGGCCGGGTAATGAATTACTCTTGCTTTGGAAGGGCTTACTGTGAGTTCATTTTCCTGGCTTCCTACATGATAGCTAATCTGCTAATCATACACTAAAGAACAATGGACAGTCCCCAAGTAGGATAGAAGGTGGTTTGGGCCAGAGCTGTCAGTGCAGTAAGTATATTAAATAAGACAATTGCACCTCATGCTTGGAAGAATCATCTAGAATTGTCTCCCCCCACTAATAATTGGAAACTATCCAACTCATGAGGTAGAAGTTGAAGAAGTGCTTGCTGTCCTTTAAATTCTGCCTAAGAATACAGTTTGAAGGAGGCAAACTGTCCGTGGGTGAGTAAGACAGACCATTCATGGCATAGAGATGAGGTGGTTTGACCAGGGAAGCAATCCCAATGATCAAAAACAAATTGGCATATGCCTAAGATGCTATGGGAGTCAAAATATGATATTCTAGGTGGCAACTTCTCATTGTCAGTACAATTCAAGACTACATTGAATTGATTAGGGTGCACTGTGGTTTTAGTTAAGCCATCCTCATAAGGAAGCTTCTGACCAAGTGTGAGATAGGGCTACTTGTATTTTTATATCGTTTCCATGGATACATTCTGTATCTGACTTCTCATCATTCAGACTGTTAGAAACATACTAAGATTGTTTTGCTTATTTTCATTCATTCACTCCTTCTTCAATATTCATTGATCACTTTCCATACACCAGCATTGTGCCAAGCACTAGAGACATAAACTAAGTAAGATACCATACTTTTCCTCAAGGAGTTCACAGGCTCAAGATATAAAAACAGATGCAGAAGCCTAATATTCTAATGTATGGTGACACAGAATGGTGAATCAGGTGTTATGGGGACACAGAGGATAGACATCTAAGCCAACCTTGACATGGATGTCATAAGAGGCTTTTTAGATATGTGATACCTAAGTTAAGCCCTAGGAGTAAGTAAAAATTAATCATATCTGGAGAGAAAAGGAGGAAAGATATCCTAGGCAAAGGAGACAATATAAGGCAAGCACTATTAGTAAGACATTTTATGGCCAGGCATAATTGTTAATGGAAGAAGTCTACT
The DNA here is from genome assembly GCF_003255815.1 of Theropithecus gelada. Lineage (NCBI taxonomy): Eukaryota > Metazoa > Chordata > Mammalia > Primates > Cercopithecidae > Theropithecus > Theropithecus gelada. The sequence goes on along the minus strand of NC_037682.1, from coordinate 123,332,704 downwards.
TTAGAGGTGTAGTCCCCAACCTTGTTGGCACCAGGGACAGGTTTCATGGAAGATAATTTTTTCCATGAACTGGGGATGGGGGAAGGAATGGTTTCAGGATGATTCAAGCACATTACATTTATTATGGTATATAATACAATGGTATTTCTATTATTATTACATTGTAATATTGCAATATATAATGAAATAATTATATAACTCACCATAATGTAGAATCAGTGGAAACCCTGAGCTTGTTTTCCTGCAACTAGAGGGTCCCATCTGGGGGTGATGGGAGATAGTGACAGATCATCAGGCATTAGATTTTCACAAGGAGTGCACAACCTAGATCCCTCGCACAGGCAGTTCACAATAAGGGTTCATGCTCCTATCAATGCTGCCACTGATCTGACAGGAGGCAGAGCTCAGGCAGTATTACCAGCAATGGGGAGTGGCTGTAAATACAAAAGAAGGCTTCACTCACTCAGCCACCAGCCGCTCACCTCCTGCTGTGCAGCCTGGTTCCTAACAGGCAACAGAGCATTACCAGTGCATGGCTTGAGGTTTGGAGACCCTTGCTTTAGAGGCTGGGCCAAAAGTCATTCAATGAACATTTTGTGAACACCTACTGTTACACAATGGTGTGCTAGGTATATGAAGAACACACAGACACATACCAATTTGCCTGGCCCCCTATGAACTTACAATCTGTTTCGGGAAACTGGGCATATAAACATTCCAGAGAGTTGAATAATAAGGCAAAATATGTTAGAAAATTGTGTATGATTGGATGTGAATGAACAGTACAAACTTTAAGTGCTATGAGTTACTAGGAGGGAGGATAACAGCTAGTTAGAGTGTCAGAGATGGCTTCACCTCAAATTGGAGTTTATTTTAGGTATCAATGAATGAGAAACAGGCATCTAGGCAGAAAAAGTGAAGCTGTGTCAAATGGGACAGAATTGCATGGGCACAGATGGGAAGGCAGAAATCCGTGAACTGAGGAAGTACAATGTCTACTGACTACAAGAGGCAGCGCAGAGCAGGGCTGAGATCCGGCTTTACTGTGTTCTAACTGGGCAACCTTGGCCAAGTTACTTCACCTGCCCGTGTCTTGCTCTCCACATTTATAAAATGGGGCTAATAATTGTCTGAACCTCATAAAGACTCTTTCAAAGACATAGGAGTAACTTATGAAATGCACTGAGAACAGTTCCTGGCAATGTGAAGTGCTCAATGACTGAGTTTTAATATTGTATGTGCTTGGCAAACACATATATGCAGTGTCAACACAGAATGGACAGTCCATAAATTTTGACAGAATCAATGAAAAATGGGATAGAAGATCATGAAGTGAACGAGAGCCATACGATGGAAGTGCCTGAATGCCTAGTGCCTAGATTTTAGCTCTATCCTACAGGCAGTGGTAAGCATTTGAATTTTTTTTAAAGAATATTGTAATTTAAAAAAAAATTATTTTGAAGAAAAGAATCTGTTAACACTGTGTCAGATGGAGTAAAATAGACAGAAACTGGAGTCACAGAAATCAATAGACAGTGATGTTCAAAGCCTGGATTAAACTGTTGGCTCTGAAAAGATGAAAAGCAAGGGATGGATTGGAGAGCAATGCCCAGAAGAAATGCACAAATGCTTGCTAGGAGGACGACCAGGGAGATGGGGTCAAGCAGGAATGCCATTCTGTTCAGTAGCATCTAGATGGCTGCACAGGGAGATCCTAGACCTTCCAGGGGGAACTACTTTTGGGGAGAACAATAGTGTGATTAATTCTGTCTTAGACTTGCTGATGGTGAGATGATACGGGACATCCAGGAAGAATATTACTATTACGTTAGCAGTTGGAATCAGAGGATTGGAGGTCTGGGCAAGATCCCACTTTGAGAATCCACATGAAAGGTAAAGAGCAGAGGGGTGAGAACTGATGTGCCAATAGTAAATTAGACCTGCTAAGAGTGGTTGAGTCCTTTGAAAAGGTCATCGGCTTTTCCCCACAGGCATGTATGTGGTGCCTCCTGGCTTCTGAGAGCTGAATCTAGAAAATATACCAATTATAGAAACAGAAAGACCAAGGACTGGTTAGGATACATTTAGAAAGAAAGACAGAAGCCAAGGGAGCCATGCTGTTTTGATAGAGTTCCACGTTTAATACATTATGTTAATGTTTAATCTGGCTCTTATTGAATTTTAATTCAAACGTGTAAATAATTAAATAAGATAATTATTAAAACAGTATTCTGAGGAACTTCCCTACTCTTGGTTCAGCTTCCACTGCCCAGGTGTTGAGTTTTAATAATTATGTCATTAATAAATAGCAATTTGCTGTTTTTAGCACACAGTGGATATCCTATTAAATCCAAATTAGGATGCTTTATTAAGCACTGTGCAGTCCTGTGGGGCTGAGAATGCACATACGCCACTTGGACCAGGTAACTGCACAGCACATGCAGATCTACAGATCCCTGATGGTTTCCTTGGCTGGCAGTGGAGCTTCCCCTCCTGCCTCTCCTGTCCTGAAGATTGGAGATGCCCATATCTCCTCAGGGCAGTTCTCACAGCAAGGGCTGCTTCACTGCTAAGGCCTCTTTAGGGACCTTTGTATTTACATAATTAACGGGACAAATCTGGAGCACTCTTAACCTTTCTGGCTTCCAGATCACACGCAGAGACACCAAGGCCTATGAGAACAGCCTGGTGCATGAATGTCCAATCCAGATCGGAAAGGTTGGAAAGATGCAACCAAGTGGGCGTTGGTTTTGAGAAAAATCCACCTTTTCCCAAGGGCCAGGCAAAGCCTAGGCACAGTTGAGTGGTTCAGGTGGGATTCAGGCTGTGGCAAATGTGCTTGGTTAGGACTTCCCTTCTCTCATCCAGACTGAATGGAGAGATGAATGTGTTATGGAGCAAGCAGGCAAATTCCTTATTTGGTCTCAAAGGCCCTGCACACTCTGGACGCCACCTCCCTCTCCATGCTCTTCCCACAGCAACCTCCCTTTCACACCCTGCCGGCCACCTGTCCTCTTCAAATGCCTCAAGCCCACCTTTGACTCAGTCCTTCACACACTTGCCTTTCTCCTGCTACTCACACTGGTTCTGTCTAATTCTTTCAATTTCAGCTCCTCACAGAAGCCTTCCTCGAACCCCCTTTCTACAAGAGAACCCCCAGCCTGCCTGGCTTGCTACATAACTGTCTGCCTCTCCTAAGTACAATGTAAGCTCTGTTGGTGTCCTGTTCACTGAAATGGTCAGCACATATCATAATGCCTGGCATCGTTTGTGTTCAACAATTTTTTGAGCGAATGAATTACTATGTTCTCTCAAGGCTGTATGCAAATGCAAATAAACTGAAATGACTGAATTTCCTCAAGATCTTTAAATTACTCCCAAGGACTGTTAGTGAACATAATGATGTTGATAATTACCATTTATTAAATACCTGCTGTATAACAGGTGTTTGGCTATCATACCTTTATTTTATTTTTCACTGTATGAACCCCACAAATAGATATTCTCTCTAAGGCAGCCAACTGCCCAGGCTTACCTGGAATTGGAGGGTTTCTTGAGACATAAAACTTTCACTGCTGAAACCAAAAGCATTTCAGGCAAATGGGGATGCACTGGTCATCCTAATTATTTCCGACACTTTACAGATGAGGACACTGATACTCAGAGGAGTCAAGGAACTTGTTCAAGGACATACAGTTGAAAATTGCAGTGTTTTTTTTTTTTTTTTGGAGACAGAGTCTCGCTCTGTTGCCCAGGCTGGAGTGCAGTGGCGCAATCTAGGCTCACTGCAAGCTCTGCCTCCCGGGTTCATGCCATTCTCCTGCCTCAGCCTCCAGAGTAGCTGGGACTACAGGCACCTACCACCACACCCGGCTAATTTTTTTTTTTTTTTTTTGTATTTTACTAGAGACAGGGATTCACCATATTAGCCAGGATGGTCTCGATCTCCTGACCTCGTTATGAACCACCCACCTTGGCCTCCCAAAGTGCTGGGATTACAGGCATGAGCCACTGCAAAGTGTTTTTTTAAACAGAAATAATATGGGTTAGAAAAATAGCAAATGCACATGGAATCATAGGAATATACATGAAGAATAAACAAACACCAATACCTATATATTTGTGGACACCTGCACACTGTGCAACTACTATGCATTAGAATCTTTGCAGGGATGAATCTTGAATGCATTACTAGATAATTGTATCCTGTATACGAATCCTATGGGGCAGCACTACTGTTATTCCAATTGCCAGATGAAGAAACTAAGGATTAGTAGCATTTTAGTAATGTGCTCAAGGTCGCCCAGCTAACAAGTGGTGAATGTGGGACCTAAATGAAGGTCATATCTGATTCCAACTACGTTTTCATCACACAGAGTTCAGTCCAGTAAAATGCAGACCCCAACCCAGTGGCCCTTGGGTTTTGCTGAATGCACCCACACATAGGAGGTCCTGTTCCTTTCACATATCCACGAGAACATCTGTATGCCCATGGTATAGTTAACAAAGGGAGTACTCCCCATTGCTA